>NC_135271.1:11994934-12326578 GCF_051311805.1 Agelaius phoeniceus | reverse complement strand
CTGAAAAACAAGATCAGTCAATAAAATAAAGGTTGAGCTCAATGGTAAAGGTTGGACTTGATGATTTTGGAGATCTTTTCCAACCTTCATTATTCTTCTGATCCTGACTATTTGGTTCTTAAACCACCAGGGGATCCAATCCAAATCCATAATGAACCTGGGGGTACTCCTCTTACATCCATCCTAATTATACCATAAATTTCTTTTCCACCCCAGATGCATTCCAAAGGACAAGACAGCTCCAAGAGATGAAAGGGAATTTGCATGGAAGTTCTTCCAGCTGGGGAAGGTCACACAAATGTCTTGGCCATCCATCCATATTTCATTAGGCTGCCACAGCCACAAGGCCCTGGAGGCCAAAGGTGGGCTGGGAACACCTCCCACATCCATGGGATCCATCTTCCCAACCAGCTCAAGCATCTGCAGCTGGAGAGAAAAAAAATGCAGCTTTTTGCTGCAATTTCAGCTCCTCCTCCTGCACTTTGCTTCCATGGCTCTGAGTGTGTTGTGGCTGGATCCACATCCATGTCTTGGGAGCAATATCCAGCTTAGGGGGGAAATGGAGGAGTAAGAAAGAATGCAGGGATGGAATTTTCCTCTGGAATCCTGTAAAATGCAAATGCTGAGACTCCCAAATAGTTTCACAAAAAGGCAACGTGCAAAGATTCCCTTCTTACAGAGAACAAGTCACCAAGGGATTTAGGTGCAGCATTTGCCTCTTGGAAAACAGAAGAATAGGAAAAAGGAAAATAAAAGTAATTGCTTTATCAGGGGATGGACATTTTTCAAGGCAGAGTATGAATCAGATGTCATTAAAACACACAGCAGCACTTGGATTAAGTGTAAATCACCCTCCTTACATCATTTAGCTGCATGGATTTGACCCAAACACTCCAGCTGGGCTTTCCATGGCAGCCACCCTTTAACTTTCCCTACCTTTCTGTTTTTCTGCGAGGCCTGGTTCATTTTTCTCCTGCAGCTCAGCAGCACCATCCTCTGAAATCCCATCTGCCACACTCCTTGTGTCCACAGCTCCTGTAAGAAAACAGTTTATAGTCAAATGAAACCCAAGAGCCAATAAAAATTCAAAATAAAAAGCCATGCTAAATACCTGCTAGGACTTCTTTAAGGGCTACCCTAGTTTAATAAACCCTCTTCAGTGTCAATAAATCACATTCAAGGTGCACAAAGACTTTTTAATGAGTGCTGACTGAACTCCTGAAAGCTGAAATATTCAGTATAAACCTCTACAATTTATCTGCCCATGGAGAAGACACATTTCCTCCTGTTGTACATTGATTTATTTCCAATTAATAGAAGATAAAATAGAAAGCTCTGATCATCATCACCAGTGTGCAACGTGCATCAGCACAGCTCCAGAAAGTTTTCCAACCCTCTGGATTATTCACCTATGGCAAGCTCACTGTGTCAGAAAAGAAAGAGGGGTAATGCCCCAAAATATTCCTGGCTCTGATTAACTACAATTTGAATGCTGCATTAGGAAAAGAGGAGTGTTTTAAAATACTCACCCTAAAGTCATTCCCTGTATTAAACTTATCAGGAAAACTGGATTCTGGTGTTAAAGGGACAATCCCATAAATATGGGGTGTCTGGTCCTTACAGTTTAGTGCCATATAAAACAAATATTGAAATTTTGGGAAATAAGTTATAGGATCAGCTAAGGATCACTAAGTAGTAAAATAAGGCTGCAGTTTTAATGGAATCCAGACAGGGGTTTCTCAGCTGCCAAATTACTCAGACTTCACAGCACAGGAGATGTGACATAAAAATTTCAATTTTCTAGCACCAACTTGAATGAGGCTCCTAAATTAACACACATACAGGGGGGGTTTTGCAATGTATTTAAGGTGCCCAAACAAGGCTATTCATTATCCTGAAAGCAGGACTGATATAACTCCAGTATTTTACCTCAGACACATGGAAACCTAAAACAGAAATCCAAAAAAAAAAAAAAAAAAAGTGAGAGCTTGGGAAGACATCCAGCAACACATGATCTCTTTATATAAATTATTAATAATGAGATTGGAAAATTAAGTGCATGAAGATTTTCAAGCACCAATTTTTAACCAGAACTGGCTGTTATTAACAGGCATCAATTCACATGTGTCACTGAATTTTCTGAACAGAGACATTAAAGTGATTTATTATTTTATTCTTCTTTAGGATTCAAATACCAGGGGCACAATCACTGAAATGAGAGGAGGGGGAAAGGCACTGAAATACAAACAGAAATTGCAGTTCCACTGCTGCTGTCTGAGCTCTGGGTACAAGCCACTTTTATGCCTTATCCAGGAGGTTCTCCAGGCTCTTCCTCTTGCCTTCCTACACAAAGGGATAGCAGTGCTAAGCTAAGATTCCTTTCCTCCTGATGAGCAATTATTTGGGCTATTCTGAAGATAATCCACTTTCCAGTCAGTGTGTAAACACAATATTTAGAGGCTGAACTACAAAAGTTGGTGACACAATGTTGAAGCCCACCAGAACCTAGGCTAGTTCTGAACCCTCTAGCAGCCGCTAGAGGAGTGGGGAACAGCTGGGGATTGGGGGATTGGGGTGTGCCCACAGCTGAACCTGAAGAGCTGCAAGCTTTGTTTGAGCAGGCAAAGGAGGAGGCTCTTTGTCTTGAGGTTCCATGGGGAAAGTTTACTCCAGGTAAAAGGGGTAAGGCAGAAAAGCCCCAAACACCTCAGTGCAAGAGTTTAAATACAGCTACAAACCAGGCCGTGGATACAGAATACCAACCAATAGGGGGATTTCAAGGGTGGAGCAAGGGGATTACATCAACACTGTGGGACCAATCAGGATAGGGGCAGGAGAGGGAAAAGACACATGGGCCAATGGGGCATCGTGGATTAGGGGATTTGCAAGTGGGTGTTTCAATCAGGGGTTGGCCCAGGGGTGAGTGGCAGGGAACATTCAGGAAAAAGGGCAGGGTTGCCTTGACAGGCAGGGAAAGAGGGCAGGATCACATTGACAGGCAGGGAAAGAGGGGCAGAGTCACCTTGAGAGGCAGGGAAAGAGGGGCAGGGTCACCTTGAGAGGCAGGGAAAGAGGGGCAGGGTCACCTTGAGAGGCAGGGAAAGAGGGGCAGGGTCACCTTGAGAGGCAGGGAAAGAGGGGCAGGATCACCTTGAGAGGCAGGGAAACAGGGCAGAGTCACCTTGAGAGGCAGGGAAAGAGGGGCAGGATCACCTTGACAGACAGGGAAAGAAGGGCAGAGTCACCTTGAGAGGCAGGGAAAGAGGGGCAGGATCACCTTGACAGGCAGGGAAAGAGGGGCAGAGTCACCTTGACAGGCAGGGAAGGAGAGGCAGGATCACCTTGAGAGGCAGGGAAAGAGGGGCAGAGTCACCTTGAGAGGCAGGGAAAGAGGGGCTGGATCACCTTGAGAGGGAGGGAAAGAGGGGCAGGGTCGCCTTGACAGACAGGGAAAGAAGGGCAGAGTCACCTTGAGAGGCAGGGAAAGAGGGGCAGGGTCACCTTGAGAGACAGGGAAAGAAGGGCAGAGTCACCTTGAGAGGCAGGGAAAGAGGGGCAGGGTCACCTTGACAGGCAGGGAAAGTGGGGCAGAGTCACCTTGAGAGGGGCAGGATCACCTTGAGAGGCAGGGAAGGAGGGGCAGAGTCACCTTGAGAGGCAGGGAAAGAGGGGCAGGATCACCTTGAGAGGCAGGGAATGGACTAAAACAAAGGGAGGGGAAAAGCTTGAGGGACAGCTTTAAGGGAAGGTACACCTTAAGGGAAAAATCAACTTGGGGAAAATGTGGGGGGACAACAGAATGAACCATTTAGCAATAACTTAATGAAATAAACAGGAAGCACAGCATCATAATTGCAAGGAAGCACCTCCACAGAGAAATAATTGATTTGGAAAGTCTGGACCAACTGTCTATGAAACCAAATTAAAACCATTGCAACCTTCACTTTGCTCTGCTGTAAACATTTAACAAATGTTACATGTCAGAAATAGTTGCAGACAAGTCCAAAAGCTCGTTTAGAGAGTAATTACACAGAAATTACCAAAAACAGGCTGAATTTCTGTCTGCAACTGTGCACAGGGAAATGAGAGAAAACTGAACTGAATCTCAGTTCCTATATCCCAAATCCAGGCAGGAGAATTGCCTCTTGGATTCACAAATGCAGGCTGGGAGAACAAACCAAACCCTGGCAATAATAAACAGGGATATTTCAGTATTTCTGCTATTCCTACTCAATAACCCTGCAGCATATCTGATAGAAATAGCAATATCCTCCCTGTGGTTACCTTCTCCTCCAGGCTTGGAGGGATGCCTTGATGCTTTTACTGAAGGCTGCTTTGATATCCTTGCAGGAGCTTCATTCTGGAAAAAAAAAACCAAAAAACAATAAAAGACCAGAAATTTATATAACAGTAGATCTAAATATTATATCATTATATCTGAAATTTACTTCCTTGTGTTGATTTTCTAAGTATTATACAGAGCAAATATTGACCCAAGAATTGATCCACACGTTTATGTTGAGTTTATTTCCCTCAAAGCCTGTGGATATTTTTTCCTGGATAAATTGCAGCTGTTTTCTTTCACATGAACTTATTTGATGGAAGAACAACTTCCAAATGGGAACTAAGAGTATCCAACCTTGTGGAATAAAAAGGTCATAAAAAGGAAGATGATTCCTACAATCACCTCTGTGTTTCAGCTGCATCAGATACACAGCTCCTCTTTGACCTGCTGCAAAATCTTTTAGACTTCATTCCAAAAGAGAAGCAAGGATTTCAAAAATTGTGCTACCAGGTTTGCCCAGTCTATTACTTAAATGGCAACTTCCCTGGATAAAAATCCTGCCTAATATCCCAAATCCTGAAATAAGTTTAGCACCTCCCAGGATCTCCTTCTTTATGTGCTTTTTTTCCAGTTTTCATCCAAGATTTTTTGTCAGAGCTGCTGATCATCATTAAGGTTGGAAAAAACTTCCATTGATAACCTGAGAATTACAAATTCTGACATTCTTTTGCCATCAAAGAATAGTTTGAGTAGAAGGGACCTTAAAGCTCATCCTCTTCCACCCCCTGGCCTGGGCAGGGAATCCTTCCACCAGAAGTGTTTTTCCTCTTTACAAATTCTGGCATGTTCTAAGGAAAACCAGACAGAATTCCAATCTTGAAGTGGTTCATCTTAATTTTAATTCTCCATAATAACATCCACAAGACCAACACTATGGAAGGAGGGAAAAGAAAGCTCTTATCCCATCAGGAGCACATCTGGCACAGTGCAGCCCCAGCAGCTCTCTGGGTGAGGTCATTATTAGCACAGGTGGGGAGGGGGCTGCCAATAGGTGCTGGGGCTGCTGCAAGAGGGGATTTGGTCATTTATTTATGTGGCTACAAACAGAATTTTTGTGGAGCCACATGTGCAGCCTGGCAGCAGGTGCAGGGTGAAAGCTGACGTTTACTCACTATGGCAGCACACCAAAACAGAAAGCCCACAATATTTATGATTGGGGGGCTTTCCAAAGGGAGATAAAAGAGGTTATTCCCCTTCAAGACTTTGAAAAGCAGCCACCAGAGCCATTAAAGGGAAATCTTGCACTTCATCTCACACCATGCTGGAAAAACACATTACAGCAGAATCCTTGATGGATGCATGCACGCTTCCCAGTCCTGAGTAATTATGTTTCCACGTGGAGAGGATCCAGAGCCTTCTGCAAACCATCCAAGCTGCTGCTTTGTCCTCATTATTAACCTTTAAAGAGGCTGAATTTCACTTCAAGACAGAAGAAAATGTTTGCTGGTGTTTCAGAGCTCATTCTAAAATAAGCCACTGTGATTCCCCCCTCTAATTCATCAGCTCTACTGATAGTTTTCTAATAATAAATAAGAATTAGGTCTGTGAACAGCAATTTCATTCCATCAGCCCCTCCACAGTACTTTTCTTCTAATTAAATCCACAGTGCCAGGAGTTATCTTTCCATCTCTACAATAGAAAATGTGCAGGTATCATTTTATGTAAGTAAAACCACATACAAAGAAAGCTCTCCACTTGCTGAGGCCAGTTTGAGTGCTGTGCTGATAAGATTTGTTAGGAAAATATCAATCAATTCTCTTTTCCTCACCTAAAATCTCACAAGATGATGCCCTATTGGTATTAGATCCTGCAAATTAAAACTGTTCAAACACAAAGAGATGAAGAAAATCTCTGTTTTTAAAGCAGTTTAAAGGATGGATTTCTGGTGTAGTGACACCAAAGAGAAAGGGACATTCCCAGGTCCAGAACAGAAATGTTTTAGCCACGTCCTGCAGATTTCCATGAAGTGATTCTCTCTGCTGTCCTTTTTTTAATTCCACAGTTTCATTACATAACCTAATGAAGTTCCAAGAGGAACAGAAGTTCATTAGGCAGGACTCAGAGGCTGCTTTCAGTGACCACTTCCAGAGCAATAGGGTTTTCAGGGCAAATGCAAACCCATTCTGCAGGTGGCCAGAAATGACAGGATATTACAGAAAGCTTTAGCCAAGAGCTCCAGCTGCCATGGGAAACATGGAAGAGACTTTTCCAAGGTGTTTGGCCTCAGGGGAAAATGATTTACCTGTTCTGCAGCCACTTCCAGCACCAGATGCTCTGTGACCTCCCCCACCTCCTGTCAAGTCTAAACAATAATGATCTTCATTATTTATAAGGTCCAAAAGGCCATTTTAAATCTGATTTTTTCCCTGAGATGGACTGAGAGTGAAGAGAACACGACTCAACCCTGATCCCAAACTGCAGGATGCAAGAGCCAGCCTTGAGGCAGCTTCTGATTGCCATGTGGTAGCCAAATGTCTCTTAATTCCTACTTATCCCTGCTTTCTTCTAGCTCCAGAAAATTATGGATATCCATGTGATGACTACTGCACACTGGGTAACACAAAGAGTTTCTTTAGCAATAGAAAAATTACATTTAAATTATAAAAATAAGTCAGCCTTAAGTAGATTTGAAAGCTGGCATCAATAATTAGCAGCAAGAAAAACTGAGATTTGCATAATAGAGAAAATCTCATTCAGCAAAGTCAGGGACTAAACTTTAAGTGACAGCTTAGCTGTACATGTAGAATACTAAAAAAAAAAAAATCTAAATGGATCTGTTCTCTGAAGTAAATGTAGTAAAAAGGTAAAGAGATTAATCCTGAGGGGAAAAAACAGTGGCTGACTGGTGGGTACTGCCTCAAACTGTTTCACTTCTATAATAATGAATAGATATATTCTGTAACTATCTATAGAAAAAAGACATATAAAAAGCTAAAGAGAGATGCTGAAGATTTGTTAATTCTGCAGCAGAGACCACAAAATAAGATTCATAATCCTTCATGTGCACAGAAAGTTGTTTGCCTTCTTTTGAATCCATTAATTTTCTCTGCCACGTGACTCAGGTGGAACCACAATTGGGGTAAATCCCTGGAAATAAAGGCTGGGAAACTCCTGGGAGGACCAGAAGATCAACCCCAGTCCATGAGATGCAATTTCCAATGATTTCCTGCTGGAATTTCCTCTAAATCACTTTGTGCAGTTATCTCAGCTCCCAAAATTCACTGGGCACGTTTTTCTGTCACCTTTCCCTTCCCCAGGTTTAAAATGATGACATTTGCCATGCTCTGCTCTCACGTTTGTGTTTTCAGCATCTCAGAAAACAAGCAGGCAGGCAGAGGCAGGAATGTCCTCTGGATCTCAGGTAATAATTCCAAAGCCTTGGAATCCCTCCCAAAAGCACTTAGGAGGGGAAATGAAACTTTACTGCCCCACTGCATTATTGTGGTGCCCAAGAGCACGATGAGAGCTTGGGATGAGGCTCAGAATTTCCATTAGAGACCCAATTTGCAGGAAGTTTGACTTGGCCATGAATATTTGCTGGAGGCTAAAAAAAAAAAAACCAAAAAACTCTTTTATAAGCTCTCCCTCCCAGTGCCAATAACTTAAAGAGTTTGGTTGGAATGGAGTCAAGGAAGAGCCATAAATTTGTCATCTCATGGGGGAAGACACAATAATGACAGTGGGCCCAGAGACTCCTGCTAGAGTTGGGATCCTGCCTGGTTTTACCTCAGCCTGTGCTGCTTTAGGTTCATTTACTGAAGTCTCCCCCTTTAACATTTGGCCACGTGGCTCCATAATTCCCCAAATTGCCTCAGGTCATCAGGAAGCAGCAGATGGAGGCCCAAGTGGTGACACAAGCAGCAGCTCCTGTGCAGAGGCACTGAGCTGCTCCTCCAGCTGCAAAAACCATGGACCCTCAAACAACACTGGACTCCTTGTCTTTCCAAAACAGTAACTTCTGCTAAAATTCAAAAACAAAAACCCTAAAAGCTTTCCAGGAAAGATTCTGAGGAATGAAGAAAACTCATGGCAGGGAGTTGGAAGAGATGAGCTCTAAGGTTCTTCCCACCCCAACCAGCCTGTGATCCTAAGAAGTGTCCAAAATATGAATACACAGAAATAAAATCTGCAAAATAAAATAAACTGAGTAGACTTTTTTTTTTTGTCCAAGATCAGAGAAATTTTTAACAAATAAACAACCAAAAATCCCAGGGAAGCCTCTATTTCATGTATTTCCCAGCCCTAAAACTTGCCATTTACCTACCTTTCAACCCTGCATTGTTTTTGAGCAGATTCCCAAATCAAAATGCAACAGTTTGGTTATTCCTACCTCCTCCACTACTAACCTCAGTGTCTGGCTGGCACTTGCTGTCTTTAGTTGGCCTCTGTGGTTTTCTATGCAAGGATTCTTCAGAATCTGAGGGCTGGAAAGAAAGGAACTGGTTTAGACTCAGGAGAAACATTTTGGTGCCCATCAGTCCTGAATTTCTACCAAGAGAATGGAAAGGCAGGATAGGAAATATTTAGAGGAAATAGAAGAGTAACAAAAAGAAAGGCAATGAAGAGGTGGCTCTCAGGGCAGTTTAGGGCCTATAATCCTTAGAATATCCAGGATCCTAAACTGGTTTGGGTTGGAAGGGACCTTAAAGACCATTCAGTCCCAACTCTGAGAAGGCCTCCAGCACCTGCAGGGAGCCAATAAGAAAGATGGAGAGGGACTTGGATAAAGGCCTGGAGTGACAGGACACAGGGAATGGCTCCCACTGCCAGAGGGCAGGGATGGATGAGATATTGGGAATTAGGAATTGTTCCCTGGGAGGGTGGGTAGGCCTTGGCACTGCCCAGAGCAGCTGTGGCTGCCCCTGGATCCCTGGCAGTGCCCAAGGCCAGGCTGGACACTGGGGCTTGGAGCACTCTGGGATAGTGGAAGGTCTCCCTGCTATGGCAGGGGTTTGGAACAAGGTCCCTTCCTGCTGGATGAGCAGGAACACAAACATGGAAGGCCTGGGGAAAGTTCTTCCCCAAAATAACACTTCAATTACCTTTTTCTCTGCTTTCTCCTTCCCATGTTCCCTGAGATGTTCCCCATCTTTTTCTCTGTCCCGATCTCTTCTTCTCTCTCTGTCTTTCTCTCCTTCTCTGTCCCTGGCCTTGTCTTTGTCTCTTCCTTTCAGCCTGTCCTTTTCTCTTCCTCCTTCATGTCTTTTCTCTCTTTCCTGTCCTTTATCATGCCTGAGGTCCTCTACTCGCTCTGGGTCTCCTTTTCCTTTGTTTTTTTCCGTTTCTCTTCCTTGCTTGGTCATTCTGCTTTTGCCTCCTTCCCTCTCTTGTTTTTCTCCTTCCTTTGAGGTGTCTCTTTCAGGTTCTTTGTGCCTCTCTTCATTATTCTTCTGTTTATCCCTCTCCTTTTCTCTTTCTCTGCTCTCTTTCAAATCTCCTTTGGGTTTTCTGTCTCTGCTGGGGCTTCTGTCTTTAATTTCAGTGTCTCTCCTGCTCTAAAAAGAAAGCAAATACTAAAAATTAAATTCCAACACATGGCAACTCAATCACACAGTGACTCTACAAACACAAAAATGTTAAAAATACCCCAAACAAATAAATCATGGTACCCCACTATCCCCCAAAAATGCAACTGCTACCTCTTTATCCTTATGGCTTTTTTGTTCTTCTGCTTTGGGCTCTCTGCTTTCTTTATGTCGAGGTTTAGAGTGTGGAGGTTTCCCTTTAGCATCAGCTTTTTCCCCAGCCAAGACCCTTTTCACAGCAGCATCACTTGACAGCTACAAGGACAGAAAAACACCACTGAAATGAGTAAATTGTTTCATTAAATAATTAATGTACTAATTATTAATTTAAGAATGTAACAATTCAGTGTAAAAACATAATAATTCCGTGAAAGAATGCAATATTCTGTGTAAGAACAGCTCCTGCAGTTGTTTTTAAACAGTTATCAAATTTCTCCATTATTGTATTTCCATAATCAAAAAAAGCACAGTGGAAAAATGACTTTCATTCCACAACTGAGAGATTTGACTGAAAGAAGGCAAAGCCAAAGGTGAGCAACTGCTTGTATAAGTAATGCATCTGTATCCCAAAATTTTAAAGGTTCTGGAGCTTTATTTTATGCTTCAAATCTAATAAATATTACTAGAAGACAGACAAATAAAGTGAACAACAGTGAATAATAAACCCCTTAATATTCAGAATGCATTTGTGTGGGAAACTGGCTCAAATCTTGCTAAAGATCATGAACTCTCTATCTGCTGTTCCTGAGGGGTGACAAAATGTTTCTGCTGTGCAATTAATGCCAGCAGAGGAGTAATTAAGGCACAGAATCATTTGGGTTGGACAAGACCTCCAAGGTCACAGAGTCCAAGCTGTGACTGATGCCCAGAGACCTGAGTGCCACTTCCAAATGTTCCTTGGACACCTCCTGGAATGGGGACTCCAAACTTCCCTGGGCAGCCCTTTCAATCTCTGAGCACCCTTTCCATGGGGAAATTCCTGCTGCTGTCCACCCTGAGCCTGCCCTGGCCCAGCCTGAGGCTGTTCCTCTCTTCCTGTCCCTGTTTGCATGAAATGTGTGTAATTCTGTCCTACCTTGTTCAAGCAGCACTTCCCAATGGCCTGCAGGAATTCATTGGTTTTCTCAGGCTCGTGTCCAGCCACAACTCGTGCTGGTTTCACTGACAGTGGCTCTCCTGTCACCATCACAACAGCATCGATGGCCTTCTGAAGGAAGTTGATTTTGGAATCCTTATCCTGGTAAAAGAGCAATTAAGAAAAACTTTTATCTCCACAGTTATTATCATGATTGTTTTAGCTTCACAATTATACTTGACAAATAACCTGTACCAACTGCCCTTCAATAAAGATGATGTCTTCCAGTGATTACATAAAATCAGAAGTAAAAAATAAAGGACCAAATAAACAAAGTAAAGCCAAGTGAAATTTCACAGAAGTCCTTACAGTTAAGGAATCCTCATGATTTCAGTCCTCCTTACAGCTCTCTCATATTGATTACTCAGATAAAAATTATTCTGCTGATCTTATACAACTCCAAGAGAGATCACAGTAAGGAGGCAGCCAACTCTTCCTCCTGACCAGTTTTGGGAAGAGGAACTCAAGGTTTTGAGACATTTTTCCCCACAGTCCAGGATTTTGATCTCCTCTGCCTGAGCTCTGGAAAACCCCATGGACTCATGAAAGAAATGTGTGAAAGAAATTCTCAGAGAGGTAGCAGCACACAGATGCAGCAAAGACCTGCTCAGGAGCTGCTGGGAAATCTGCTTTTTGGGCCAACAAGGACACTATCAAAAAAACCCAACAAGTCAGTTATAAATTACTTAATTGTAGTTATCCTGACAGCAGTAGGAGCAGTCACAGCAACAAACACATGCATTAATCAGTGACCAAAACGTGCAAGAACTGGCTGGAGGGATGAGAAGTCAGAGCTCACACTTCAGTTGCTATGTTAAACAAACACCATGGGATCAGCTGCCTAAGTGGCAACACACAAAAACTGCTTTGTTTGCCAGGAATCAACAACCAAAGCTCCCAAATCAGGCTTGGAGTTGGGGAACTTGGCATCAGCTCAGCCAAGAATCACAGGAAAGCAGCAAACAGAGAGAGTAAAGTCACCCTTGGACTTAAGAAAAGGAGTTTTCAGTAATAGTATTAACCTCCTCTTTCAGTAATCAGCCAGTTTTATACTGCAATAAAACTCCTGTGGAATGCATATCCTAGACAGATGAGTCCTGGGATATTTAACACAGATATTTAATGTATATATCTATATACAATTCCTTCCCAAAAGCCCACCCAGCCCTTTTCTATACCAGAAAAATGTGTTTGTACATACACACAAATATAGAGAGCAGTAAGTTTAGGGCCATGGATTCTCTTGAGATTCCACAAAACTCTTTAAAACCAAAAATTTGCACACAAATCTATAGGTGTTTACCCCATGGAAAGTACAATATAACACACTGGTGGGAACTTTAACAACCTCTTCACAAAAACAACAACAGCTCCTTGGTGCTGAACACAGAGAAGACCAGAAGAACCTTGTGGCAAGTTGCAAAAAACCCTGAAAGCTAAATAAAGAAAGAAGTCTCATGCCCACCTTGACATTATCTGACTTCAACTCAAAATCTGTGTAAAGTCCTCTCAGAAAACCTGTCACTCTGATCACCTAAAAAACAGAAGAAAAGGGGTAAGTCAAGAACATTTAAAGCTCAATAAACCTTGTGGGGCAGCAGGGAATGTGTTCTTCATGGAAAGGGTGCTCAGACATTGGAGTGCCCGGGGAAGGCCTGGACGTGGCACTCAGTGACACGGTGGGCATCGGGCACAGGCTGCACTCAGACATCCCGGGGGGGCTTTTCCAACCTCAGCGATTCCGGCATTCTCTGATATTTCACTATCCCAGGCTGCTCCAAGCCCCGGTGTCCAACCTGGGACACTTCCAGGGGCAGCCACAGCTTCTCCGGGCACCCTTTGCCAGGGTCTGTCCACCCTCACAGGGAACAATTCCTTCCCAAAACCCCACCCAACCCTTTTCTACCGCTTCAGGTGCCTTTCCCATCCCAAATCCCCCAAACTCACCCCAAAACCCCGTGACTTCCCACCCCAAACCCCCGTGATTTACGCAGCGCTCCGGGCACGCCCCACACGCCGGGGGAGGCCCGCGGTGCCGCGGGTGCCTCAGCCCCACACGCCCCCACCTCGCTGATCAGGTCGTGCAGGTAGCGGAAGGGCGGCTTGCTCAGCAGCGCGTCGGTGAGCGGCGGCTTGCGGATCACCTGCCCCAGGGTCTCCCGCGTTTGCCGCGACACCGCCTCGTTCATCGCGGCCGGGCCGGGCCGGGCCGGGCCGGGCCGGGGCTCGAACCGGGATTGCGGCGGGGCCCGCCCGCCCCCGGCCCCGCGGCGCTCCCGGCGTGCCCCGCGCGGCGCGCGCACGGCCCGTTGCTAAGGGGCAGCGCGGCCATAGCAACGGGCCCGCCCCGCGCCGCCCTCAGGGGAGGAAAAGCCCAGGAACTGCCCCCAAAACCTGGGAAACTGCCCTAAAAAACCCCAGGAACTGCCTCAAAATCCTCGGAAACTGCCCTAAAACCCCCAGGAACTGCCCCAAAAACCTCGGAAACTGCCCTAAAAACCCCGGGAACTGCCCCAAAAACCCAAGGAACTGCCTCAAAAACCCCAGGAACTGCCCCCAAAACCTTGGAAACTGCCCTAAAAGCCCCAGGAACTGCCCCAAAAACCTCAGAAACAGCCCTAAAACCCCCAGGAACAGCCTCAAAAACCTGGGAAACTGCCCTAAAAACCCCAGGAACTGCCCCAAAAACCTTGGAAACAGCCCTAAAAACCCAAGGAACTGCCCCAAAGACCTCAGAAACAGCCCTAAAAACCCCAGGAACTGCCTCAAAAACCTCAGAAATTGCCCCAAAACCCTCAGAAACTGCCATAAAACCCCAGGAACTGCCCCAAAAACCTCGGAAACTGCCCTAAAAACCCCAGGAACTGCCTCAAAAATCTTGGAAACTGCCCTAAAAACCCCAGGAACTGTCCTAAATACACTGTACACTGCCCCAAGCACCCGGGAACAGTCCCAAAAATCCGGGAACTGCCCTAAAAACCTGGAAACAGCCCTAAAAACACTATAGACAGCCCCAGACCTATGGAAACTGCCCCCCAAACCCAGGAATAGCTCTCAAATCCCTGGAAACAGCCCCAAAACCCCCCAAAAGAGCCCAAAAAACACAGAAACAGCATCAAAATCCCAGAAAACAGAGTCAAAAACTACAGAAACAGCCCCAAAACCCTCTGGAAACAGCCCGAAAACCCTGAAAACAGCCCCCAAATCCCCCATAAACTGCCCCAAAACTCCTGGAAATACGCCCCAAACCCCTGAAAAAAAGCCCCAATACCACTGTAAGCAGTCACCAAACCCTTGGAAACAGCCAAAAATCCCTGGAAACAGCCCCAAATGCCTCCTAAACATTCCCAAAACCCCCTGGAAACAGCCCCAAAAAGCACAGAAACAACCCCAAAATTCCTGGAAACAGTCCCCCAAAGCCCCAGAAACAGCCTCAAACTCTTGCAAACAGCCCCAAAATCCCCAGTAACAGGCCAGAAACCCTGGAAACAGCCCCAAAAGCTCCAGAAACAGACCGTAAACTTTTGGAAACAGCCCCAAAAAACCTGGAAATAGCCCCCAAAAACTCAGAAACAGCCCCAGAATCCCTGGAAACAGCCCCATATCCATGCCCCCCGCCCCTCAGCTCAACAGGCAGTGAATAAAATGTGTTAGGGAGAGATCCAACATAAGAAAAACAGGGACTGTATTTGTATGGAGCAAATCCAGAGAGCAGAGAGATGCTCCAGGGCTGGAGCCAGGCTGGGGGTGTTGACCTGGAGAAGGCTCCAGGGAGAGCTCAGAGCCCTTGCAGGGCCTAAAGGGGCTCCAGGAGAGCTGGAGAGGGACTGGGAACAAGGCATGGAGTGACAGGACACAGGGAATGGCTCCCACTGCCAGAGGGCAGGGATGGATGGGATATTGGGAATTAGGAATTGTTCCCTGGGAGGTGCTGGCACAGTTTTAGAGCAGTTGTAGCTGCCTCTGCATACCTGGCAGTGTCCCAGGCCAGGCTGGATGGGGCTTGGAGCAGCCTGGGATAGTGGAAGATGTCCCTGCCCATGGCAGGGGGTGGCACTGGATCACCCACTCCATTCCAACCCACACCCTTCTGTAAAAGAAAAATTAGATTTGGGAATGAAAAGAGCCATTACAAAGCAGATCAAACTGGGCTTAGTGGAGACAAGGAAATTTTTCCAGCAAAAAGGAAGCAGACACTTCCATGCCAAGTGGGTCATTTCACCTGGGCTCCTGCCAGCAGGTGCTTGAGGGAAGTGAATTTTACCTTCCCCCCCAACCCTGTCTGAGGTTCCCAGACAGGCTCTGCCTCCAGGCCCTGGTGATCCTGGGAAGAACAGGAGGTGTTGACAGCTTCCACATCTCAGGGCATCGGAACAAGTCTCAGAGGAAGCAAGAACACTGGGAAGAAGCTGCTCTGGGGAAGAGGGATGGCTTTTTTTTGGGTTTGTGTGCTTTGTCTGGGTTTTTCCATTGACTCTTGAGGAAGCATCTGAGATGCCTGAGGAGGAATCTTGGGGGGGAGTTTAAATTTGGCCTCATGAGCTCATTTTCCTGCAGAGGCACCCCAAGGAAGCACAGCTCCATTTAACTGAAGAACCAAAACCCAGAGCCAGGCCTTCAACCACCCTCACAGGGAAGGATTTCTTCCCAATATCCCATTTAACCCCGCTAAAACTCTTGGAAATGCCATGAACTCTGCACCATGCTTTTCAGGAAGGATGCCAAGAAAAGTGTAGGAATCTTTCAACTCAAGTCTGGGAGATTTCCCTGTTCCTGGAAACATGGAAAGGTCTGAGCAAGCTGGGATGAGCCAGGGGAAAGGACAAAGGGGAAAGGACAAAGGGGAAAGGACAAAGGGGAAAGGACAAAGGGGAAAGGACAAAGGGGAAAGGACAAAGGGGAAAGGACAAAGGGGAAAGGACAAAGGGGAAAGGACAAAGGGGAAAGGACAAAGGGGAAAGGACAAAGGGGAAAGGACAAAGGGGAAAGGACAAAGGGGAAAGGACAAAGGGGAAAGGACAAAGGGGAAAGGACAAAGGGGAAAGGACAAAGGGGAAAGGACAAAGGGGAAAGGACAAAGGGGAAAGGACAAAGGGGAAAGGACAAAGGGGAAAGGACAAAGGGGAAAGGACAAAGGGGAAAGGACAAAGGGGAAAGGACAAAGGGGAAAGGACAAAGGGGAAAGGACAAAGGGGAAAGGACAAAGGGGAAAGGACAAAGGGGAAAGGACAAAGGGGAAAGGACAAAGGGGAAAGGACAAAGGGGAAAGGACAAAGGGGAAAGGACAAAGGGGAAAGGACAAAGGGGAAAGGACAAAGGGGAAAGGACAAAGGGGAAAGGACAAAGGGGAAAGGACAAAGGGGAAAGGACAAAGGGGAAAGGACAAAGGGGAAAGGACAAAGGGGAAAGGACAAAGGGGAAAGGACAAAGGGGAAAGGACAAAGGGGAAAGGACAAAGGGGAAAGGACAAAGGGGAAAGGACAAAGGGGAAAGGAGAGAACTCCACCCCCCAAAAAAACCCCAAAACCAAACAAAAAAACCCTAAAAATAATTAATTTCCCAGCAAGTGGCTTAGTAGTCTCTAGAAGCCAATTGCTAATTTCAGTCAAACCTGTTGCTCAAAATAACCAGTCCAAACAACGCATTAAAATTGGGATAAAAAAAATTTTCCAAGGCTTTTTCTAAGTCTAGGGCATCCGAGTGGCTTTAATTTGTGTCCTGATGGAGGAACCTTCCCTGCCATCCTCAGTGCTTTCCCCGCAGGGACTGGAAACGTGAGACAAAGCAAAGCTGCTCCTGCACTCAGAGGCCTGAGCCAGGACCAAGGCAGGAGCCTCAAGAAACAAAAACAGCCACAAGGAATGGGGGAACCTTCCCCAGAGATGGGAATGTTGGTCCAGAAATGTTGGAAAATTAGAGTTAATTAATACTCACATCAGAAATCTGTTTGTGCCATTCCCAACCAGTGAGACATCCACAGACAACCCAACTAGGCAGATAAAAATGACATTTTATTTTGTGAAGAACACTTGAAAAATAAAGATGAAAGCTCTTCCAGGCTTTGCAAATAACCATCAGAACCCACAGAGTCACCAAGACTCCATTTTCAAAAGGTGTTTCCTCTCCCCAGCCCCGTTTTCCATGAACTCTCTCACTGTGGAATGGCCCACAAGAGTTTCAAGGAAGAAAAAACAAAAAGCATTTTGAGCCAACATTAGAAATAATCCAAGATTGGTTCAGTGCAGGTGCTGCTACATTACACTTGAACAAAGGCACAAAATTCCCACTTGGAATTTGCATTTCAATTTCTCCAAACTTGGTGTTCTCAGGGAGAGACCAGAGTTATTCAAGAGGGGAAGGCTGAGCTCAGTCCAGCTCTCCAGCAGGAACCAGAGGAACTGAAGGGACAGCAAATAAATCCAATGGGCTGGAACCATGTGGGAATACAAACCTTTGGAATCAGCACCTCTGATCCCTGCTGTAAAGCCAGGCTCCCAAGAACACCTGATATGGAAAGAAGGCGACACAAATGAAGATGGGAAAACATCCACTGCCCTCCCCACAGGCAGCAAATATATCCATGACACTGGGATTTCAGGATCCAAGTCAGTGAGGACATTAAACAGCCCCTTCTGCAGAGCATCAGCCCCTAAAAGCACAGGAGCACCTGCTGAATTCTAAAGATATGCACAGAAATAAATAATAATTGTGTGTTTCATGGTGCTTTTCACTTCTTTTGTTTTGCTGCTAGCAGAGTGTCAGTTTTTATCTTTATGTTGTCTGAAATACCAGAGTAGTGTTAACCTATAGAAGGTACATGAGAAATCTCACATTAGCCAAAATTTGAGGAATCTTCTCAACTAGCAGCTCCTCTTACATACAGCAAATAGGTCAAATATTTACTGCAGCCCCCAAAAGCAAACTTGTGTTTTGACCTGTCATTGTCAAAGATTTAATTCAGGATAATCAGGCTCACTTTGGAGTTAATACTTCAGAGCCTTTGACCTGGAGCTCAGTGAGCTGCTCAAAGTCAGCTCAGGACACCAAGAGAAACAGGTTCTCCAATGTAACAGAGTATCAGAACAGCTGGAAAGATGGGAAATGAGGGAATCTCCTCTGAAGAGGAGCACTGAAAATAAATGCAAGCCTTTTTCCTGAGTACAGTAAAACCCACTGAAGATCAAACATTGTATCTGTCCATTTTTTCCAACCGTTTTGCCTGTTAATGAAGTTCAGGGACAACAAAAATACCCTAGAAATTGCAAAATGAAGTTCATGGGCAACAAAACAAGCCCCAGAAACTTCAAAATCTAAGATTACGTCCCTCTTGTTCCATATTAAAAGATGTCTCCAGGTTTTACATCTTGACAGATCCTGGACTTGTTCTTTTTGAGCCAATTTCCTACACTCTCCTCAGTGATTTCCACACTGCCTTCATTCTTAGGGCTGACTCCAGCTCCTACAGACTTAGGTTTAGAGATAGAGAAAAAAGCAAATTCTGGTATCAGCAGCAACTTCAGTGATCAGAGATGGGAAACAATTCTAAAAAGAGATGATTATGACTGCATTAGATCTCAGTAGTGATGGTGCAGGAGGTCAGATCTGACCCAACAAAGCATTTTGGGTGGTTAAAAAAGAGTCACTGAGGGGTTATACAATATATTAATCCTTTTCCTCCTCTATAAAGTGCATTTACTCAGCCTGAGAGTAAGTACCACACTGAGAAAGGGACCTTAAAGCACTTCCCCAAGAGAGAGCAGAAGAAAATCAGAGTTATCCTGAATCCTACAGCCAGTTTGTGCCTCAGGGATCCTTGAAGACCCTTTGGGAGAGCCCCTCTTGCTGCTGGAGCTGCAGGCCAGGTTAGCACAGGGTGGTGTGGGCAGAGCAGCTCCTGGTGCTATCTGAAAACACCCACGTTGATGGAAAGAGCCACTTCAGGCTTGCGGGGCTTCGTGGGGAGCTTCTCCTCGGGGAACAGGGGATCCTGGGCACGCTCCTGGCGGCTGGAAAACACAAATAACCTGGTTAAAGTTCAGTGCTGGGCCTCAGCAGGGTGAGCCTGGCCTTACTCTGAGCTCCAGGGAGCTGTGAAAACAGCCTGGGCCAGGCCAGGCCAGCCAAGGGTTCATTTTCATCTCCATGGTGTGTTCCAGGAGGGAAAACCACGAGGCTCAGTGGAGGAACACTGAGAGCCAGGAGTTTGAATTATCCAAGTGCTCCCTGCAGGATTACTGGAATTGTGTGCTCTGACAGCACCCAGCTACCACTGGCCTCCAAAATGATCCAATTAGGCTGAATCATGTCACCACGATATTTTCTGAAAAATCCCTTTGCCAGGATTTTTCTCCTGAGAAGCTGAGAAGCCTCAGAGGAAAAGAAAAACAATAATTATCTGCTGCTCTGGAATGCAACAGGTGCATCTTTGATTGGCCCATGTTGGTTGTTTCTAATTAATGGCCAATCACAACCCAGCTGGCTCAGACTCTGAGAGTCACAAGCTTTTGTTATTCATTCCTTTCCATTCCTTGCTAGCCTTCTGATGAAATCCTTTCTCCTATTCTTTTAGTCTAGTTATAATATATAATTTTCTTTTAATATAATATATATCATAAAATAATAAATCAGCCTTCTGAAACATGGACTCAAGATTCTCATCTCTTCCCTGCAAACACCACCACAAAATCATGGAATGGTTTGGATTTCAAGGGACCTTAAGGACCACCCAGTGCCACCCCCTGCCATGGGCAGGGACACCTTCCACTATCTCAGTTGCTCCAAACCCCATCCAACCTGACTGTGGGCACTTCCAAGGATGGGGCAGCCACAGCTTCTCTGAAAAGCAGCAAACACTTTGCATATTTCTAAAGAAAAATGAAACTAAATGCTCACTACCTTTTCCTCTTTTCCAGAGCCAGCTGCCTTTGTTTCTCTTTCCCAATGTCGTCCCTGACAGTGCTGAAGTCCTTGGTGTCATCAAGGAGAAGGTTCTGTTATAAAAAAGGATTGGAGAGATCAAAGTCAGAAGGTAAAACTATTTCCCAGCTGACACAATAAATTCCCAGATTGATTCTTTTGACTAGTTTTACACTGATTAATTTCAAGTTCATTAGAATGGCAATGGTTTGAGTTGGAAGGGATTTAAGGATGATCCAGTCCCACCCCTGCCATGGGCAGGGACACCTTCCGCTATCCCAGGCTGCTCCAAGCCCTATCCAGCCTGGCCAGGAACACTTCCAGGGATGGATTTCTTCCAATAGGCTAAAACAGCAGGATAGGACATCACATTTTTCTCCTACTGCTCTAAAACCCAGCCAGAATGTTCTCTCTTTCTAAGCCTGATTGCCAGCTGAGAGCTCAATGCTGGGTAATTCCTTTTCACACCATGAAATAGAACTGTCATAGTTCAGTAATTCCATACTATGTAACAGTTTGTGTCTCTAATGTGATTTTGAAAGGGCACTTCTTTGGATTTTAATCAGAATTTGAAAAAAAAAAACAAGTCAAAAAATGAGGGCAAGAAAAAAGATCCAGGAGAAAAAGGAAAAGGAGCACCAGCAAGAAATTTCCTATCAACACAATGCAGTGTCCAAACTCACACCTCAGTACTCCCAGAAATGCAGCAGGATGAGAGAAAACCAGGAAGAAATGAAGATACTGCAAAAGGGGACATTGCCTGAACCTGATGCTTGTGCAACAATTAAATCCAGGGAAATTTACCTTCACCCCAATGATGTCTCCATCCTTCAGGTGGTAAGGTGCTGACTGCAAACTCGCCTGCTTTTTCCTTCTTTTCCTCTTGGAGATTTGCTGTGTCTGAACAAAATCAAAGCAGAAGAGTTTTGAATTCTCCTTAAATTCAATCCCTAAGGAACTGCAGCCCAGACATGCTCCTCTCCAACAACTGTTGGATTCTGTCACTCCAGCTCTTACCCAGCTAGATATTGGCAGCCACTCAAATCTCTCAGGGAAGTATTTGGCTATTTCAATTTTATCTGCAGGGAGACAATAGTGAGAAGCCACTTTCTGCCTCAGAGCCCAGGTTGTGCATTCCTTGGAGATATCCCACACCAAATCCCGGGAGGTGGAGTAGTCCCTCTCTCCTGGTATTCCCATCTGGACTCGCAGCAGCAGCTCGTGGGGGCTGGCAACGGGATGAAAGAAAGAAACTCTTGTGAGCCATGCTTTCAGAATTCCCAGCTTTCCTCCCACTCCTGCCCTCCTCACATTGTTTGTGGAAAACAATAAACAACTTCCAAGGTTTTCCCACATCCTGAGAGCCCTGAAGTCAAAAGCTGCTCAGTGAAGGCTTCTCTCAAATGCAGAGTTGTAAGAAACATGAGAAATAAAGATCTTGAGCTCTTACCTCAAATTCTCTTCTTCTTGCAAGGGCTCTATGCAGATTTCCACTCTGGCACCCAGCCTGTAGTCACTGAAAACAGAGCAGGGATTGTTCACATGGCTCTGGAGCTGGGCTGGGAGAGCTGGGGGTGCTCACCTGCAAGGAGACCCCAGAGCCCCTTCCAGGGCCTGAAGGGCTCCAGGAGAGCTGAAGAGGGGCTTGGGACAAGGCATGGAGGGACAGGACACAGGGAATGGCTCCCACTGCCAGAGGGCAGGGATGGATGGGATATTGGGAAAAATTCCTCCCTGTTTAGGGAATGAGGCCCTGGCACTGCCCAGAGCAGCTGTGGCTGCCCCTGGATCCCTGGCAGTGTCCAAGGCCAGGTTGGACATGGGGCTTGGAACAACCTGGGACTGTGGAAAGTGTCCCTGCCCAGGGGACTGCTGATCTTTAAGATCCTTTCCAACTCAGACTGAGCTGATGAATCTCCCCCAGTCCATCCCAGTTGCACATTCCCCAGGGAACCCACCTGAGTCTCCTCTTGTTGTCCCGTAGGAGCTTCCCGGGGCCTTTGCTGTCCACTGTCCAAGCTCTGAGGAATGAGGGCAGGGGCACAACCTGCTCCTGGCAGCAGGGCAAGGTCAGAGCCTGAAAAACAGAAATACTTGGTCAAAAACTTTAGCAGCCAGTCTCCCTGGAAAAACAGAAAACCACTGGATTAGCTCCCCAAAAAGAGGGCAAGGTATTGAGATTTATTCCACACCAGCTGTTGCTTGTGGCCATGAGCAAAATACTCACTTTTCAACCACAAAGGGAGATGGATTTCCCTCCCTCTCAACAGTTGTCAACTCAACTTCCATTTCCAAAGTACCCAATTTCTTTTTTTAACCAGAATTTGAACAACTGGGAGGGAATGAGGCTGTTGCAGTCGTTGCCCCAGTCTCCAGCCAAGTGCTGAGCTCCTCTAAGCCCTTCCCAAGGACACAGCACTTCCCATGCTCAGCCAGTTCTCCTTGATCAAGCTGCAAACAGTTCTCCATAGCAGTAGCCTAGCAGAGCCCAAAACTGAAGTCACATCCAAAAAATAAGTGTTGGTATGGAGCAGAATCAAGTGAGAGACACTTCCCCATGCAGTTCAAGTAGAACAATCACTGCTTAAACCACACAGAGCCTTTTGTAGGACTGGGTGCTATGTTTTTGTGAGTTTGGGGTGGGTTTTGGGTTTATTTTTTTCTTTTGGGGTGTTTTGCTTGGTTTGGTTTTTAGTGTATTAAAACCATACAAAGGTGTTTTAATTTCTGGCCAAACAAAATGAACCAGACCTTCCTGGCTGGCAAACCTGTGCACCCCAAAGCAATTCTTCATTCATCAGATTCCACATACAGAAATTAAAAAAAAAAAAAAGCAGAAAACTAATACAGGAACAATGTGGAAATGGCAAAGTGGCTTTTTAGGAGGTGCTTGTTATGTGTGTGCTTCCCATGAAGAGATTTTACACTGAAATAAAGACAAAAGCTGCCAGGCAGAGCTTCAGCTGATGTGCAACGAGGCTCCTGCAGGCCAGGCCAGGTGACAGGGAGGATGGAGACAGCAGGGACACTAAGGAAGTGTCTGAGCTACGTGCTCCAGCTGCCTCTTGGTACTTACCAGTGACCATGGCATAAACACCATGGCACAACAGACTGGAGACAGGGGAAAAGGAAATAGAAAAGAGCTGTTAATAGAGCTCGAGGCACCACAGCGCTGCTGCACAGTCCAACACAGGAGAACATCTAACCTGCATCTTCAGATCTTCCAGAGAGGCCTCTCCTGCTATCTCTATGCTGCCAGCATAACAGAGATCCAGGCCTGGGTGGGTGGCTTCTGGTGGAGCTTTGGAGGAGGAAGAAACAAATAATAGAAGAGTCAACATGATTTGTGTAGGCCTGAGAGATAACAGCCACTTCATGGTCACATTTCACTTAGAGAGTGAAAGCCTGGAGTCCACTTGCAATATCCAGGAATCCCAGACTGGTTTGAGTTGGAAGGGACCTTAAAGGTGACCTCATTCCAACCCCCTGCCATGGCCACATCCAGCACACAAAATACACCCCCAATAATTTCCAAAACAGTTCCCATACAGATCCTATACTGCAAATTTCAGAGCTAGGAGCAGTTATTGCCATTGATAAATAGTGTTAGTTATTGGGCAAACCTACTGCAAGCAAAGCTAAATTGCTCTTAGCTCCACTACTGAAATCAGCAGGGGAGAAAGTGAAACTCAGGAAAGGTTTGAGGCAGGAGAAAAATGCAAAGAAAACTTCTACAAAGGGAGGGGTCCTGGCCTGCAGCACAACTCAGCACTAGAGGAATATTACTTTTCATAAATAATGAAAAATCAATTTGTTCCCCATTTTCCAATTCTCTTATTTTCACTTCATTTTCTTCTCCCTTCTCAACCCTCACTTGATATTGCTGTCCTGACTGGTTTTGGATTTGACCTTTAGGAGAGCAAACACAGTTAAAACACTGCATTTAAGGTCTTTGACACTATTCAAGCTTTACACATCCCTCATTTTACAGCTTCCCAAAAAGCAATACAGCCTGAAGGGAATTCATTGTGCCATCAGGAGTCTGGCATTTGAAACCAATCACATCTGTGCTCATGAAGGAGATGCTTTACACTGCTGCCACTGCCTAACATTCTAATCTATGTTAGAATTTTCTGAGACAATCTAAGAATTTTTTGAGACTGACAAACAAAGAGCCCCTGCTACAAAATTTAGTGGTGTTTTGAGCCAATCTATCTGAGGAACATCCCTACAACAGGATTAGCCAGCATTTATGTCCAAAACTGCATCTGTCTCCTGAGTGGTCACTGGTCCTTTCACCACAACCTTGATGCAATTCATGCAGCCCTCCCTAGGTTTCAGAAGGGTTTAAAGGCTTTGGATTAAAACTTGGGTTTTGCTTAAAGAGAAACCATAGATGATTCCTTTCAAAGCCTGGCCAAGCTCACCTGCTGTAGCAGACACCTGCAAAGCCTCCATCTTCCAGGTGATCCCATTCACCTGGTCTTGTGCATTCTCTCCATGTTTCTTATGGCTTGAAGGCTTCAGCCACCAGATGGGGATTTTCAGGAAACCCTGGAACAGAAAATACCAGCTGGCTCCTCAAGTGTTGTGTGCAGACAAGGTGAAATGTCACCTTTAGCACAGGAAGAGAGAAAAGATTTGTTTAAAACTTAAGCTTTTGGAATGGGCTGCCCAGGGTGGAGTCAGCACTCCTGGAAGTGTCCAAAGAATGTGTGGATGTGGCAGCTGGGGGTGTGATTTAGTGGGGAACGTGGTGGTGGTGCAAAAATAATGATGCTACAATTTTGAGTGACAATCGGTTCAGGGCCAGGTTGGACAGGGCTTGGAGCAGCCTGGGATAGTGGGAGGTGTCCCTGCCATGCTAGGGGTGGCACTGGATGGGCTTTAAGGTCCCTCCCAACCCAAACTACTGTGGGATTCCAAGTCTCCAGACACTGCCCACTCTCCTTTTACCTTTTCTGGAAGCTTTCCCTCACTTATAACCAAAGTGTCTCCTCTGCAAACGTTGAGCTCCTTCAGGGTGGCATTCTGGAGAAGAGAAAGCACAGGATCCCTGTCAGCCCACAGCTGCCTTTCTCCCCAGGGAGCAAAGGTCCAAGGGATTAAAACAGGCTCCTCTTACTTCCTGACTTAGTGCTTCCCCTGCTTCGTAGCACCAGTCAATCCTTCTCAAATGCCAGTTGTCACCTACCAAAACAGATACACACAGAAAACTAATCAGTCAATAAAACCAGTGTGGGAAAATATTACAAAACTCTCAACAAGCGTCAAGAGTCCTTTTCCTTTTGTTCTTTATTTTTATCTGCTTTTTAAACACAACTCTGGCTAAATGAATTATCACTTTGATATTCCCCAGATCTTTTGCTGTATGAAAATAATCTTTTATTTGCACAGATCTCCCTTCCTCACCTATCTAATTATCTAATTCTCATGTGTCAAATTATCACTTGAATCTATGACAAGCTCTTTAAAATAAAAACTATATTATAAAAACTTCATGTTTAGAATTCTTTCCCCTCCTCCCATTACAATGACACAGATCATTGAAAAAACATACACAATTTAGGGTAGGAAAAGCTGTCTTTAAAATATTTTAAATTCCCTTTAAAAATATGTAAATAACAACACAACTAACCTGATAATCCTGACTTCTCCAGCATTAAATTGAGACACTGAAAGAAGAAACACAGGATGAGAGTTGTGTCAATGCTGAGGCTGGGAAATAAATTTTTCAGTAAACCTATGTTAGAATTTTCTGACAAAGAATGACTGATTGCTGGTCAATTCTTAAAACAGTATAATTAGATAGACAAGATGTACTTGGGCTACATATTAAACCCTTCATGGATGAGATGGTTTTCAGGGAAAAAATTCACCACATCAGCTGAGCCAGCTTTCCCAAGCTGGTAAAAAATTAAACATGTGCTGTCAGTTTGTGCCTTTACTTGAAAAAATTCTGCCCCAGAGTTTGCAGATGCACCTTAAAAAAAAAAAAAATCAAAGCTGCAAATTCAACACTGGACTGGTAGCACCAGAGTTTCCTTCACTCTGTGCATGGCTCTTCCCAACTCCTCTGCCTCCAGGTCTGTGCAAGGAATGCTGTCCAGGAGCTTGGGAGCAGCCAGCCTTACCTCTCTGACAGAGGCAGTCTCCTCCACAACAATCTCCATCTCAGGGCTGCAGCTTTGGTCACTCCCAACCATGAAGTACAGGAAGAGCTGAAAATCCAAAAGCAAACGATCAGAATAAATATGGAAGCATAAGAACAATTCCTGTGGCAAGAATGTCCTCAAAAAGCACTAAAATGGCACAAAAAGCAAAGATAGATGAGTTATGTTATGGCCACCAGCAGATTCTCATTAGCCATACCTGGCCTCTACAAATGCACAACCCCTCCTTCCCCTGCACATCAAGGCCAGGTTGGACAGGATTTGGAGCATCCTGGGACAGTGGAAGGTGTCCCTGCCCATGGCAGGGCATGGAATTGGCTGAGTTTTAAGGTCCCTTCCAACTCAAACGATTCTGGGATCCTGTGATATTTACAACTTGCACATTCCAAGAGCAATATCCCTCCTTTTCTTCCTTTATTCTCTTTAGGAGAGTCCCTGCACCAGGCTCCTCCCATCCCACACTGCTGTACCTGAGTGGAAGTTGGAGCTTTCCCACGGCACAGCCCCAGCAAGCTTCCCATCTTCAGCTCTGCTTCCTTGACTGTGTAATCCTCTGGCACTTCAGGGAGGACAAATAAAAACATCAATTTTATCATCCTCAGAGCAAGCTAAAACCCTTCAGTGCTCCCTGGAGAGCTTGCTCAGCCCTGAGCTCAGCAGATCTGGGAGTGCCCTATAAGGAAAACAAAGGCATGGAGATCTCCCAGAGTCCCTCAGGAGCACAGGTGGCTTAGGGATGTAAGCAATAAAACCAAGCTGAACATTTCAGTTTAACCTCCATCTTTGTATTGGTACTGTAATTAACTTTAAAACTGGAAAAAAACAAACAAACAAACAAACCATACAACTGGTTCATTTAAGCCTGGAAATCAGTGGAATTATGTGTGGGTAACTTCTCCCAGGAAAGGACAAACAGAGGCTCAAAACCTCCCCGTGAATTTCTAACAGAACAGTGATTCAATGAATCAGTTTACCTGGAGACAGGAGTTTCCCATTGCCACTAACAGGTCTAAGACAGCTCTCATTTGCTGCAGCAAAAAGGGCAAGAAAGAGAAAAGAATTAATTCAAATGGGAATGAAATAGGAATTTGGCTCAGAATTTCAGACAAGTAACACCTTTAAGATTAATTACAACAGCTTTATCTTAGAGGTCTCCCTCAGTAACATCAAAAATAACTGGAGAGACTCCTCAAGACTCCAGCAACAGTCTCAGCTTTTATTCTTTCATTGAAAGAAAAATTCTACCACTAAACCCACTGAAAAGCCAGTAAATTATAGCATTAGCAGACTGATAAAGCAGCTGAACACTTACCCAGCTCCTCCTCCAGCTGAAGCTCCCGGATGGCTTTCATTTTGATATCTGCCATCACCTAAAAGACAGGGACATAAAAAGGGATATGAACACCTGGAATGCCACCACCACCCCTGCTTGTTCAAGTGCCAGTGCACAAAGCTAATCCTTCCCCTCTCTTCTGGCTCTGGTTACTGACACCATCTCACACTTCCATTTACAGGATGGCCCAAAGAGAAAAGTGTTTGACACTAAAACACTGCACTGGTTTTAAGCTACCTGCAAATACCCCAGGGATTGTAAGTCTGAGCTCAACACTAATTTCAGCAGGGAAAAGCTTCATCCCTGAGGCTACATGGAATGAGCTGGGCCAAGTGCAGTGGCCAAGCTGCTCAGGAAAGCAGAGTCCTTACTGTTTCAATAGTGGCAGTGATTTTAACGTGTTTCTGCTCCTCTTCCCCCCCACAGAAGTTTTTCACTTGGAGCCAGCTGATGTCATAGGTGAAGGCAGTCAAATTCCCACTTGCCACGTTGACAAAGCTGTGGGAATCAGCAGTGCAAAGACAGTCAGAGACAGGAAAACTAAACATTAGCAGGGCTACATCATTCACCAGCACAGCTCCCAGATAAACCAATGGTGGGTGCCAAAGCTGTTCATAGTGATGGCATCTCACACAGCAGAGGCCTCAGGGAGCACAGAGTGTCATGAGAGCACAAATTTGCCTCTGGCAGCTTCGGATTCAGTGAGCATAAGTTGTTCCCACCAAGTTTTTCCCCCCTTACAAGGGTAAATCAAAGGTTGTGACTGGTGCTGCATTTTGAGGGCCAGAAAAACCTAACAGCTGATGAAGAACTGGTCTCCAAAACTTAAGATGAAATTATATTTGTAAGCTCAAAGTGATAACCAGTTGCAAGAATACACGTTGTTAGTATAATTTGGACTAAAAGGTTTTGCCAAAATTGCTTTTTTGTTTCATTACAATCATAACCAAAAACGTTACCTCTGGTCATGGCTGTCCAAGATCAGCACAGAGCACCCGTCCCTGAGCCCGACACTTCGGACTGTTTCCTTCATGTCCTCCTCATGGAAAACTTCCCAGCTCTTGGCTTCTGGGTCTGCTCCTGAGCCGTTTTTGAGGATGATGCCCCCAGCTGGAGCCAGGGCAGAGTGCAGCTGCCCCAGGCTGGTGCTGCAGGAGCAGACGTGCTGGGCCTCGCTGAAGTGCTGCCCCTTGCCGCCCTCATTGTGCTCGGCCAAGCGAAGCACGTTGAGCACCACGGGCTCGTGCTCAGGGCCCGTCAGCACCTTCGTGCCTCCAACCTGAGGGAAAGCAGCAAGGAATGACAGCTTGGGGAGGGGGCTGATGCAGAAAATACAGGAGAGACTGGGCAGGGAGAAAATTGAGACCAAAGTGGATGCTCTCCCCATTCAAACCAACCTCCTCAGGGTAATTCTGTACTGAACAAACAACCAGAGGAACCCACAGGTGTTGGGAGAGAAAGAAAAATGTTATCCAGAGAAGCTGTGGCTGCCCCTGGATCCCTGGCCAAGGCTTGAAGCAGCCTGGGATAGTGGAAAGTGTCCCTTTCCATGGCAGAGGGTGGAATGAGATCCTTAAGTCCCTTCCCAAACCATTCCATGGTAAGCAACTGGGAAACCAGCGGACACTTGGCAAAATCTAG
This sequence comes from Agelaius phoeniceus, assembly GCF_051311805.1. Lineage (NCBI taxonomy): Eukaryota > Metazoa > Chordata > Aves > Passeriformes > Icteridae > Agelaius > Agelaius phoeniceus. The sequence continues at coordinate 12,297,510 of NC_135271.1, read as the reverse complement.
GACACAGGAATTTAGCCCCTCAGGACATTAAAGAATTACCCAAATGTGACTGAACATTGTGACTTTACATTTTAAAAGCTTGATCTTTCTGATATTCAACCTGAATTCAACCTAAGCTCCTTGCTGAAGAAAATTTAACGGCACAAAAGCTGCAATAGAAAAAAACTATACCAAAAATAAAACCAAGACAAAACCAACTCTGTTACTACAGAGTTTGGGTGGTTTTGTTTAGTTTGGGTGGTTTTGTTTAGTTTGGGTGGTTTTTTTGTTTTTTTTTGATAAAGTCAATATCAACTGGATATTCTTACAATAAAAATATTTTAAAAGTAGCATTTTATTCCACTAGAGAGACAGAATAAAATGCTGTGCTTCACAACCACTTCCAGGTTAAGCACAAGCCTTAATATTAAAAGGAAGATGGAAAACTACAAAAGCAGCACAGGATTTCCAGGAGACCTTGCACAGTCTTATCTCTTCAGAGCTGACAAGGAAGGAAGTGCTTGGTTCCTTTACCTCTTTCCCATTCCAGACGAAGATGTCTGCTCCATCAGCCAGCCCAATGCCATCCAGGGTCAGCTCATCTCCTAAAAAATAGGAGCAAATCATCAAGTTCTTGCTCCCCACAAAACACACAAACAGGGTCAGCAAGTTTTAAAAAATCACTACATTTAAAGAACTGTACAAGCATGGGGAGGAATATTTAGAGCAGGTCTGAGTGTCTCTCTATTTTGATGTCAACACTGTGGAGAGTTGGGTTATGTTCTGGTTCAACAGCGATTTTCTGAAGCTGACCACAGAGAACATAACATTTGAAAGTTACTGAATAAGTTTTTACAAACTGACACTTAGAACTGCCTAACAAAGCAAAGCTGGAGACAAGAATGACAGTTTGAAAAACTGATGTACCCTTAATAAATTAATGAACTCTTCAAGTGAGCATTTCCCTTTACAAAATTCCTACTTCAGCTGAAGTCTAACCTACATTTTCCTTTGATGTCACCCTGGCTCCTCTCTTCTATCCTCTGCTCCACCTATTAGGCCAATCCTATGAAAGCAAACATCCACAAGCAAATCAAGGGCAAGACACAGACTGATGCATTCTTGTCAGCAAATGTGCTTAGCTCGCTTGAGATCTGCATTTCACAACAAAGATTTCACAGCAAAGTCTCAAAATCATTCATTCCACTAATAAGAGTGAAATAAGTAATTTCAATAATTAAACATGAGTTTGAGGTGGAAAAATGTTCAGTAATACACATCTCCAGGATGGTTTACAGATGAAATCTTTGATGGCTGCAGGAATTAAAATACAGCAATAGCATGGGGGCTTGGCATGCAGTGCTCTTACCATCAAGCACCTGGTACAGGTGTAATCCTGCTGGTAAAGGCTTGGCCATGCTGAGAACCATGTCCCCTTCCCAAGACTCCAACATCTAATTGGAAGATACAACCAGAAAAATTATGTCAAATAACAGTGAGCAGTAACTCACAGCAGTCACAATAATTACAGTCTGCTGAAAGCTGCCACAGCCTGGCTCCCGAGCTCACTCGGTGATTCCTTGAAAAGACAAAGCCAACTCTGTCACAAAATGAAATATTAAGAATAAAGCTGGAGTTCTGCAGTGTCAATCCATGGCCATGCACATGCTGCCCAAATATAATAAATTAGCTCATGGGAACTTTGAAATCTCCACAGTTAAAATTCCAGCAATTTCATGGCTCAAGAACAGACCCCACACCACTCTTTCCTCCCATGTAAACTCACATTAAGATTTTAGCCTCCTAAGCTCCATTTCCTGTTGAAAATTTCTCCCTGACACAAAGATTGCAGCATAAATCTATTTGTAAAGGTTGCAGTGGCTCAAGTGAAAAGGGAGTTGAGTTTGCTAGAGCAGGTACCTGGAACACTGCCTGCCGGAGGTCTCCCAGGGTCTTCCTTCTGTCAATTGTCAAATCCACCACGCTCTCTTTCCAAGAAAGTGAAGGATGCAAAGCCCCATTGTGGAATTTATAGCAGGAGCTCAGGTGGAGATGTACATCAATGCCATTGTTTGCTGAGTCACATTCAGCTCTTTGGGAGAACAACACAACAAAGGGGTGAATTTAACACCAAACAGATGTTTCTGTGCATCTCTCCTGGAATTGATCCCCCCAGGGTTAAATTCCCTGCCCCATACCCTCCTCCTCTATACCTGTCCCTAGCTGTAGCAGCAAACCTTTAAAAAAATAAAGGAGTGGAATTCACTCATAAACAGAATCCCAGGATGGTTTGGGTGGGGAGGGACCTAAAGCTCATCCAGTCCCACCCCAGCCATGGGCAGGGACACCTACCCCTACCCCAGGCTGCCCCCAGCCCTATCCAAGTGGCCTTGGACACTTCCAGGGATGGGGCAGCCACAGTCCTGTGTGAAATATCCCATAAACTGGAACTCTTGTGTCTGTATTTTGATATCTTAACTGTGATTCAGGTGTATCAGGTGTCCCTCAACACAAAGGAAAGTTTTGTCCAACCTGAATACCACAAGCTCTTGACTTTTCTGGCAGAGAGTATAATTTATCTGTAAATTCCCCATAAACCAAGTCCTTCCCCCTTCTCCCAGTGAGGAATTCCCTCTATAAACACAGTTAAGATACCACATTCCATTCTCTTCCCAGAATTGCAGTGATTCTCACCAGAAAATAGTACAATTTGAAACTGTGTCTTTCCCCGGAAATTCTGTAAGCTGAATGCTATCAGGGAAGGCAGAGAAGCAGCAGAATATGGATATAGAAATTATATTCTTCATTTAACCTCTGACATTGAACCTTTTCAGTTCTGACTCTGCTCAAGGAATTTCCTTCCTTTTGAATCTCTTGGGAGTCCTGCAGATAAGAGCTGTTTGAGTACAGTGACACCAATGTACCTCTTTTTTTGCAGCTCTGTATTAGCAGCATTCATTTCATTCAGCAGGTGCTCAGGAATTTGGTACCTTGGATTTCCACGTGCTGCAACAAAAAAAAAAATAGGCTTAAAATGTGCTTTGGAAAACAAGAAAAGTTATCAAAAGGAGACATTATAGTACAATAATCACTGAAAACTCAACTGCAGGATGATATAAAGAACAAACAAATGCTTTTACTCCTTCCAATCAACCTTTCTTTAGGGGAAATTAACACATAAATGCCATTAGCAACAACTTGTATTTGTTTCAGCTGATGCTCTGCCATTATTTCTGGAGCATGCTAAAAATTTAGTCAGCTACAGTCAATCCACACATCATCACCTCCTTGTATCTTCATTTTTAAGTCTTTTTTCAAATGATCACTATAAGGAAAACTGGGGAAAATAAAGCTTGGAAAGGACAAAGAAGCACTCCTGAAAAAATGTCAAAGCAGAAAGCTCCCCCAGAACCTCCAGATGAGCTTTGTGTACCTTCAGGGGGCCTCTTCAGCTGAGCTTTTCTGTAGAACAGCATGTAGGCACTCTCTTTACCCTGGAACTGCTTCTCAATATCCTTCTCCTTGATGGGCTGGACTTTGGAATCATTCAGATCAAACCAGTGGCACCCAGCAGAAGCAGCCCTTGGCCTTGGGGGGTTTTTCTCACAGTTCCACTGGACATCATTCTTCTGGGAGGGGCTCTGGATATTTTGTCCATGAGAATCCAGCTTGAACAGGAGCTTATGTGTTTCCTTCAGGCTGACTTTATTTCCATCAGGACTCAGCTGGAATATCTGAGGATGATTCTGTAAATACTGAAAGGGAAGCAAGGACAGGATGAAGAAGATGCCAAGTTTTAAATGCAGCAGCCTGCATTAAGCTGCTCCACCTCATTGTGAAACATAAACCTCATGAATTCAAAACTCATTTTATGGTGCTTCCTCATGTATTTTCACAGTTTACCTCTGTAAAAGCCTCACATCTACACTTCACACCTACATTTAAATATTTCTTGTGGAAACTGCAGATATCTCCCTTCAAAAAACAAGCAAATACCAGTTTTCCACCCATCTACAGCACAAGTGCTGAAGTGTTTTCCTTAAGACATCATAAAATACAGCAACCAATTGGAAAATTGTACTAGAAAAAAAAATACACAGTCTCAGGCAGACAATTCCTTGGGAATCTCATGTTCCCCAGCCTGCTAATTCACATTACATGTTAATCCAAAGGTCCCATATTCTCAATTATCATCCTCCTGACTATTCAATGAGAATATAAATGATTATAAAAGCTATCTAAAACCAAAACTAGCAAACCTGTGATTACCTTTCGTAATGCTCCATATTGCTTTCTGTATTTCTTATTCCAGGACACCCCTTTCTTCTCCAGTAATTTCTGCCCTAATTGATCCACGGGAATTTGTTTTGCTTCTTCCTGCAGAAAAATGAAAAACCAAGGTAACAAAGGCTACAAAAGTCAAGGGGTCAGCATAAAGAAGCCAATTTGGAAGTGTTTTAATCATTCCTGTTTTTTTTAATAAGATACTGCAGCATCATATGGAGCTGTGTCAGGGGGATTTAGGTTGGGTATCAGGGAAAGGTTCTTCCCCCAGAGCATGCTGGGCACTGCCCAGGCTCCCCAGGGAATGGGCACATTCCCAAGGCTGCCAGAGTTCCAGGACAATGCTCTCAGGGATGAACAAGCTGGGATTGGTGGGGTGTCTGTGCAGGGCCAGGAGCTGCATCAATGCTCCTTGTGGGTGCCTTCTTCCAGCTCTGGATATTCTGATTCATTTTGCAACAGCTTTGGTGAGCAGCTTTAGAAATACTCCAAAAGGGCCTCTGTCTGTACAAAGAGCCACTGGTAATATTAAAGCCAAGTTTTAAATGCTTCATGCCAAGCTCAGAAGAGCTCTGGACACCTAAGCCTGCCCACTCTCACAAACACCAACTCCCTGCAGGTTCCCTAGCTCCAAAACCAAAGCAATGAACTCCTTACATATCATACCTCTGATAAAATCCCTTTTAAGACTGCCAGTGGATTTTCTGTTTCTTTGGCATTCTCAGTGTCTCTTAAAGCCTTCTCTTCAATCAGCCCATCCTCTTCTTCCTGGGTGAGAAAGACACTCACAAATATTGTGGTTTCACACACACAAATAGAAGACTGGAGTATTCTGTGCTGACATTATCATGCACCATCTAGGAGTGTGAAGGACATTCTGTTAAACTGCCCTTCTCAATGAGGCAAGACACACAAAGCCTCATTAAAATATTAATTAAGTTTAGATGCACATTCATCAACCAGCTCTTAATACTTTTCTGAAAAGTACAACCTCTAAAGCAAGGAAGAAAAGCCTTTAGGGACTTACTTGGAGTTGCCAGTTTCCTAATTCATCCACATCTCTGATATAAACATGATAGTGTCCTCCATAGCAGCCACCTTTGTGTATAATAACAGAGAAGAGCTCATACATGTACTCTGAATCATCCATCTCAGTCTTTAAAAAGAAAAACAATAATTGTAACAACAACTGAGGTCAGTCTCTCACACAAGGACAGCTTTATACCTTTAGCATCACTTCAGAGATTTCTCAGTGTGTGTTTGCACAGGCAGAGACTGAAATGGCTTTTGAGGGCTGGGGACACAAGGAAGGACTGGCACAAGGCACAGGCTGATAAATCATAAAATCCCAGAATGGTTTGGGTTGGAGGGAACTTAAAATTCATCTGGGCTCCTGCTAGGGGAAGGAACAACTCCCACTAACCCAAGGTGGCTCCAAGTCCTGTCCAAGCAGGCCTTGGACACTTCCAGGGATGGGGCAGCCACAGCTTCCCTGGGCAGTCTGTGTTATTAAACAAGTAGGATTCTGAACCATACTGGAAATTCAAAATATTTTCAATTTCAGTGTTTGTTCACAACCAAGCTTATTTTGTTTAAAAGAGGAGAGAGAAAAGAAGCAACACTTAGAAACCCTAAAACTAGGGATGGGGACAAAGGCTTCCTCAAATTCTAACACTGAGAAATTTCCAAGCTTGCATTGCAACACTTCAAGAAGAAAAATGCCTGTTCCATAAGAGTGCCTCTGTTGTGTTGTTTAAGAATCAAAATTTGTCATCAAGCTGTGGCATAGCTCAGTTTATAACCAGAAACATATTTATGAATGCAAACAGAGATTCCTGAGAAAAATGGAATAACTACAGGCACCTATAGCACATATAGATCAATTTATGCATGATGTTATCAGAGAATAACCACACAGAAATAAATTTTAATTTCCATTTCCAGATAATTATCTTCCTGTCAAGGGAAGGTTAGATAACTTTTGAGTAGTTATTTTACCCTTCCTCATTGTAGCTACATGGTAGCTCAGTTCAAAAGTGGAGGAGGACACCATAAAGTCACTCAAAAACGTGACAAAATTCAAAATAAAAGGTAACCTTGAGCTGTAGGTTCTCTGCTGAGCATACAGAAAATTTTAACAAGTGTTAACAGTGCTCACCTGCTCACAGAAAGGCTTCAGGTTGATCTGGATGGGGAATGTGTAGCAGCTTGTTTCCTTGTACCTCTCACACTTCTCAAAGTCAAAGTTGAACCTCAGGAGGGAGATGGTGAGGAAGGGAGGCAGCTTGCGTAGTTTAGCAGACTAGGAAAGGATTTAAAAGATTTAAAAAACATTTTAAGCACAGACTCAGAACAAAACTGTGCTTCCACCTTGCTGTGGTCAAATCCTTTTCCACCAAAGCTTTGTTACCACCAGAGACAAGATCAGTGCCCTCATTTTTCAAATGTCTTCACCAATTCTCAATTTTCCTTCCAACTACACAATTTAAAAGTGACCCAGATCTTCTCCCCCTGTTGAGTCCCACATCCTCCTTGACTGGTGATCACCAGTCCCACACCTGATCCTGCCACTGCAAATAAAGGACATTGCTGAAATGCCAGTCAGTAATGACATTTCCATAGCCCATGGGCTCTATGCAGGCAGTCACAGGAGCTAAAGTCTCCCTCATTTCTACAGGGGAGCACCCACAAGGCAGGAAAGCCAGGAAAATCCATTTTAATGATTCCAGATTAATCCAGATCCAACCACTTGATGGATGAGTCTATCAAGAACCCTCATGAGAAGTAAAACCAACCATCTTGTACCACCTGTGGCAGCAGCTGTGGGCTCCATGGCTACATTTCTGAGCCTTTCCAATGTCTCCATCCTCCTCTCCACTGCCAGAGCCACAACAGGAACACGCACAGGGTTTAAGAAATCCCCTGAATTAGGAATTCCATTTGCATCCACAGCCTGGCAAACCCCCAGCTCTGTGATTTCCTACCAAAAATCAGAGTTTCCACTCTCCTCCTGCATGGATGAGCACTTGTGAGAGGCAAACAACTTACCCTGTACTGCCTTGAACCCAACCCAGTTAAACCCCAGCCAGACTTTGCAACAAGGCACATGAGGCACTGCTGAGAGTTCCTGAACTCCCAAGTCACTGATTAACCTGGCCTGACCTCAGCTTCCCTTTGAACTACTCCTTCCACATCCAGAGGTCTGCAGAGTTTGGATTTCACCCATCCTGCAGGAGGCCATGGGGCTCTGCTGCTGTGACAAGGGCAAAGGGCAAAACCAGCCTGAGTCTGCTTCCCTCCACAAAAATAGAGCAACAGATCCCATTCCCTGCACAGAGCAACAGCTGCCAGTTGTTCTTCTCTCTCATTTCGGTTCTCCAGAAGTGAGTTTCCATGATTTCTCCCATTGCACATTTTCATTTTATGCTCTAACTTATCTTTTAGCCAATCCTCCAGAGTGCCCAGAGGAAGGTGCAGCAGAGGTGTTGAAAGAGTCAATACTTTCCAAATCTTACCAACCTCCATGTTAGGGACAAAAAACTGCAACAACATTTGGGAAATGAGCCAGAGGAGCTTTTCTTGACATCCCTGCTGAGGTTTCAGAGAATCCCAGGATGCTTTGGGCTGGAAGGGACCTCAAAGCCCATCCAGTGCCACCCCCTGCCATGGACAGGGACACCTTCCACTATCCCAGGCTGCTCCAAACTCACTTCCAGGGATCCAGGGGCAGCCACGGCTTCTCTGGGCACCCTGTGCCAGGGCCTCCCCACCCTCACAGGGAAGAATTTTTTCTAACATCCCATCTAACCCTACATGATCCCACCCCAAGGCGTTACCTTGGAAGCTTCAACCAGTTTATCACAGGCTCCACATCGATACAAGTTGTCATTCTCAAAGTATTCTTCCTCCACGTACATGTTCCACAGGGCCTCCTCCAAGCCAGCCACACCTTTCACTGCCACTGTGAGGTCTAAGAAATCCTCCTGTGCAGAAAGGACAACAAGAAACGAGGTTCTGAGGGGTGTAAGTTTGTGATTAGAAAGATACCCATCCTATTCACCACAGTGATGGGTAAAAACACCTCACACAGCCAGAGAAATGAATTTTTATAAACTGATTTTTTTAAATTGCAAAGAGCACAAAAGACTGTCATGGTATGTTTTGCTGTTACCTCACTGCTCTCTGTGCTAACCACACCTACTAAAGGCAGGGCTTGTGAACTCAGAAGATGCAAAATATTTGGGTTTTTTACCTCTCATTTAGAAAATGCAGCCAAAGACCTAAAGTCCAACACTCACTACCTGGATTCAACATGGCACTCAACAAGGATGACATTATTTTTGGACTTGAAAAACAAGAATATTTAAAGTCAACAGCCTGAAGAGAACCCCCCAGTGGGAGATCCCTAGCTTTACCTGTCTCTCACTGACGTTCTTGCACTCCTTACAGACAATCTGGTTGACAACAATGCCATGGTACAGGCGGTTGATGAGGTCATGGCCCGATGTCCCCACCAGGGAAGTCTCCAAAGCACTGAAGAGGATCCTGTTCAATTCCTGCACATCGTGCTGCCTCATCTCCTGCAGGAGGGAAACCCACACAGGAAGGAATGAAACACTGCTGTGCTTGGCCTGTGGCTCAAAAATAACATTTCAAGTGTCCCAGAGTCTCAACGACTACTCATACATTTACTCCTTGAGTAGTAAAGTACTACATTTATTATTGTTAATTTGGTTATGCTACAACTCATCTAAGACACTTTCACTTGGATAGAGTCATAGAAATCCAGAGTGGTTTGGGCTGGAAGGACCTTAAAGATCATTTTGTTCCACTGTGGCCATGGCAGGGACACCTTCCACTATTCTCAGGGTGTTCCAAGCCCCAGTGTCCAGCCTGGCCTTGGGCACTGCCAGGGATCCAGGGGCAGCCACAGCTGCTCTGGGCACCCTGTGCCAGGGCCTCCCCACCCTCCCAGGGAACAATTCCTCCCCAATATTCCATTTACACCTGCTCTCTGTCAATTTGAAGCCACTCCCTGGATTTAGATTAATCTCTGACTGACACAGTTCAACTTGGGCAAGAATCTAAGTATCTGAGCCTGTTGGAAAAACACACTCCTGGTAAAAACAAAGGAAAAGCAACTGGAATTGTATCTAAGAGAACAACCATCTTCTGTTCCACCCTGCAAACAACTGCCATGGGCTCCATGTGGAGATCTAACAGAATACACCAAGAGCTGACCCAACCCAGTGTCATCTCCACAGCTTGAAGGATTTTAAGGCGTTTCCTAATTTTGAGGTGTTTCCTAAATGCCAGCCTTCCAGACCCCATGTGTGTGCAGGGGGAGGTGTGTGGGGATGGAGATGGGCACCTCGTGGCTGCTCCAGCCGAAGCTCTCGGTGAGGTCAGAGGTGGATGCAGCCTGTTGGTCCAGGAGCAGGAGCTGGGCAAACAGGCGCTGCAGCTGCAGCGGGATGATCCGAACCTGGCACGGCAGCAGGCAACAGTCAGACACAGCAGGGACAACTTAACACCAAGCTGCTGATAAACTCCCCTTTGGTGATAAATCACCTCTGGGTAATAAACCACCCCTCTGGTTGATAAACCAACCCTGGGTAATAAACCACCCCTTTGGTGATAAACTCCCCTCCCTGGGTGATAAACCACCCCCCCCCCCCCATGGGTGATAAACCACCCCTGCCTCTTCCGTAACACGCACAACTCACTCCGCACCAAGCAGTCAGAATCAGTTCCCAAAAATCTACAGTGCCTCCCCTTACACAGCCAAGTGGGATGGTTTAGGGTGGGAGGGAGCTCAAAGTCCATCCCATTCCACCTCTGCCATGGGTTGGGACACCTCCCACTATACCAGGGTGCTCCAAGCCCCAGTGTCCAACATGGCCTTGGACACTTGCAGGGATCCAGGGGCAGCCACAGCTGCTCTGGGAATTCCATCCCGTCCCAGGGAACAATTCCTAATTCCCAATATCCCATCCATCCCTGCCCTCTGGCAGTGGGGAGCCATTCCCTGTGTCCTGTTCCTCCATGCCTTGTCCCCAGTCCCCCTCCAGCTCTCCTGAAGGGTTGGTGAAGGGGTGGAAGGAGGTGGGAGGGAGAACGCCGCAGCAGAAACAGATTCCATGTCTGACTTCTGAAGTAAAGCCTGATGGCAATGAAAGCTTAGAATGCTGTGGAAAACCCAGCATCAGCCAGGCCAAGCTGCCTCTCAAGTGTCAAATTTAGGTTTTCACTCATTTCCCTAGGTTTCACATGAACTGCAGCCATATTCCTCCAAATCAACTGTGATGAACAGGAGAAGTCCCATCACCTTTGCATCTGGTTTCCTGCTGTCATCCAGAGTGCCAAGTTCTTCAGGTCCCAGGGAGAACAAAGCCTCTGCAATTGGTAAAAAAATTATTATTTAAAAAGACAACATCCCCTCCCTAAAAATATAATGGATTTTAATGTCAAACACTATGATTTTATTCTGCAATAATTTATTTAAAGTGAACTGTGCCCCAAAATCACCCAGGTTCACTGCGTTTCTTAAATAAATAACCAGAAGTGCAAGTCTCACTAAAACATCAATCTCAACATTATTTTAAGAAGGTTGTGAGTACCTCACCTCTAAATTCAGGGGTGAAAAGCAGAGTCTGCAGAAGGGAATTGAGGTAGCAGGTCCCACCCTGATTTTTGATTCCACTGAGGTTGGTGAAATCCCTGGGAGCTGGAGGCTCAGACTCTCTGGGCCTTGATTTCTTCCCTTTCCCATAATGATTGTTGGAAATAAAGGAAAAATCCTCTTCAAATAAGTCCCCAAACATTGTGAAGGCAAAAGAGTCCTTTAAAAAGATACAAAATAAGTATTTACTATAAAGAATGCAGTTGAACCCACCCACCTCAAATCCTCCAAGATAAACTTGGAAGCCCTGACTGAAGAATTTGTTTATATTTTTTCCACCTTGTTCTGATCATTCTAAAAATAAAACCATGTAAAAGTGTAAATTAATGTAACATAAATTAATGTAATGTAAAAAGTGTAAATTTAAGTGTAACAAAAAAAGGGTGAATTAAAAGCATTTCTGTTACCACAAGTCTGAGCAGTCTCTTCACCAGGATCCAACCCACCACAACTCCATTTTGAACAAAGCTGTTATTTATTCCTGCAAATGAACTATCCCCTACCTTGGATTATCCTTATCCACCTCCTCCAAACCCCTGGCACTTCTTCATCTGAGACATTAAAGCTGAAAGATTTTAAAGTTTCACTTTCCTAATGAACATAAATAGGAACTAAAGCACTTTGCATCAGCTTCTCCTCCTCTGAATGCAGCTCCTGACTGCCTTAAAATCTCTGTCAAGGCCCCTCCTCCCAAGCTGCTGGATGGAATTCCTGGGCTTGGCACTCAATCCAAGCTTTCTCCCAGCCCTCATTCCTGTTTCCAGTCAAGCCTGCTGCACTTCTCCTCCCTGCATCTCCTCCCAGCAGCTCCTGAGTGGATGGTTTGTCCCAAAAAAGGGCCATATCCAGGAGACACCACCCACCCACCACTCTGGAGAGGCACTCAAGTGCCAAATCCTCCCTCACTCCTTATTTCTGGATCCTCCTTCCCTTAAAAACCACACAGGAATAGCAGCTGGAAGGGATTCTAGGTGGCCCAGGGACAGCTCAGAGCACAGGGCCTCAGGATGCAATGAATCCATGGCAGGAGAACCCAAAACCCTGGAATAAATCCATGGCAAGAGATCCCAGAACCTCTCTAATAAATGCATGACAGGAGATCCCAAAATTCTCTAATACTTCCATGACAGGATATCCACAAATCCCTCTAAAAAACCCATGAGATTCCCAAACCCCTCTAATAAATCCATAGCAGGAAATCCCCAAAACCCTTTAAGATATCCATGACAAATGATCCCAAACCTCTGTTTGGAATCCACAGCAGGAGCCCCCAAACCCCTCTAATAAATCTATGAGAGGGGAGCCCAAACCCCTCCAAAAAGCCCATGCCAGGAGATCCCAAACCCCTCTAATAAATCCATGCCAGAAGATCCCAAAATCCTCCAATAAAGCCCTAAGATTGCCAAAGCCCTCTAATAAACCCATGGCAGGAGTTCCCAAAACCTTCTAATAAACCCATAGCAAGAGATCCCAAAACCCTCTAAAAATCTGTGACAGGAGATCCCAAATTTCCCTAATAAACCCATGCCAGGAGTTCCCAAATTCCTCCAATAAATCTGTGACAGGAGTTCCCAAACCCTTTCAATAAACCCATACTAGGAGATCCCAAAACTCTCTAATAAACCCATGGTAGGATTTCCCAAAACCTTCTAATAAATCCATGGCAGGAGATCCCAAAACTCTCTAATTAACCCAAGGCAGGAGATGCCAAACCTCTCTAATAAACCCATGGCAGGAGATGCCAAACCTCTCTAATAAACCCATGGCAGGAGATGCCAAACCTCTCTAATAAACCCATGGCAGGAGATGCCAAACCCTCTAGTAAACCCAAGGCAGAAGATCCCAAATCCACCTTATAAACCCATGCCAGGAGCTCTCAAATCCTCCTAATAAACCCATGCCAGGAGCTCCCAAAACTCTCTAATAAACCCAAGGCAGGAGATCCCAAACCCCTCTAATAAACCCATAGCAGGGGATGTCAAACCCTCTAATAAATCTGTGACAGGAGACCCCAAATCCCCCTAACAAAGCCACGCCAGGAGACTCCAAACCCCTCTAATGAAGCCATGCCAGGAGCCCCCCGAGTCTGGCAGTCTCCCCATGCCGGTGACCCCCGGCCCCAAAGAGCCGCCACTCACCGTGCCCGGCCCGGCCCTACGGCCACGGGGCCGCGGCCGCCGCCATATTTGTTGTGTGGCGCGGCGCAAAGCACGCCGGGACCGGCGGCCCGCGGAGAGGGCGGAGCGGCGCGGGGCATGCCGGGAGTTGTAGTTTCATCGGCGTGAGGGCAGGGGGAGTCATGGCAACCTGTGGGACTTCAATCCCTGGAAGTGGTCCAGGATACACTCAATGAGGGCTTGGAGCCACCTGGGATAGTGGAAGGTGGCCCTGGCCATGGCACGGGGTGGAATGGGATGAGCTTTAAGGTCCCTTCCAACACAAACCATCCTGGCATTACACAAAGATCAGCTCCCTCTTTCAAACCCTTGTTTTCGGTCCTGCATTTATTTCAGGGATTTGGGATATCCTGCCATGGTTTTATTGCAAAAGTTTTGGGATCTCCTGGCACAGATTTATTAGAGAGGTTTGGGGCTCTCTTCTCATGGATTTCTTAGAGGGGTTTGGTGATCTCTTTCTGGATTTAATAGAAGGGTTTGGGGTTCTGTTTTCATGGATAAAGTAGGTGGGTTTGGGATCTCCTGCCATGAGTTTATTAAAGGATTTTGGGATCTCCAATCATGGATTTATGACAGGGGTTTGGAGATCGCCTGTCATGGGTTCATTAGAGGGGCCTGGGCATCTATTGTCATGAATTTATTAGAGGGATTTGGGATCTCTTTTCATAAATTTATTAGAGCAGTTTCAGCATCTCTGACTGGATTTATTAGAGGGATTGGGCATCTCCTGAAATGGGTTTATTAGGGGGGCTTGGGGATCTCTTTCCATGGATTTATAAGAGGTAGTTTGGGATCTCCAGTCATGGATTTATTCCAGCCTTGGCCGGTGTGTTGTAGCTACCCTAATAATTCCCTCCTGAGTATTCCCTAATCATTCCTGAGCCTGGCATGGGCCAGCCTGCACCTGACAGAATCATTCACCTTGGAAAAGACCTCCAGGATCACCCAGTCCCAGCCTCACGCCAGCACTGCCATCGTCACCCCTAAGCCACGTTCCCAAGTGCCACATCCAGGCTCCTCCAGGACACTTCAGAGATGGCGACTCCACCACCTCTCTGGGGCAGATTATTCCATCGCTTAGCCATTCTTCCAGTGAGTTTTTTCTTTCCTGATACCTGTAACTGCGGGCTGTGGTCACAGGGAATGTTTTCTCCGGCCAGCTCACTCCCTGAGACCGATGGGCAGTCACAAGAGAGGCTGTCCCCCAGTGTGACCTCCAACCAGGTTTTGGGGTGTCCCCAACAGGATGCAATGGATCCAGATACCTCAGTCCTGCTCGGCACAGACTGTCCACCTGTCTGAGCTCCCAAGCAGTTCTTAGCTGCAGGCAACCTCTAGGAGTGTAGGGGGGTAGGACGGTAGGGACAGAGGGAGACGAGAGATCTCTGCAGCCAGGTCGTGGAACTTGCGGTTTATTGCAAAGGGCCTGGGTGTAGGGCTCTGCTGGGAGCTGCCAGCCACAGCTTGGAGCAGGCTCGAGAGAAGAGAGGGGTAGAGAGGATGAGAGGCTAGGAGCGTAAAAGGGTAAGAGAGCAAAAGTGTAAGAGAGCAGAAGCGTAAGAGAGCAGAAGTGTAAGAGAGCGAGGTTCCTGTTACAATACAATAAATCTTCTTCTGTGTTGAATATTCCAATTCTCACTAACCAATCTAGTACTATATACAAATCCTATAGCATTTATATACAGCCTATAAGAATCATTACATTACCATACTGTGTTACATTTTAAACCCTACCAGGGACTGAGGTGAAGGAATCGAGAGGGATCGCTTGTGTGAGTTCCAGGAAGGTTTATTTCCTCAGAGGAGTCAGGGACAAGTGACAATAACTGAGGGGAAAAAAACCTGCTTTTGAGGAGGGGAGGGAATAAGGGGAGGACACAACGTTTTACCAATAGGAAGGCATTACCTTCATGGGTAATGTACTCAAGGGGGAAGAGCCACCCTTCCGATCCAATCTTGCTTCGAGGAAGGGATGGAGGACAGGGAACATTCCAAAACAAAAGGCTGTGCTATCTTTGATAGACAGAGAGATTGACATGCACTTGGCGGGAAAATTTTGGGGTAAGCAACTCAGGCCTGAACCATGAGGGAAGCCAAATAGGGTACATGGAATGAACCATTACAAACTTATAAAAAGGAATATTTTAAACCTACTACAAAGGAATAAAATGTAAAATAACAGACTGAAACAAATATCCACTCTGAATCTCCCCTGGAAAAGCTTGAGACCATGCAGTTCATTGTGGTGCAGTGACTGCGGCATGAATGGAGAGGAGAGAACGTGTGTGCCTGAGGAATGGAGGCTGCATGGCTCTGAATATCCTGGAGTGCAAGAGTTTTAATTTTGCCATCAGTGGCAATGCTGCGAGGCCGGGGAAATCACGTCTGTGCTGAACCTGCCCCTTTGCTGAGTCAGGTCTGAAACCTGAGGAGCCTCCAGTGGCTGCTAAAACTCATTTGGTGCTGGTCTGAATCCTGGTGGGGAGGAGTTTTCAGCCAGCCAGGGGCCACCTCCCAGGCTGGGAAACAACTCTGTCAAGTGAGAGCTTGGGCTATAGAGAGAGAGGCCAGGCCCTGTCAGCACCTCTTTGTGGTGTCCCTGGCACTGAGGAGATTCCTGCCAGCTCAGAAGAGCCCTGAGCCTTGTCCTGAGGGTCTCCTGCTCCATCCCTGGAGGAATCACCTGAGGATCTGTGTCTCCAACACAGAGAGGCTCTTTTTCATTTGTTCCTGGGGGCTTGGGGGTCGCTCACACCAACGTTGCCTCCCTGGCTGCTGGCCAAGGTGGAACACAAGGCACAACAAAGGTGAGGAGTCCTGAGGGATCCCAGTAGCACGGTGAAGAGCTCACGGAACCTCGAGGAACTGCAGTGACTCAGCATTGAAGAGGTCACCAAATCTTGGCTTTCCAAGTAAGGAGGGAAAAGGCAAAATAAACTACCCACAATGCAAAGCAGTAAATCATTAACAACGGGAACATCAAAGAACAGAGTTCAACAAATTCACCCATCAGTTGCTTTCCAAAGCATCTTCAGGCTACAACCTGCAGGAGAAATCTCTTCCAGGGCCCCTACTGCGACCACAGCAACATGGCTTTGAGGCTTTGCTGTGCCTGGATTTCCATCCTCCTCCTCCTGCCCGGCCTCTCGGATGGAGGGAAGCTCCTGGTGGTGCCCATGGTGGGAAGCCACTGGCTGAGCATGCAGGAAGTGGTGGAGAAGCTGAGCGAGAGAGGACACGAGGTGGTGGTGCTGGTCCCCGAGGTGAGCTGGCAGATGGAGACCACGCAGGCCTACAAGGTGGTCACGCACCCGGTGAGCCAGACCCTGGAAGAGCTGGATAACGCCTTCCAGGAATACGTGGCCGTGCACCTGACGCAGAAGCCTTTCCCCCTCAATGCCCTGGCCATGTACAACGCCTCCGTGCATGTTGTCAGTGCTTTCTTTGGGCAGTGCAAGGACCTGTTCCACAGCCAGGAGACCCTGAGGTTCCTCAACCAAAGCGGCTTTGATGCCATCCTGACGGATCCGGCCTTTATGTGTGGGGCCATCCTGGCTCATCATCTTTCTCTTCCCTTTGTGTTCTTCATGAGGGGATTTGGTTGCAACCTGCACTTTGTAGCCCCACAGTGCCCAAGCCCTCTGTCCTACATCCCGAGACTCTTCAGCTTCAACTCAGATCAAATGACTTTTTTCCAGAGGGTGGAAAACGCCCTGATTTCCCTCCTGGAGCTTGATTACTGCAATGGTCTCTATGCAGAAGCGCTTAAGCTTTCCTCAGAAGTTCTTCAGAGGGATGTGTCCCTGATGGACCTGGTGAACTCGGCTGCCATTTGGATCCTGAGGTTTGACTTTGTGTTTGAGTACGTCAGGCCAGTGATGCCCAACATGGTCTTTGTGGGGGGGATCAACTGTGCTAAGAAGAAACCTCTGCCTAAGGTAATGTACCTTTGCCTAAAATTGTACATTTCCCAATGAAAATTCATTCTGTTGTTTCAGCAAGTTTATCAGTATTGTTTGTTATTTTTTAATATTCTGGTAATGATTTAATTCATGCAGGTTTGAGTAATTGTTTCCATAGGCTGAAATCAAACAACTCTGATAGGGACTTACTTGAATTGATGAGGGTTTTGTGACAAACCAACCAAAAAGGGATTTCATCAGCCAGATGGGAATTACTGTCCTCAGTGAATGTGTCTTAACCACCAACCAGATCCAGTTTTGATTTCGTTTTAATGGCATCTAACATCTATTTCTTTTATCTGATCAAAAATCCAAGAGTCATTTTTTTCTTTTACCTCCAGGCTCAGCAGCATCAGTTGATTCACTTTAGTTGTATTTTCATGACAAATCCTTTCCAAACTGGCTGTCTATGTTAGGTTACTCCTGTTTGTGGGGGTGAAATATAAATGTCGCCTTGAAATGGCAAGAAATAATCTTAGTCATGGATTGAGTGAAAGACTCATGAATGCAGAACTCAGGTAAGTTGTCATACCTTGATATCTGCTTTTACCAGAATTGTTCTGCAGGGTCTTAAAGCTAATCTAGACATCTGAATCTATTTTTCATAGACAACATGCAATGTGTAAAATGGTAGCACTGGACATTTCTATCCCGGCACAAAGCAGGAGACAAATCTCTTTTCCCAGGAAATTGCTCCCTCACTTCTGAATTGTGGTCACACAATATCTCTGCACAATATCTTGGAGCTCGAGGGGTGGGATTTTTCTTTCCTCTTTCAGATTTCTTTGCTGCTCTTTGACAGCTGATAAACAGCTCTAAACTCTTTATCAAGTTTAGAGCCCTCTTAGCTCTTCCTTAGCACCCTCCAAAAGGCTTTGCTCTGGCATTGCTTTCACTTGCACAAAGAGACAACCTTCCTGCAGTGGCAGTAGTGGGAGGTGTCACATCTTCTCCTCAATTTCGTTTTGCTCACAGTACATGATACGGGTTTTCAAGACAGCAACCAAAGACCAAAACTCCTTCTTTGTGTCCCTGTGCCGGCCTCCTTTCCCTTTGTTTGCCCTGAACCCATCCTTAGTTCACTTCTTGCTGTAGTGTGAGGAGGAAAAAGCCAATGGGGATCGTTGTGCTCAGATTTGGGATTGCCTGATCCATCCTGATGGCCGTGACATCTTTGTAAGAGGTGCAGGTTTGGCTGCTTCCAGGGGCTGGGAATTCAACATCAGCCTCGTGTCCTCAGGAATGGAGTTGCATCCATTCTGCTGGGTTTGTTTTTATTGTTTTCTCGCCATGTATTTACCAGGTCAATGGTTTTAACCACGATTATTGTTGCAACATGACATCCCTGCTCTTGGTGTTACAGACTCAGTGCTGACAGTGTCTTAGTGCTGACAGTGGTTGAAGCTTAATCATTAACAGAAAGTACAAAAGTTTCTCTATGGACACGGCTTCCCTTCCTTTCCATAAACACAGGCAAAATCACAGGATAATCACACCCGTATTGGGAAGTTAAATATTAATTTCTGCAGCCAATAAATTCCCTGCTTACTCTGCACGGACCATGGTATAAAGGAGTGCGTGGATCCCTGCGGAGCAGAACCCTCTGGATCACTCCCACCAAAATGGCTCTTTTTTACCGAGGCACCTGGATACTTTTCCTCCTGACGTTGTCTTTAATCCTGGCTGAAGGTGGAAAGATCCTGGTGGTGCCTCAGGATGGAAGTCACTGGCTCAGCATGCGCCCAGTAGTGGAGAAACTGCGGCAAAAGGGACACGAGGTTGTTGTGCTTGTACCCTCCACCAGTCTGTATATGAAGTCAGAGGAGCCTCAGAATTACACAGTCCAAGCCTATCCAATCCCTTACACAGAGGAATACTTGGGGGAAATGCTCAAGGCCTTTGTTCATGCCCATTTTATTGAACAGTCTGTTTGGAATGTTGTTCTGACCTCGTATCAAAGCACGATAGAATTTTCCTCGGTCTTCTTCACCAACTGTAAGAGCCTCCTGCAGAACGAGGAGCTGATGCAGTACCTGCAAGAGAGCAAATTTGACTTGATTTTCACAGATCCCATCCTGATGTGTGGGCCGCTGGTGGCTGAGTATCTTGGCCTTCCTTCCGTCTACTTCCTGCGGGGCTTTCCCTGTGGAATGGATTCTGCTGCTACCCAGTGTCCAAGCCCTCCTTCCTATGTGCCCAGGTTATTCTTGGATAATTCAGACAGCATGACGTTTTCCCAGCGGGTGAAGAACGTGCTGGTCGATCTGCTGGAGCTCTTCTACTGTAAACCCATCTATGATAAGTTTGAAGAGCTTGCATATGAGGTTTTCAAAAAGAAAGTGACAGTGACGGAACTCCTGAGCCGTGGATCCTTCTGGCTGATGAGATACGATTTTGTCTTTGAGTTCCCGAGGCCAGTGATGCCAAACATGGCTTTTATCGGAGGCATTAACTGTGTTCAGAAGAAAAAACTGTCTCAGGTACAACATTTTCTTTTGTTTTTATATGGAAAAGGCAAAGTATAAATGTATCATAGAATGGCAGAATGGTTTGGGTTGAAAGGGACCTTCAAAATTATCTCATTCCATCCCGCTGCCACCCTGGGCAAGGGATGTCACTCCCATCCTTACATCAATCCCTGACTGACAAGAGCTTGGTGTTCAAAGATTGAAATCCTGCATGATGCAGAAATGGTATTTCCTAATACCCAGCATGCAGATATATCACATCCTGCCAGACCTAAAGCCTTATCAGACTTAATTAGGCCAATTTAAGTGACATGTAGCTTTTATGCAAATGCGAGTCTCTTTTGTTGACAAGAAGAACTTTGCTATCCTCCTCTCCCAGCTGTCTCATGCACTGTCCATTTATCCCCTCTCCTTTCATCCACAGTGAAGGTTATGGGAATGAAGAGTTTGCCTATTTTCTACAAGTTTCTATTTTCTACAGGCATCTCCTAGATTGATTCCTTTCCATCATTCTTTATTGTCAAGGTGTCAATATCTAAACCCCAGAAATAATCCTCTTCCAGTTCATCCTCCCCTTCTCTTCTAGATTATTGAATGAGGTTTAAGGCTGTCCTGGGTATGGATATCTCCTGTAAATTCCATTTGGGCTTTTGTGGACCAACCTTCCTGTGTTCATTTGGCAGCCTTGTCTGAGGTTATGGCCTGTCTTCTGTGCATCTCCTTGCTCTGACCTGTTTGAAAATGCCCATGAAATTAATCCATGCTGTAAACTACCAAGATGGGATTAGCATGGGTGTTGGAGCTGCTGCTCCTTTTGGAGGGCAGGTTCTCAGCAAAGGCCAGGATTTCCCACCAGGTTTGGGAAGGAACCTGCAGAAACTGCATGGGAAAAAAAAATCCAGCAAGATTTTCAAGGCCAGATTGCCCTGGAGACAGAAATTGTTTCCTGTGTTCACCTGCTTATAGGCTTTAAGGACAGGTTATCACCAGCATTAAACCCCAGCAATTTATAATCAAGAAGGACTTGGACACAGGGTTGAGGTCATGAACTGACCCAACACTGGTCATGAACTGACCCCTCACTGGCCATGAATGATTCCTGACTTTGTGCACTAGAGAGGTGTTGTTGGTCTTTGTTATCTGGGGTACAAGGGTGAAATGCTCTTTTGCAATGTTGTTTTATACCTGATAGGATAAGGGGTTAGCTGCAAGTTCTGTGGATAGATGGGGGAAGATTTTCTGCTGGTTGCTTATCTTCCAAAAGAAATGCAAGTTTGCATTAAGTGTAGCAGTTTGTTTGGGGGATCCCCGGGGTGTCACCCAAGCTGTATGTGTGCTGGTGGCAGCAGGCAGGCAAGGAGACTGCACAGGGCTTCTGAGGGGGCTCATTAGATGAGGGTTCATTGGCGGTCCCACCCCTGGGAGCATCATTGTTCCTGTGGGAGAAGGGGGGAGGGAAGTGGGAGGGGGAGAGAGCAAGACCCTAGGGAGAAAAGGGCCAAGAGAGTTTCTCATCACCCCTCAGAGCTTAACAAGAATATTCAAAGTGGGCGCGGAATAAGACTTGGGCCAATGGGATTACAGATCCATGGGGAAGATCACAGGCTTGGAATAAACAGTACATTTTCGAGGTGTGAGACAGAGCATACCATTTAACTAAAATGCACCCCCACAATTTACCCTTTTTTCTTTAGAAAGAAAAGATACAGGGAAATATGACAATTAACAATTTAAAAAATGAAGCAGTAATTACACAGTTTCACAGCATAAAAATAAATGCAATTCCAGTGAGGATTATGTTTTAAACAGTACATTTGACTTGATGTTTGCTTTTGGTGGTAGGCAGCAAAGATAAAATGAGCATTTAATTGTAATAAATGGGTTATGTGGGAACATATTGCAGATTTTAAACGAACTTAAAGTATGGGGGAGTGCTTAAAGGCCTTCAGCCTTTGGCACTAACCTCATATGAGAGTTTTGGGATTGGCCTTTTCAGCGTGACTGGCCCAATGGTGTCTGACTTTTTCCAGCTGGCTTTTCAGACCACCACAGCCCCCAGTTTTAGGCTGAGGCGCCGACTTCTGTTCCCCCTCTCAGGGACAGGGAATCACCTGGAGCCCCCCGGACTCCAGGCAGGTTTGCAGCCTCAGATTCTCACCCTTGGATCTGAGATTTACCGCTGCTTTCACCTTCCAACCAGTTTAATCCAGAAGAACCCTGGTTTTAGGTCGTTAAAAGGAAAACAAAAAGAAAAAAAAGTAATTTGGCTTCAGCTACTACTTATACTGACGGAGCATTCAGCACAAAAACTGTCCAAGTACTTTCCCAGACACCATTTTAGGTTACCAGTCACCCTCAGAACCTACTGAGGACAGCATAAATGCAACAGGGATTTTGATTCAGCAGTCCAATACTATCTGGACACTCTCTACTAAAGAAACAAGTGAAAACTGCTTCTCATTGGATCTACCCTTGTGACCTGCCAGGCCCCTGCTTTCTAAAACTGACAACAGGACAATTTTGTAATAGGAACACACATTTAAACTAGAGAAGCACAATTGTAAAAACTACTTCATGGGGACGGGAGGGAAATGGGGAGAAGACAGGTATTAGATCGGAATGATAAAAAGGTTAGAGGGTTTTAGGATAAGAGTTCTAGCTGAGGAGCTCTTTTCAGCTAGAACAAGTGGATTGGTATTGGGAATTGGGGAGGTTATGGGGAGCCGGGGACTCTGTGAAAGAAAAGCCTTTTTGAGGTACCCTGTGCCTTTGAGCAGTCTGCTGCCGGTGAACTACCCAAAATAAGGGAAAAAGGGGCATGGATTGCAGAGAAGGATATTACCCTGCTCTTGGAATAACAGAAATTATCAAATCGGAAACCAAACTTATAAGAAAATTTAGCAATGATTTATTAGATCATTACAAAAAATAGAATTTTGAGAAAAAACCACCACAGCCAAGGCAGCGTCAACCCCGGGTGTCGGTGCTGGGTGAACCGAGATCCGACCGACAAAGTGTCAGCGTCTCCCCAGTGGTTCACCCCGACTGCTTCATGCAGCTAGCTTATATACAGTTTATTCTGCCTGAGGCAGGGATGACCGAATGTTCCTTTGTGTCCCTTCACATGTAGAACTGGGGCCATACATGTGCAGGAATAGACAAAAGTAAGTCCAAGTGTCTGGATGGTTGTCTGAACACTTTGGAACAGCCTGTATTCACATGTAGCAGAGTGGCTCAGGTGCTTGAGTATGGTAGATGCAATCTTCCCGGGCCCAGGTGCTCCTGAGTGGCTTAGACATTCCAGGGAAGTCAGCAATCATGGCCTGGGAAGGTTTCATTCATAGGTTAACAGACTTGATATTATCTTGATGTTGTCCAGGAACTAATTGAATAAAAATGAGACTCTGCTCCCAGCCAGGGTGGTGAAAGACATACCTTGGATTCTACAATTTTCTATACATATATAGCATGAATTATCTCTACCACATACTACACAGGGGAAGGAGATCATAAATTAGAATTTTCAATTCAATGAAATATAGAAGGCTGTTAAAACTGGTATTACAAAATTATTTTAACTTTGGGGTTTGGTTACTAAGCTTTTTCTCTAATTCCAGCTCCTACCTTGTGGGATTTGGAAGGTGGAAGGTGGGAAGTAGGAGGTGGAGAGGGGGTTGGTTAATGAGAGACAGGAAAGGGGCGGAGCCTGGGGGAGAAAAAGCGGGAAGAAAGGGATTTTGGGGAGGAGAAGTAGAAGATGGTGCGGTGTGGCTGGAGGTCGCGGCTCTGCTGGATCTCCAGGCCATGCGGCCACAGCACACACGGTGGTAGGTCTGTTGAGGCTTAGCCGTGTGGCCGCTGTGCCGGGCTCAGCAGGACGGAGTGGACTCCCAGGGGTTTGTTTAGGGGAAGGCAGGTTAGGGATGGAGTTAGGGGGAAGGAGCAGCGAGGGGGGGGAGAGAGTAAGACTGAGGAAGGAGGTGACAAAATTGACGACAGCAGTTTTGGGGGGTGCAGGGCTCGGGCAAAGCTGAAAGCGGCTTCTTGCTGGTCTGGCGGCTGCCCCGCGGAAACTGTGGGGTTTGGTTCCTTCTTTGGCTGCTGCTGTGGTCCAGGGTCGGGCTCGGCGATCCGCACGGCCTGCCCGCTCTGCGGGGCCCTTCCCTGCCACCTCCAGGCCGGGGTTGGCGGCCTTGGCTTTGCCGCCAGTGCGGCGGCTCCCAGTGAGCGGCGGCAGCTCTGAGGAGCCACATGGCGGCCACGTGGGGCAGTGGAAGCGGCAGCCGCCGGCTGCAATCTTAAAAGCTGCGATGGTGGGATGGCGGCGTGCTGTCTAGCAGGGCCTCTGCGCGGTGGTGCCGGGACCGGGCTGCTCGGCTGGTGGTGGAGGTGCCGCCCGGAGCCGGGACCACGGCCCCGCACAGGCACTCGGCCGGAGGCGGTGCTGAAGCGGTGTTCCGCGGGGGGCCAGTGGGGCAATGGAGGTCCATTTTCTTCTTTGGGTTGTCAGTGGTCGGGCCGCACGTTGGATACCATTTGGTGCGGTTCGTTTGGAGGGATCCCCAGAGAGTCGCCGGGGGGGGGGCCTTAAGCTGTATGTTCGCAGGCAGGCAAGGAGACTCCACATGGCTTCTGAGGATGCTCATTAGATGAGGGTTTGTTGGGGGTCCCACCCCTGGGAGCAGCATGGTTTCTGAGGGAGAAGGGGGAGGAAGGGGGAGAGAGGGAGACCCTAGGGAGAAAAGGGCCAAGAGAGAATGTGTAGTCTCCCTCACACAGCTTAACAGGGAGATTCAAAGTGGGGGCGGAATAAGACTTGGACAAATGAGATTATAGATCCATGATACTTCAGGGGAGGATCATGGGCTTGGAATAAGCCGCACATTTTCAAAGGGTTAGACAGAGCAGACCATTTAAATTGAATGTAACCCCACAGACCTTGGGTGTGGTGGGCTGGTGGCAAGAAGTGCCACAAAGCTGGGGTCCTGCTGAGGGACGAAGGTGCCATTCAGCCAATAACCTCAGCTTGGTGTGTGTGAAGGTGACACACCTTTCTTGACTCACGCAATGCCAACTTTGAATTCCCAACCTGCCCTGAACCCGCCCTAATCATTGATTGCTTTCTGTGACCTTGCTGCAAAGATATGATGACCCCAAATGGGAGGAGACTCAAAAGGGCTGAGGTGGAGCACGGCTACAAAAGCTGGCAGAGCGCTCCTGGCCTCTCTGGTGCCAGACTTCCACTCTGCACAGCTCACACCATGCTGGTGGCACTGCTGCTGCCCTTCCTGTGCCTCCTGAGCCCGGCTGCCACTGGGAGGCTGCTGGTGATCCCCATGGAGGGCAGCCACTGGCTCAGCATGAAAAAAGTGCTGATAGAGCTGAGCAAGAGAGGGCACCAAATCGTGGTCATTGCACCGGACAACAAAATCCTGATCGATTCCTCAGATGTCTACGAACTGAAAACCTACTCTGTGCCATTGATGAAGGAGGATGTGGAAGAACATGTACGCTCCCTCAGTGCAAAATCTTTCAGCCAAGAGCCTTTCCTGGTGAGATTCTGGAAGCTTTTGCAGGAGTACCGGCAGAGCGGAGCCCTTTTTCATGCCTCATGCAAGTCCTTGCTGCACAACCAAGAGCTGCTGAAGTACATTGGAGAGGGTCACTTTGATGCCCTGCTCACAGATCCCGTGTCACCCTGTGGGCAGATCATTGCCCTGCACTTCTCCATCCCCAGCGTTTTCTTCCTGCGGTTGGTTCCGTGTGCCTTGGAGGTTCGCGCGGCTCAGGGCCCGGACCCGCCGTCCTACGTCCCACGCATGTTCTCGGAGAACACCGACCACATGACCTTCTCCCAGAGGGTCAAGAACTTCCTGATTGCCCTTTCTGAGTCCTTCATCTGCAATATTGCCTATTCTCCCTTTGAGGAGCTGGCCTCAGAGTTCCTCCAAAAGCCCATGACAATGACGGAGATTTTAAGTCACGGATCCATCTGGCTGAGGAGAATCGACTTTGTCTTTGAGTATCCCATGCCTGTCATGCCCAACATGGTTTTCATTGGAGGCATCCACTGTGGAGAGAAGAAGAAGCCCTTATCTCAGGTCAGTGGCTGGCAACCTGGGAGGGGTTGTGACACTCACACAGCTGCATGGTCCAAGTGAGGTGTTTGAGAGGGATGCATCTTATCTCTCTTTTGGAGGGAGACTATTTCCAAGAGCCTGAGCTGTTGGCTCAAGGGCAGTGGCTTTAAGCTGCCAGAGGAAAGGATTAGACAGGATATTGGGAAAAAAGTCTTCCCTGTGAGGATGCTGAGGTCCTGGCACAGGTTGCCCAGAGAAGCTGTGGCTGCCTCACCCCTGGATGTGTCCGTGGCCAGATTGGACAGGGCTTGGAGCCACCTGGGATAGTGGAAGGTGTCTCTGGCCATGGCATGGGGTGGAACAGGGTGAGCTTTAAGGTCCCTTCCAACACAAACCATCCTGGCATTCTACAAAGATCAGTTCCCTCTTTCAAACTCTTATTTTCTGTCCTGCATTTATTTCAGGGATTTGGGATATCCTGCCATGCTTTTATTGCAAAAGTTTTGGGATCTCCTGGCACAGATTTATTAGAGAGATTTGGGGCTCTCTTCTCATGGGTTTCTTAGAGGGGTTTGGTGATCTCTTTCTGGATTTGTTAGAAGGGTTTGTGATTCTATTTTTATGGGTATAGTAGGACGGGTTGGGATCTCCTACCATGAGTTTATTAAGGGATTTTAGGTTCTCCAGTCATGGATTTATGACAGGGGTTTGGGGATTGCCTGTCATGGATTCATTAGAGGGGCCTGGGCATCTATTGTCATGAATTTATTAGAGGGATTTGGAATCTCCTTTCATAAATTTATTAGAGCAGTTTTGGCATCTGTGACTGGATTTATTAGAGGGATTGGACATCTCCTGCCATGGGTTTATTAGAGGGGCTTGGGGATCTCTTTCCATGGATTTATAAGAGGTAGTTTGGGATCTCCAGTCATGGATTTATTCCAGCCTTGGCCGGTGTGTTGTAGCTACCCTAATAATTCCCTCCCGAGTATTCCCTAATCATTCCTGAGCCTGGCATGGGCCAGCCTGCACTTGACAGAATCATTCACCTTGGAAAAGACCTCCAGGATCACCCAGTCCCAGCCTCACGCCAGCACTGCCATCGTCACCCCTAAGCCACGTTCCCAAGTGCCACATCCAGGCTCCTCCAGGACACTTCAGAGATGGCGACTCCACCACCTCCCTGGGCAAATTATTCCATTGCTTAGCCATTCTTCCAGTCCAGTTTCTTTTTCCTAAAACCCACTGTGAACCTCCCCTGGCACAACATGAGGCCATCTCCTCTCATCCTTTCCCTTGGGACGCAGCAAGACAGCCTGATCTCACCCCAGCTTCTGTCAGGGAGATGTAGAGCACGACAAGGTACCCCCTGAGCCTCCTTTTCTCCATGAACAGCCCCAGTTCCCTCAGCTCGGGAGAGTTTTTAACCCCTTCCCCAGCTCTGTTACCCCTCCCTGGACAGGGCTGCCCCCAGATTTGTGCCTTTTCACCCAAATCCAGCCTTCCCACTGTCCCTTTGCTCAGGTGTCAGCAGGGAGCGACTTTGATCTCGTACTGCCTTGAACCCAGAAAATTCCCCAGAATTCCTGGTTGGGATAACCTGGGATAACAAGGCCAACTGAGGGAGCCTCTGACCAGTTCACAAACCCTGAGGTACTGATTAACTTCAGCAGTCCTGGGATTGCCTTTGCACCCCCACTCCTCATGCTGAAGGTGTGGATGGAAAATCCATCCTGCAGCAGGAGGGAGGGGAGGGCAGGACATTTCCCTGCCAGCCCTCTCCTTATCCCACTTCAGCAAACAGCTGGGTGCCATCACAAAATACAGAAATTCACTTTTCTTTGGGAGAACATTCTCTTTTCTAAACAGGTCAGCTTCCCAATGCCCAGGTCTGAGTGTGCTTTATAAAAATCTGAACATATTTAGTATTTGTTACTGTGATGTTTTTCCTTTGCAGTTCATAATATTATATATATGCAGTTCATTTATATTATATATAATATATAATAGAGGATTCAGAGAGTGTTTTATTCTCTTTTACCTCAGAGCTTCTCCCCCTCTACTCTGACACTCAAAAATTTCGTTTTCTAAAAAACCATCCTGGCATAAAACTGCTCTCTGCTGCCTTGTCAATAGAAATAATTAAAGACATGGGTAAAACAGGAAAAATAAGTAAATAATGCTGGTATGAGGAACACAATATGCAGTTCATTGTGGTGCAGTGACTGTGGCATGAATGGAGAGGAGAGAACTTGTGTGCCTGAGGAATGGAGGCTGCATGGCTCTGAATATCCTGGAGTGCAAGAGTTTTAATTTTGCCATCAGTGGCAATGCTGCGAGGCCGGGGAAATCATGTCTGTGCTGAACCTGCTCCTTTGCTGAGTCAGGTCTGAAACCTGAGGAGCCTCCAGTGGCTGCTAAAACTCATTTGGTGCTGGTCTGAATCCTGATGGGGAGGAGTTTTCAACCAGCCAGGGGCCACCTCCCAGGCTGGGAAACAACTCTGTCAAGTGAGAGCTTGGGCTATAGAGAGAGAGAGGCCAGGCCCTGTCAGCACCTCTTTGTGGTGTCCCTGGCACTGAGGAGATTCCTGCCAGCTCAGAAGAGCCCTGAGCCTTGTCCTGAGGGTCTCCTGCTCCATCCCTGGAGGAATCACCTGAGGATCTGTGTCTCCAACACAGAGAGGCTCTTTTTCATTTGTTCCTGGGGGCTTGGGGGTCGCTCACACCAACGTTGCCTCCCTGGCTGCTGGCCAAGGTGGAGCACAAGGCACAACAAAGGTGAGGAGTCCTGAGGGATCCCAGTAGCACGGTGAAGAGCTCACGGAACCTCGAGGAACTGCAGTGACTCAGCATTGAAGAGGTCACCAAATCTTGGCTTTCCAAGTAAGGAGGGAAAAGGCAAAATAAACTACCCACAATGCAAAGCAGTAAATCATTAACAACAGGAACATAAAAGAGCAGAGTTCTACAAATTCACCCATCAGTTGCTTTCCAAAGCATCTTCAGGCTACAACCTGCAGGAGAAATCTCTTCCAGGGCCCCTACTGCGACCACAGCAACATGGCTTTGAGGCTTTGCTGTGCCTGGATTTCCATCCTCCTCCTCCTGCCCGGCTTCTCGGATGGAGGGAAACTCCTGGTGGTGCCCATGGTGGGAAGCCACTGGCTGAGCATGCAGGAAGTGGTGGAGAAGCTGAGCGAGAGAGGACACGAGGTGGTGGTGCTGGTCCCCGAGGTGAGCTGGCAGATGGAGACCACGCAGGCCTACAAGGTGGTCACGCACCCGGTGAGCCAGACCCTGGAAGAGCTGGATAACGCCTTCCAGGAATACGTGGCCGTGCACCTGACGCAGAAGCCTTTCCCCCTCAATGCCCTGGCCATGTACAACACCTCAGTGCATCTTTTCAGCACCTTCTTTGGGCAGTGCAAGGACCTGTTCCGCAGCCAGGAGACCCTGAGGTTCCTCAACCAAAGCGGCTTTGATGCCATCCTGACAGATCCTTTCTTCATGTGTGGGGCCGTCCTGGCTCATCATCTTTCTCTTCCCTTTGTGTTCTTCATGAGGGGATTTGGTTGCAACCTGCACTTTGTAGCCCCACAGTGCCCAAGCCCTCTGTCCTACATCCCAAGACTCTTCAGCTTCAACTCAGATCAAATGACTTTTTTCCAGAGGGTGGAAAATGCCCTGATTTCCCTCCTGGAGCTTGATTACTGCAATGGTCTCTATGCAGAAGCACTTAAGCTTTCCTCAGAAGTTCTTCAGAGGGATGTGTCCCTGATGGACCTGGTGAACTCGGCTGCCATTTGGATCCTGAGGTTTGACTTTGTGTTTGAGTACGTCAGGCCAGTGATGCCCAACATGGTCTTTGTGGGGGGGATCAACTGTGCTAAGAAGAAACCTCTGCCTAAGGTAATGTTTCTTTGCCTAAAATTGTGCATTTCCCAATGAAAAGTCATTCTTTGGTTTCAGCAAGTTTATCGGTATTGTTTGTTATTTTTTAATATTCTGGTAATGCTTTAATTCATGCAGGTTTGAGTAATTGTTTCCATAGGCTGAAATCAAACAATCTTGATAGGGACTTACTTGAATTGATGAGGGTTTTGTGACAAACCAACCAAAAAGGGATTTCATCAGCCAGATGGGAATTACTGTCCTCAGTGAATGTGTCTTAACTACCAACCAGATCCAGTTTTGATTTCATTTTAATGGTATCTGACATCTATTTCTTTTATCTGATCAAAAATCCAAGAGTCATCTTTTGCTTTTACCTCCAGGCACAGCAGCATCAGTTGATTCACTTTAGTTGTATTTTCATGACAAATCATTCCAAACTGGCTGTCTGTGTTAGGTTACTCCTGTTTGTGGGGGTGAGATATAAATGTCGCCTTGAAATGGCAAGAAATAATCTTAGAGTCATGGATTGAGTGAAAGACTCATGAATGCAGAACTCAGGTAAGTTGTCATACTTTGACATCTGCTTTTACCAGAATTGTTCTGCAGGGTCTTAAAGCTAATCTAGAAATCTAAATCTATTGTAATAGTCAACATGCACTCTCTAAAATGGTAACACAGGACATTTCCATCCCGGCACAAAGCAGGAGACAAATCTCTTTTCCCAGGAAATTGCTCCCTCACTTCTGAATTGTGGTCACGCAATATCTCTGCACAATATCTTGGAGCTGGAGGGGTGGGATTTTTCTTTCCTCTTTCAGATTTCTTTGCTGCTCTTTGACAGCTGATAAACAGCTCTAAACTCTTTATCAAGTTTAGAGCCCTCTTAGCTCTTCCTTAGCACCCTCCAAAAGGCTTTGCTCTGGCATTGCTTTCACTTGCACAAAGAGACAACCTTCCTGCAGTGGCAGTAGTGGGAGGTGTCACATCTTCTCCTCAATTTCGTTTTGCTCACAGTACATGATACGGGTTTTCAAGACAGCAACCAAAGACCAAAACTCCTTCTTTGTGTCCGTGTTCCGGCCTCCTTTCCCTTTGTTTGCCCTGAACCCATCCATTAGTTCACATTTTGCTGGAGTATCAGGAGGAAAAAGCCAATGGGGATCGTTGTGCTCAGATTTGGGATTGCCTGATCCATCCTGGTGGCCGTGACATCTTTGTAAGGGCTGCAGGTTTGGCTGCTTCCAGAGGTCGGGAATTCAACATCAGCCTCGTGTCCTCAGGAATGGAGTTGCATCCATTCTGCTGGGTGTATTTTTATTATTTTCTCGCCATGTATTTACCAAGTCATGGTTTTAACCACGATTATCGTTGCAACATGACATCCCTGCTCTTGGTGTCACAGACTCAGTGCTGACAGTGTCTTAGTGCTGAAAGTGGTTGAAGCTTAATCATTAACAGAAAGTACAAAAGTTTCTCTATGGACACGGCTTCCCTTCCTTTCCATAAACACAGGCAAAATCACAGGATAATCACACCCGTATTGGGAAGTTAAATATTAATTTCTGCAGCCAATAAATTCCCTGCTTACTCTGCACGGACCATGGTATAAAGGAGTGCGTGGATCCCTGCGGAGCAGAACCCTCTGGATCACTCCCACCAAAATGGCTCTTTTTTACCGAGGCACCTGGATACTTCTCCTCCTGACGTTGTCTTTAATCCTGGCTGAAGGTGGAAAGATCCTGGTGGTGCCTCAGGATGGAAGTCACTGGCTCAGCATGCGCCCAGTAGTGGAGAAACTGCGGCAAAAGGGACACGAGGTTGTTGTGCTTGTACCCTCCACCAGTCTGTATATGAAGTCAGAGGAGCCTCAGAATTACACAGTCCAAGCCTATCCAATCCCTTACACAGAGGAATACTTGGGGGAAATGCTCAAGGCCGTTGTTCATGCCCATTTTATTGAACAGTCTGTTTGGAATGTTGTTCTGACCTCGTATCAAAGCACGATAGAATTTTCCTCGGTCTTCTTCACCAACTGTAAGAGCCTCCTGCAGAACGAGGAGCTGATGCAGTACCTGCAAGAGAGCAAATTTGACTTGATTTTCACAGATCCCATCCTGATGTGTGGGCCGCTGGTGGCTGAGTATCTTGGCCTTCCTTCCGTCTACTTCCTGCGGGGCTTTCCCTGTGGAATGGATTCTGCTGCTACCCAGTGTCCAAGCCCTCCTTCCTATGTGCCCAGGTTATTCTTGGATAATTCAGACAGCATGACGTTTTCCCAGCGGGTGAAGAACGTGCTGGTCGATCTGCTGGAGCTCTTCTACTGTAAACCCATCTATGATAAGTTTGAAGAGCTTGCATATGAGGTTTTCAAAAAGAAAGTGACAGTGACGGAACTCCTGAGCCGTGGATCCTTCTGGCTGATGAGATACGATTTTGTCTTTGAGTTCCCGAGGCCAGTGATGCCAAACATGGCTTTTATCGGAGGCATTAACTGTGTTCAGAAGAAAAAACTGTCTCAGGTACAACATTTTCTTTTGTTTTTATATGGAAAAGGCAAAGTATAAATGTATCATAGAATGGCAGAATGGTTTGGGTTGAAAGGGACCTTCAAGATTACCTCATTCCATCCCGCTGCCACCCTGGGCAAGGGATGTCACTCCCATCCTTGCATCAATCCCTGACTGACAAGAGCTTGGTGTTCAAAGATTGAAATCCTGCATGATGCAGAAATGGTGTTTCCTAATACCCAGCATTCAGATATATCAGAATATATCACATCCTGCCAGACCTAAAGCCTTATCAGACTTAATTAGGAGAATTTAAGTGACATGTAGCTTTTATGGAAATGAGAGTCTCTTTTGTTGACCAGAAGAACTTTTCTATCCTCCTCTCCCAGCTGTCTCATGCACTGTCCATTTATCCCCTCTCTTTCATCCACAGTGAAGGTTATAGGAATGAAGAGTTTGCCTATTTTCTACAACAGGCATCCCCTAGATTGATTCCTTTCCATCATTCTTTATTGTCAAGGTGTCAATATCTAAACCCCAGAAATAATCCTCTTCCAGTTCATCCTCCCCTTCTCTTCTAGATTATTGAATGAGGTTTAAGGCTGTCCTGGATATCTCCTGTAAATTCCATTTGGGCTTTTGTGGACCAACCTTCCTGTGTTCATTTGGCAGCCTTGTCTGAGGTTATGGCCTGTCTTCTGTGCATCTCCTTGCTCTGACCTGTTTGAAAATGCCCATGAAATTAATCCATGCTGTAAACTACCAAGATGGGATTAGCATGGGTGTTGGAGCTGCTGCTCCTTTTGGAGGGCAGGTTCTCAGCAAAGGCCAGGATTTCCCACCAGGTTTGGGAAGGAACCTGCAGAAACTGCATGGGAAAAAAAATCCATCAAGATTTTCAAGGCCAGATTGCCCTGGAGACAGAAATTGTTTCCTGTGTTCACCTGCTTATAGGCTTTAAGGACAGGTTATCACCAGCATTAAACCCCAGCAATTTATAATCAAGAAGGACTTGGACACAGGGTTGAGGTCATGAACTGACCCAACACTGGTCATGAACTGACCCCTCACTGGCCGTGAACAATTCCTGACTTTGTGCACTAGAGAGGTGTTGTTGGTCTTTGTTATCTGGGGTACAAGGGTGAAATGCTCTTTTGCAATGTTGTTTTATACCTGATAGGATAAGGGGTTAGCTGCAAGTTCTGTGGATAGATGAGGAAAGACTTTCTGCTGGCTTCTTATCTTCCTAAAAAATGCAAGTTTACATTAAGGAAAATTATTTTTCTCAGGGATGCCATTTGGTTTTGACTATTGAAAAAAAAAAAGGCAAAACCCCAGTCCTGGGTACTGGTACATGGATTCCTCATGTGAATCCTCACTGTAAGTTATGTTTCACTGTACTACTGGCATCAGTTTCATTAGGTAAGAAAATGCTTTTAAAAATGCAAGAGTATCTCACTCTGTGACAACCCTGTCAGCCTTCAGTGGCAGCGATGGAGAAGAGTCCTTTCCGTGCTCTCTTGATAGGCACAGGCCTCCCATGTGGGCTCAGCAGTGTTTCTGCCCAGCCACTCTGTGGGTGTATTTTTTCATGGATTTTCCCTGCATTTTGCCATCAGCCCTTGGCTGTGGTGGGCTGGTGGCAAGAAGTGCCACAAAGCCAGGGTCCTGCTGAGGAAAGAAGGTGGCATTTAGGCAATCATCTCAGCTTGGCATGTGTGAAGGTGACACACCTTTCTTGACTCACGCAATGCCACCTTTAAAGTCCCAACCTGCCTTGAACCCTCCCTAATCATTGATTGTTTTCTGTGACCTTGGCACAAAGTTCTGATGACGCGAAATGGGAGGAGAGTCAAAAAGGCAGAGGTGGGGCACAGCTACAAAAGCTGGCAAATCATCCTTCAGTTGCTTTCCAAAGCATCTTCAGGCTACAACCTGCAGGAGAAATCTCTTCCAGGGCCCCTACTGCGACCACAGCAACATGGCTTTGAGGCTTTGCTGTGCCTGGATTTCCATCCTCCTCCTCCTGCCCAGCCTCTCGGATGGAGGGAAGCTCCTGGTGGTGCCCATGTTGGGAAGCCACTGGCTGAGCATGCAGGAAGTGGTGGAGAAGCTGAGCGAGAGAGGACACGAGGTGGTGGTGCTGGTCCCCGAGGTGAGCTGGCAGATGGAGACCACGCAGGCCTACAAGGTGGTCACGCACCCGGTGAGCCAGACCCTGGAAGAGCTGGATAACGCCTTCCAGGAATACGTGGCCGTGCACCTGACGCAGAAGCCTTTCCCCCTCAATGCCCTGGCCATGTACAATGCCTCAGTGCATACTTTCAGCACCTTCTTTGGGCAGTGCAAGGACCTGTTCCGCAGCCAGGAGACCCTGAGGTTCCTCAACCAAAGCGGCTTTGATGCCATCCTGACGGATCCTATCTTCATGTGTGGGACCATCCTGGCTCATCATCTTTCTCTTCCCTTTGTGTTCTTCATGAGGGGATTTGGTTGCAACCTGCACTTTGTAGCCCCACAGTGCCCAAGCCCTCTGTCCTACATCCCAAGACTCTTCAGCTTCAACTCAGATCAAATGACTTTTTTCCAGAGGGTGGAAAATGCCCTGATTTCCCTCCTGGAGCTTGATTACTGCAATGTTTACTATGGGGAAGCACTTAAGCTTTCCTCAGAAGTTCTTCAGAGGGATGTGTCCCTGATGGACCTGGTGAACTCGGCTGCCATTTGGATCCTGAGGTTTGACTTTGTGTTTGAGTACGTCAGGCCAGTGATGCCCAACATGGTCTTTGTGGGGGGGATCAACTGTGCTAAGAAGAAACCTCTGCCTAAGGTAATGTTTCTTTGCCTAAAATTGTGCATTTCCCAATGAAAAGTCATTCTGTTGTTTCAGCAAGTTTATCTGTATTCTTTCCTATTTTTTTTTTATTTCTGGTAATGATTTAATTCATGCAGGTTTGGGTAATTGTTTCCCATAGGCTGAAATCAAACAACCTTGATAGGGACTTACTTGAATTGATGAGGGTTTTGTGACAAACCAACCAAAAAGGGATTTCATCAGCCAGATGGGAATTACTGTCCTCAGTGAATGTGTCTTAACTACCAACCAGATCCAGTTTTGATTTCGTTTTAATGGCATCTAAGATCTATTTCTTTTATCTGATCAAAAATCCAAGAGTCATCTTTTGCTTTTACCTCCAGGCACAGCAGCATCAGTTGATTCACTTTAGTTGTATTTTCATGACAAATCATTCCAAACTGGCTGTCTGTGTTAGGTTACTCCTGTTTGTGGGGGTGAGATATAAATGTCGCCTTGAAATGGCAAGAAATAATCTTAGAGTCATGGATTGAGTGAAAGACTCATGAATGCAGAACTCAGGTAAGTTGTCATACTTTGACATCTGCTTTTACCAGAATTGTTCTGCAGGGTCTTAAAGCTAATCTAGAAATCTAAATCTATTGTAATAGTCAACATGCACTCTCTAAAATGGTAGCACTGGACATTTCCATCCTGGCACAAAGCAGGAGACAAATCTCTTTTCCCAGGAAATTGCTCCCTCACTTCTGAATTGTGGTCACGCAATATCTCTGCACAATGTCTTGGAGCTGGAGGGGTGGGATTTTTCTTTCCTCTTTCAGATTTCTTTGATGCTCTTTGACAGGCTGATGGAGAGCCCTCTAAACTTGATAAAGAAGGCAAAGAATAATATTCTTAAGTAGAAAATGAAATGTAAGGCATTCTATCTAGTTAGGCTGACAAGAGTGGCATCAGTTTGAGATTTAAGAGGCAAATTCTTGCTGGTTCCAGAATAGAAGTTTTTACTTTTATATCCTGAAGGTTTTAGAGCTGCAAAGTGTTCATAACTTTGCTACAAGGATAGAGACCTCCTGCCCTCACTTTATTCCTGCCAGCTGCTGTCTTCAGACTCCTGTCAGGTGAAAATCACATGTTCCACACCTGGAAAAATCTTCTGTAATTATCCTTTCTTCAGGCTCTTTTCTAGCTCCATTTTCTACAGACTGCAGAGGAATTTCTCCTATTTCACTTTGAATAGTACCCAGCAGGTGAGTGTAAACAAGCGTAAATTGAGTCACAGGGGGTAATGGAATCTGCCTGTTCCCACACGCCAGTAAAGCCCTGGGTTGGTCATTGCTGTTCAGAAACATAATCCTATGGGAGGAATGAACCCATTGCTCAACAGGTAAGAAAAGAAAAAGGATTACTGGGAGAGGAGAGAGAGGAAGAGATGCAAATTGCAGATTCTTCCTCAGACAAGGAATCCACAGGCCTTTTTCTTACACTGCTTCCACAGTTTTCCACAGGCAGGGCAATGGGGCACGGTGGTCTCATTCCAGGTAAGAGCTCCTCTCTCCTGGATGTGATGTGGTCCCATGGAGGAGCTGCTCTGAGCTGAAGGAGCTCAGGCTTGTGCAGAACTGGCCCTACTTACCTTATCCAGCTGGGAATCCAATCCTACATTGTGTAAGGATCATCACAGAGCTTGTGGGAGAACATGAGACCACAGGGCTGGGCCTGGGGGACCACAAACTGCATTTACACCTTGTGTAAGCTGCCTCAGGCTGATTTCCTCTTGGCCTGCACTTTGCATGGGGAGTTGTCTCAACAGCAATTACACCTTCATTAACAGGCAGAGAAATCCCAAGTTTCCAACCCCTCAAGTGTCTGGAAGTTTAACACAAGGCTTGCAGCAATCAGAGCCAATATCTTGGCTCTGAGAAGTACCTGAAGGCTGGCATGGTGACATTGCAAATCAACTCAAACTGTGAGCCCTGAGACACTCTGGTGACAATTTCATCATTAGCCAAAGTTAGTGCAAAGCTGCTTTTCTAGCCAGCTCAGAAAAACAAAGGTACTATGATTTGATATGTTTCTATGATTAGATTAAACCAAAGTTCAGGAATTTAAGCTACAGCCACCTCCCAAATGTCTCTCTGTTCTTTTCTCACCTAAACCTCCCAGTACTTATTTAAATGGGTCAACTGAAAACATTAAATTAACCCCAGGTTTAAGTAGGTAGGTACTCAAGTAAAGACCAAGTGTAACTGAATAAACACCTTTTTCTTACCAGCACCAGGGCTTAAGAGCACAGATCCTGCTTTAAAACCCTCTCCATGTTCCCAAGGTTTCTATTCATGGCTTAGGAAACAGCTGCCCTGGAAATGATCTGTGTTCTATTATTTGCTTCTTGCTCTCACAAAAATTTCTATTCCTTTCCAACTCATGTATTTGCTTGTATGGGTTGTTTTTCCTCTAAAGCTAGTGTATCTCCACAGAGTTAAAAAAAACCTAGAAAACCTGAGGGGGAATCAGGCAGGTTTCTGTCAGCAGCCACCAACCTGCATTTCCCAGATGCTGCTTAGCACCAAAAAAAGGGTCTGGGTTCAGTTACATAAGGACTGGATAAGCCTGGATACATGGATAAGCCTGATCCATCATTCAGGAACCAGGGGAATCAAATTACATAGAATCACAGGCTGTTTTGGGTTGGAATGAATTTTAAAACTCTTCCCATTCCACCCCCTGCCACGGGCAGGCACACCTTCCACTAGCCCAGTTCGCTCCAAGCCCTGTCCAGCCTGGCCTTGGAAACTGCCAGGGATGCACAGCTTCTCTGGGCATCAGCCCCACACTCTTTTGGCTGAGAAACGTTTTCCTGCTTGCAGGACCCAGAGTTTGAGTTGGTCAGCAATCTCACCTCACAGCAGGGAAGCAAATCCAGTGGATGAAACCAACACTTCCAGGATGAAACCTACACTTTTGCTGTAGTTTTAGTGGTGCTGAAGTTTCTGTTTGCTGCTCTCTTTCCTTAGTGCCGCTCAGAAAGAAATCCACACATCGCAGCCAGTCCCACTCACAGGTGAACAGTTTGAGAAAGTTTTAGCTCCTCTTGGAGCTGAAGCAATGGCAGGATGAGGGGCCCAAAGCTTGCAGAGCTGCTCCATCACTCCCTGCCAGCTCCAAGAGACTCCCTGGAATAACCCAAACAAGCTTTATCCTTTCTGAGAGGAAAACTAACCTGCAGTCCTGGCTCACCCAAGCCTTGATGCTCGTTGCTATTGCTATGGGGAAGGCTTTCCTCCAAGCAGGCACCTGGCTATCTCACATTTGGAATCCTCAGCTCCTCAATTGCACATAAAACAGGAGCTGGAAGCAAGCACCACACCCTTCAGAGCTGAGAGAGGTCCAGGTGCCCTTTGCTACTCATCATGAAAAAACAAACACAAACTTACCTCTTCCTTATCAGAAAAATGAGCCTGGCTGTTTATTTTCTCAATAACAATTACTTACCTTAACTCTGACCTTAGCTGATCCTGTGCTAATCTAAGAACTTAATTCTTTCTTTGTTTGTCCTGCCTTTATCTCTGATTTCTCTTGCCCTACCTCTTGCTGCCTCACTTTTCCAACAGTTTTTGCTCTGATGGTCTGGTGCAAAAAGTAGGGAGCCTGTGGAGTCCATAAGGAAGTATGGCCACCCTGTCAAGACACCTTTTCTGTTATAGTCAAGGGAAATGAACTTGTATTGGCTGTTTTCAGCCAACTGCTGTTGCCAATGAAAATCCAGTTGAGTCCAGAGTAGAAAATACACCAAGCAGCAACCTTCCAAGGTAATTTGGTCAGTTCTTGTCACAACAGCTGCAATGAAGTCTTTGCATCCAGATTTCCTGCATTGACTGAGAATTATTTGTAAGTCCCTTCAGTGTCCTGCTTTCAGTCTGTGCCATCTCCCATCTCTCTTGCACTGGGCCTCTCCAGAAATTGGTTTTCCATGTCTAAGGGTGGTTCCTCCATGTCCAGAGTGACAGAGTGGAGCTAGTCAGGGCAGTGCCAGCACCCTTTGTGTGTCATGAGACAAATGCCTTTGCCTCAGGCTGTAAGGATTTGTTTCTCCTGACTGAGGATGCTGGGAGTCCCAGCAGCATTTATAAAAAGAACAGGAAAATGTTGTGCTGATGGCAGCTTCTCATCCCAAGGACACCTTCCTTTTGTGGACCAACCTTCCTGTGTTCATTTGGCAGCCTTGTCTGAGGTTATGGCCTGTCTTCTGTGCATCTCCTTGCTCTGACCTGTTTGAAAATGCCCATGAAATTAATCCATGCTGTAAACTACCAAGATGGGATTAGCATGGGTGTTGGAGCTGCTGCTCCTTTTGGAGGGCAGGTTCTCAGCAAAGTCCAGGATTTCCCACCAGGTTTGGGAAGGAACCTGCAGAAACTGCATGGGGAAAAAAAAATCCAGCAAGATTTTCAAGGCCAGATTGCCCTGGAGACAGAAATTGTTTCCTGTGTTCACCTGCTTATAGGCTTTAAGGACAGGTTATCACCAGCATTAAACCCCAGCAATTTATAATCAAGAAGGACTTGGACACAGGGTTGAGGTCATGAACTGACCCAACACTGGTCATGAACTGACCCCTCACTGGCCGTGAATGATTCCTGACTTTGTGCACTAGAGAGGTGTTGTTGGTCTTTGTTATCTGGGGTACAAGGGTGAAATGCTCTTTTGCAATGTTGTTTTATACCTGATAGGATAAGGGGTTAGCTGCAAGTTCTGTGGATAGATGAGGAAAGACTTTCTGCTGGCTACTTATCTTCCTAAAAAATGCGAGTTTACATTAAGGAAAATTATTTTTTCTCAGGGATGCCATTTGGTTTAACTATTGAAAAAAAAAAAAGGCAAAACCCCAGTCCTGGGTACTGGTACACGGATTCCTCATTGAATCCTCACTGTAAGTTATGTTTCACTGTACTACTGGCATCAGTTTCATTAGGTAAGAAAATGCTTTTAAAAATGCAAGATTATCTCACTCTGTGACAACCCTGTCAGCCTTCAGTGGCAGCGATGGAGAAGAGTCCTTTCCATGCTCTCTTGATAGGCACAGGCCTCCCATGTGGGCTCAGCAGTGTTTCTGCCCAGCAACTCTGTGGGTGCTTTTTTTCATGGATTTTCCCTGCATTTTGCCATCAGACCTTGGCTGTGGTGGGCTGGTGGCAAGAAGTGCCACAAAGCCGGGGTCCTGCTGAGGGACGAAGGTGCCATTCAGCCAATAACCTCAGCTTGGCATGTGTGAAGGTGACACACATTTCTTGACTCATGCAATGCCACCTTTAAAGTCCCAGCCTGCCTTGAACCCTCCCTAATCATTGATTGCTTTCTGTGACCTTGCTGCAAAGATATGATGACCCCAAATGGGAGGAGACTCAAAAGGGCTGAGGTGGAGCACAGCTACAAAAGCTGGCAGAGCAATCCTGGCTTCTCTGGTGCCAGGCTTCCACTCTGCACGGCTCACACAATGCTGGTGGCACTGCTGCTGCCCTTCCTGTGCCTCCTGAGCCCGGCTGCCGCTGGGAGGCTGCTGGTGATCCCCATGGAGGGCAGCCACTGGCTCAGCATGAAAAAAGTGCTGATAGAGCTGAGCAAGAGAGGGCACCAAATCGTGGTCATTGCACCGGACAACAAAATCCTGATCGATTCCTCGGATGTCTATGAACTGAAAACCTACCCTGTGCCATTGGCAAAGGAAGACATGGAAGAACAGTTACGCTCCTTCAGTGCAAGAGTTTTCAGCCAGGAGCCTTTCCTGGTGAGATTCTGGAAGCGTTTAGAAGATTACCGGAAGAGCGGAGCCCTTTTTCATGCTTCGTGCAAGTCCTTGCTGCACAACCAAGAGCTGCTGAAGTACATTGGAGAGGGTCACTTCGATGCCCTGCTCACAGATCCCGTGTCACCCTGTGGGCAGATCATTGCCCTGCACTTCTCCATCCCCAGCGTTTTCTTCCTGCGGTTGGTTCCGTGTGCCTTGGAGGTTCGCGCGGCTCAGGGCCCGGACCCGCCGTCCTACGTCCCACGCATGTTCTCGGAGAACACCGACCACATGACCTTCTCCCAGAGGGTCAGGAACTTCCTGATTGCCCTTTCCGAGTCCTTCATCTGCAATATTGCCTATTCTCCCTTTGAGGAGCTGGCCTCAGAGTTCCTCCAAAAGCCCATGACAATGACGGAGATTTTAAGTCACGGATCCATCTGGCTGAGGAGAATTGACTTTGTCTTTGAGTATCCCATGCCTGTCATGCCCAGCATGGTTTTTATTGGAGGCATCCACTGTGGAGAGAAGAAGAAGCCCTTATCTCAGGTCAGTGGCTGGCAACCTGGGAGGGGTTGTGACACTCACACAGCTGCATGGTCCAAGTGAGGTGTTTGAGAGGGATGAATCTTATCTCTCTCTTGGAGGGAGACTATTTCCAAGAGCCTGAGCTGTTGGCTCAAGGGCAGTGGCTTTAAGCTGCCAGAGGAAAGGATTAGACAGGATATTGGGGAAAAAAGTCTTCCCTGTGAGGATGCTGAGGTCCTGGCACACGTTGCCCAGAGAAGCTGTGGCTCCCTCACCTGTGGATGTGTCCGTGGCCAGATTGGACAGGGCTTGGAGCCACCTGGGATAGTGGAAGGTGTCCCTGGCCATGGCGCAGGAAGTGGAAGGGGATGAGCTTTACGGTCCTTTTCAATCAAAACCATTCTGCAATTCTACCTAAGGATATTATTTAGTTTAATCCCTTTTGCACAGCCAATCCACATAAAAAACAAGGAGCACAAGATGAGATTCCAGCTCCTTTCTTTTGGTCTGCGCAACATGGGGATTTTGTTTGGTGATGGCATCACGTGCTATACTGTGTTTAATTCCATCTGAAATCTGGCACAGAAATTCTCAGGCAGGAATTAATGCCACAATGGGCTGGGTAATTATAACACCTCTTCCAATAATTCTTTGCCTCACATAGAAGACAGGAGAATATTTCTTCAAGACCATTAGCTGCTTATTTAGTCAGAAAAATACCTCACTGGGCCATATGCAAGAGCATCATGTTCTCTGTTATGTACCAGAAGTTTTTGAGTCAAAGGCTTGTATTTTGTGAAGGTTTTGGTCTATGAGTTTCCATGAAAACCAGCTGAAATCTCAGCTGCTATGTTAGGACACATCCAGTTAGGATGGGGAAATTTTGATGGGTCATTGCTGGGGAATCTGTGGTCTAAAAAGCCCCTGATTAGCTCGCTGGTGCTCAGGATGTACATTAGCTTCTTGCTGCATGTGATGTGTATTGTTGCTTGCTTGTGCTGTCAGTGGAATGGTCTCATGTGAAACCAGGGATTAAGTGGAAGAGGAATGAAGGAGAAGGGAACTCTCCTCAGCAGTGATGGATCTGTAGTTAGTGTCATGCTGCTCTCTCAGCAATACATCATTTGGTTTCCTAAAAAGTTTTATCTTTGTGGACATTATTAAAAAATCAACAAACTCTCCTCTCTTCTTCCCTCAAACTTTTTTCACTTGCCAGCCTTTCCAAAGCCCTTAGAATAGATTCTTCTGGCCTAGCACCACTCTTCGCTGAAATTCACAGGCTTTTGTTAACATGAATGACTGAAACTTCAAAAGAAAAGAGATTTGCTTTTCACACCTTCCTCAGAGCCAACCTTCCCTACCATTGGGCTTTGCTAGTTCAGCTTCATTGAGTTGTTTGTTTCTGTTGCTCTTCTGCTTTTCCACAGAAGTCTCTTTCAAATTGTTATCAAGCCCCCCTTTTATAAGGGCAGTGCTTTTTCCTGTCTCTTCTCTCCATCAGAGCTGCATAACAGGTCCTCAGGGACAAAGCCAGGCAGATCCTCTGAGAAAGCAGCAGGACATCCTGCCTGCAGGCAAAAGCATGGAGCAGCTCCAGCGTGGAACCAACTCTTCTCTGAGGATGATGGAGAGAGATAGATCAGGATGAGAACAAGGAGTAGGGTATTTGACTCTACTCAACCCAGTGGTTTTCCTTTACTGATGCAAACCCTCTGCTTCTCCAGTGGATTAAATTCGTACCCGGTAGTGTTCCTGGCTCCAGTGCTGAGCTATATGTAAATCCCAGAGCCTCTTCCTAAGGGTTTACATAGATATTGTGCTATAAAGTGGCCCATCTTTTTTTTAATTTTAAACATGAACTTGCCAAGCATTTCAGAACAGCTGTAAAATCCTTCTCAAAAAGAAGGAAAGAAATAAAGTATTTTAGTACCTGGTTTCGGCAAGCCTGGTTACTTCCAAGTACCAGTGCTATTCTCAAGGGTTTTTTTTGGCAAAGCCTGATTTTATTTTCAATCTAGCATCAATCAGCACAGATTGGGGCTGAAGGGAGCCCCACTTACCAAGCCCAGTTCCGTCCAACCCAAATTCATTAATCACTTAAATGACTCATCAACACCTTCAATGGTTAACAGTGAATGGTTCTGCTGGAAAAGCCGGGTCGTTAAGGGGTAATATGGGAATCTGGCAGTGAGCTGTGGCTGTATTTAAAAGATGCTAAGTCGGGGGAGATGAGCAGAATTTGGATTTCTGGGAATATGGCTCCTGTGGGTAAATACGACTCCTCAGCTTTGACGGGGATTCTGCTTTTTCTGTCCCTGCTGTGCTCGGCTTGTGGTGGGAAGCTGCTGGTGGTGCCCATGGATCAAAGTCACTGTCTTAGCCTGCGCCTGCTGGTGGTGGCTCTCAGCCAGAAAGGCCATCAAATTGTCACCGTGGCATTGGAAGTGAACTTGGGCATGGAAGCATCTGCATATTGCAGCTTCAAAAGGTATCCAGTGTGGTTATACAGGGACAAGCTGAGAGCACGTGTGCGCTCCCTTGGGAATGTTATAGATGGATAATGAGATTATTGGCTCTTGCAATTAGAAGAAAACTATTGTGTGAATATTCAGAAAGGCTTTAGTGATGTGTAATTATGTTATTGTAGTTTAGATGTCCTCTGTTCTCCCCATAGTTCCCTTTCCCCCCTGTATGGTTGCCATCAGACAGCCTGGGTTGTTTAGGACAGGTACAAAGCAGGCTGCACATGTGCCCCTTGCATGGGGCAGTTGGGAATGGAAAAGCTTGGTGCTTAGGGGGTGAGGCATGGCAACACCTGACCTCCAATCCAGTTACAAGAAAGCATTCTCCACTGATAAATGGCAAAGAAGAGCTGACTGACAGACTTTGGGAGGGCCAGGGCTGGCTGATGCACCCCCAGGGGTGCTCTATAAAAAACTGAGCACCCATCTTGAAGACAAACCAGCCATGTGGTATGCACAAGGGCAGTTCACAGCACTGCAAATTTTCCCATATGTAGTCCTTTGTTGTATTTTTGTTAAGGTTTAATAAACCTTTTTAAATTTTCAAAGTGAGCAGTTGTTTCTCAGAGGAGTGATCCTTTTGAAAGAAAATCTTTTCGTCAAAGAGTTACTGCTATGCTTAAAAAAGTCTGGTTCACCTCCAACCTCTACACCTCTTCCTGCGGCGGTCTGCTGCGCAACAAAGATCTGACACGGTATCTCTAAAGTTCTCACGGATCCTCTTGTATCCTGCAGACAAATCCTGGCTCTGCATCTCTCAGTCCTGTTTTCTTTCTCCAGGGATTTCTCTGCAGTTCAGATTTGCAGGTTGCTCAGTGTCCAGATCTGCCTTCCTTCATGCCAAAAACACTCAGGGACAGCTCAGACCACATGGTGTTTACCCAGCATGTGGAAAACTCAGCTCTCAAGTTCATAGATTTCTTTCTTTGCCATTTTTCCTATTTCCCATTTAAACTTTGCAGCTCAGATGTTCTTCACAGACAAGTAACACTGGAGAAGCTCTTAGCCCATGGATCCATTTGGCTTGAAAGAACTGATTTTGGGTTTGAGTATCCCATGCCAGTATGAGAAATGACTGCTCACCTTTAAAAAAAATTAAAGGTTTATTAAACCTTAACAAAAAATACAATAAAAGGACTAAATAAGGAAAAATTAC
This sequence comes from Agelaius phoeniceus, assembly GCF_051311805.1. Lineage (NCBI taxonomy): Eukaryota > Metazoa > Chordata > Aves > Passeriformes > Icteridae > Agelaius > Agelaius phoeniceus. The sequence continues at coordinate 12,252,669 of NC_135271.1, read as the reverse complement.
AGCACTGAGAGCCCCAGTGATTATCAGACATGTGCTCATCTACAAAATGGATGTTCTGCCTTTTACATCCTTAGCGCCTCCAAAAGTTTTGTCAGTCAACTCTTTCTCTGCTGTCTAGTGGTGGAGATCACTTACTTACATCTTGACTGGAGGTGAGGTGTTGATATGCCCTGCCTCCTGGTAACAAGCCAGCCTCCTCTAAATGCCCTCACTACTAAGGCTATGACAAGGGGGAGGGGAAAGCGGACTATGGGAGGACATATTACTGTAACATTACAATACATTTTAACATCCACATTACATCTATCTCTCAATTGTGAGAGCCAATTATTACATTACTTATCTATAACACCAATGGTTCCCAACATATTTTTATTGAAGGTATAAACTGTGGAAAGAAAAAGCCATTCTCTCAGGTTCAGTAATTGCCATGGTAAAATATATGGATGTTTAATGCTGTTTGCAAATGTTTTGTGTGTCTATAACTATGTCCATGAATTTGTTTTACTGTCACAATTGATTTTTAAAAACGGAGAATCTTTTTGGTTAATAGACCTACCCTTTCATAATTTAAAAATGAAGCATCATAATGCACCAAATGGTAGATAATGTTCTGGTTGCTCTGGCAGCATCTGCATCAGCAAGAGCTTTATGCTGCCTTCCCAAAAGTTTCTCTACAAAGGATGTGCCTAGAGCTGCAGTAGTTTGATAAATGTCCTTAAAAATATTTTGGTGTATGCTATCAACCACTACACTAAATGATTTTATTGTCAAAATTACTTCTATGCAATAATTTTCATGATTAGGGCTTGTCTGCAAATCTTGTCTGTGCATTAATACTGTTTGCTTTCATGGCCCAGGGGCAAACACTTCCCAGACTGATCTAGAATGGTATTTCTGAGTTCTTGATTCAATTTTAAGTACAGCTGACAAAAACCATGTCTGTGTTCTTCCTCCTTCCAGACCCTACTTCATCCTTCCAAAAAGAAGCCTTGCAGGGAAATGAACTTTGATAGTCAATTTTCCATCTTCCTCATAGTGTCACAATATAAAACTGGTAAAGAATCCAGACCATTTCCTGTGTGAAGATTTAATATTTTTTCTAATCTTTTGCAAATGGAAAACAATATGGAATGGCAGGAGGGGAGGAATTATCTTACACTGAAAATTAATGTTTGGAAAATTAATGATTCATTAATTGGCTTTTTTGAGTAGACCACTTGTTCAAAGATCCCTCATTTACTTAAATCATAGAATGTCTCCTAGGAGGGTCTGTTGCAGGCACAGAGGTGAGGTTGACAGGTTGGTAGTTCCCAGGGGATTCCTTTCTGTCCTTTTTAAAGGTGGGTGCAATGTTTCCCTTTTCCCAGTCACTGGAACTTCACCTGACTGCCAGGACTTTTCAAATATCATGGAGAATGCTTTGACAACTCCATCAACCAATTCCCTCAGGACTCTGAGATGCATCTCATGGGGCCCCATGAGTTTGGGTCATCAGGTGCTCTTATGTTTGTATTCCTCAAGTGGTCACATGATCTTCTCTTACACTGGGTGGAATTTTGTTCCCCCAGCCACATTTTGCCATCCATCCATCCATCCACTGAAGAGGTGTGGGAAGAGAGGTTGCCAGTGAAGGCTGAGGCAAGGAAAGTTCTGGAGTCCCTCAGCCTTTACTTTGTCCATTGTTTCCAGCATCCTAGTCTTGCTTACTGGGGGGGGAAGACTTCCTTTGACCTTCCTGTTGTGGCCCTTGTTGTTGTTATTTTCACCCCTGGCCAAGTTCAGCTCCATCTGCACCTTGGACTTCCTGACTTCCTCCCTACATAACCAGGCAGCGTTCCTCCAACCCAGTGTTCCTCCAATAGAGAGAGGGGAGTGTTTCCCAGGGTAACTCAGGCCCTGATTTGTGTCTGCCAGATAAGATGAACCTTAACCTTTTCTGCTACCTTTGCCATGTCCAGGATTAAACATTTACCAAATGCAAATAAGTCTGAAGACCATCCATAAAAATCAGAGACCAGATCACTTAAAATCACAAAGCTGGGGAACTCTTTCTGTGGAGGCCCTCAGCTGATGCCTGCAGGAATGGCCCCAGGGCTCAGGGCTTCTCCTCCAGTTGTGCTTCTGCTCCTGTCCCTGCTGGGTCTGGCTGCTGCTGGGAAGCTCCTGGTGGTGCCAGTGGATGGGAGCCACTGGCTCAGCATGCGCGAGGTGCTGGACATCCTGAGGCAGAGGGGACACGAGGTGGTTGTAGTGGCACCCGAGGTGACTTTGCACATCAAGCCATCCAAGAACTTTGTGATGAAAATGTACCCAGTCCCCTACACAAAGGAAGCTTTGAAGAAACAATTCCAGGCATTTTTTCATTTTTCATTTGAACAAGGATCTTTTCTGGAAAGATTTGTTAAAGCGTACCAAGGTATCAAAAGAATCACTTACTTTGGGGTCACCAGCTGTGGACATCTCCTGCAAAACAAAGAGCTCATCAGGTACCTTGAGGAGAGCAAGTTTGATGCCGTCCTTACAGACCCTGTCCTACTATGTGGAGCAATCCTGGCAAAGCACCTTTCCCTTCCTTCTGTCTATTTCTTACGAGGAATCCCGTGTGGCTTAGATTTTGATGCTACTCAGTGTCCCAAGCCTCCTTCCTATGTCCCCAGGGGATTTACACAATTTACAGACCACATGACCTTTCTCCAGCGGGTGAAGAATCTACTTCATGACATCCCAGATATTTTTCTCTGTGATTTTGCCTTTGAACCCTACTCAAAACTGGCTTCAGAGTTCCTGCAGCAAGACGTGACTGTGCTGGATCTCTTACGCCAGGCTTCAGTTTGGCTCATGAGGTCAGATTTTGTTTTAGAGTATCCAAGGCCTTTGATGCCTAACATCATACCAATTGGAGGAGTAAACTGTGCTCACAAGGAGCTGCCTCAGGTGGGTCACACTGTTTTAATTCATGCCATGATTGGTTTCTGTGTTTAGGAGGGGGGGATTTTTTTATGCAATAGGTACTGAGTTTCTGTTTCTGGTGAGTGAGGTGAATCCTCATGAAAGGAACTGTTTATCTCTCCTTCTTCCTGACTTCCACTTTGTGCGTAGACAGCTTTTCCTTCTGGCTTTTAAAGAGTGCTCTGTTGAAGGGAATCACCAGGGTTAACTGGTGAAGGTCTGTGATGGGACATTGATTCCACCAGCAGAGTGCCCTGCTCTGATGCCTGGAGCAGGTTTGATTTGACACGTCCAGCAGGCCTTGACTGGCACTGATGGTTTGGGTTCAGCCTTAGGGATGATGCCAAACTTTGGGATCCCTTGGATGCTGGCAAGAGCCCTGTGCAGTGTTCCTCCTGGAGAGCCTCCTCTGCTGCTCCAGGGGAGAACCTGGTGAGTTGGGTGAGTGCTTTTGGTTCCCTTGCTTTCTCTTCAGTCCTGTTTCTTAGGATTGATGTGCGCTGGGATAATGAAGCCCACATTATGGCTATTCCACCCATCCCCAAGTGTGGAGGTGGCTGTGACATCTGACAGACATCCCTGTGCACAGTGGGATTGGCCACGTGAGCTTTCACACAGCTCCACCACTGCTGGACATCATGGGTGCTTTGTCAGTGACTAAACAATGCCAGAATTAGGCCCTGAATTGTTCTGTGAAAAGTCTCCCTCAAAGAGTGTTGTCGGAATTTGACACTGGCTAGAAGCTAGACACCCACAAAAAAAAACATTTACTCATTCTCTTCTGCTATATTGGAGCAGAGAAGAGGGAAAGGAAAGACAAAAGGGGCTCATGAGTTGAGGCAGGGATTGGAAGGAAACACTTTAAGGGCAGAACAGGCTCCAAACTTAAAAGGTATAAAGAAAAAATTATTAACAGAATTAAGAGAGGATAATGAGAACTACTTTTTGAATACCTTGAGAACTACTTTTTGAATACCTTCCCATGCACCCCTCACCCTTCTTTCATTCCCACCAACAATGCAGAGAGACAAAACATGAGGGTTGTAGTCAGTTTGTCACTTCTAAAAATCTTTCTTCAGTTTGCCTAGGGAGAGGAGTATGTTCTGCTATGGGGGGTCTTTTTCATGGAACAGTTCTCTGAACTTCTCCAACATGGTTCTAATTTTCACGAGTAGCAGTCATGCCCCACCTGCTACAACATGAGTCCTTCCCAGGGGCAAAGCAGTCTTCCTACAACTGTTTGCGTGGGTCATTTTTCTTCATGCCATGTAGTCTTTTAAGGATGAGCTCTTCTAGTTTGGAAGCAAGGGTCTTCTTTTTCTATCGCTGGAAGCAAGGGTCTTTTCTCTGTGTTCAAATTCCTCACTAGATCGCAGCTTTTCAGCATCCACATGCTCCAGTGTGAGCACTCTTTCTCACAGGCTGCAGGTGAACTCTGAATTCCCCCATGCACTTCATAAATTACAGGGAAACTTGTTTTTTAGACCTCACCAGAGCATGCAGAGGCATCTCAGCTCCAAGGCCTGGAGCACCTCCTCCACCCCCTCCCTCCTTTTCACCAACCTTAGTGTCATCATGTTGTTCTCCTCACGTCTTCACTTCTCCCTTTTCTCTGACTCATGAGAGAATTGCTGTCTGTATGTTCATTTCTTCTCACGTTCTATTAATTTAAAAGTTTCTGTAGAGTCCTGCAGCACTGAAAGGTTGATCTGATCTGGCCCCACATCGGGGAATTGCTCGCCATGCCCCTCGCTGCTGGTCAAATGGTGGCCGCCGGCTTTGCTCAGCGCCTCTCCTCATGCCGGTGAGGCAGAGTGAAAATTTTCCAGGGTAGAAATCTATTTTGATTTAAGTGAAATGTGCATCTTTGATTAAAGTCTGTAGCTTGCTGTTTAGTCTGCCTGTTCTCACAAAAACCCTATGCTTGGAGAAACTGCTTCAGCCAAAGGACAGAGATAAGGGGGGAGGGGGAGGTCAGGCAGAGCAGGGCAACCTGACCCAGGAGATCTTTCCAGATAAAGAAGAATTAGAGGCAAATTCATCATAGAATGAATAGAATATTCATAGAATGAATATGTATGAACCTATTGTGAAATTGCATGCATATGTATTTGAGAGGGAGATAAAAGAGGATCTGGAGTTCCCACATGTGTCCAGCTCTGTAATAAACATACCAGCTTTAAAACTTCCACAAAAGTTGTGGAGTTTGTTAGCTTCCGCAAATTACCGGGTGCCAAAAAGGAAAAGCTGCTGCCACCACTCCTGTGTCTTCTGCCCACAGAGCACTGGCTAGCTGAACGTGGCCAAGGAAGCACAGCTCACTGCGGATGGTGCTGGCATAGCCCTGGCCACATGAGCGCATCTGACCTGAGTGCATGGTATCAGCCATGTGGCCACTCACAGTGCTGGGATGGCCACACCCTATGGCACAGCCCTGGCCAGGCTGGGAAGGAGCCCAGTGGCCCCCTCAACACCCCTGGTAGGAGAGGAGGAAAGAGGACTTGCACACATTTTCTACTTCTTAGTTATATCCTCTCAGAACCGCCGCTAACTTCTCAAATTGGGTCAGCCAATGCGTCAATTGTCAGAGCCTTCAGGGATTGGCTCTGCTGGACTGAGTAGAGGCTTTGATAGGCTTCTCTCTCAGAAGCAGCCTCTGTGGGTTCTCTGCCCCCACTAAAAGCCAGATTGTGTTAAACTAACACAAGTGTTCATAAATGTCTTCTAAGAAACCTGGCATCATCCTTCCACCTCTCCTGTTTTCTCAGGCAGGAAACCATCTTAAAGAGCTGTTCCACAGCTGCCATGGGGCCTGGGTCTCCTAGAGATGAGCTTTCCAAGTGAGAGGGGGCAGGCCTTGATTGTGGGAAAGGAGAAGCCTCTGCTGGTCCCAAGGGTGATGGGCATGGGACACATCTCCTACACGCGACGCATCTCCTGAACATGCAGGAGGTGCAGCCAGAGGGAAAGGACCAAAGTGCAGTCCCAGAGCCACACCTGCTTCCTTCCTGGGGCACTCTTTACTGTTCCTCTGATAGAGATAGATGGGAGTTATCTGGTCATTCTATGGACTTGGCAGGAGTTCTATGCTTGTTCTGCAGCCTTTAATCATATCAGGGATTACACATTCACTGCCCAGCACATAAAATATGGATCCACACTTGGGCTGTGCCACAGATGATTTGAAAGTGCGGAGCCGGCACCGTAGCTCCAGTGCTCTTGGGGGTTTCCTTCCCTGGAGGCCCTCAGCTGATGCCTGCAGGAATGGCCCCAGGGCTCAGGGCTTCTCCTCCAGTTGTGCTTCTGCTCCTGTCCCTGCTGGGTCTGGCTGCTGCTGGGAAGCTCCTGGTGGTGCCAGTGGATGGGAGCCACTGGCTCAGCATGCAGGAGGTGCTGGACATCCTGAGGCAGAGGGGACACGAGGTGGTTGTGGTGGCACCTGAAGTCTCCATGCACATCAAACCATCAAAGAACTTTGTGATGAAAATGTTCTCAGTCCCCTACTCAAAGGAGGAGTTGGAGAAAGATTTGAAGGCATTTTTTCATGTTTCATTTGAAGAAGGAACTTTCTTTGAAAGATTTTTTCATGTTCTTGAAGGTGTGAAAAGAATCACTAACTTTGGGGTCTCCAGTTGTGAACAGCTCTTGCAAAACAAGGAGCTCATCAGGTACCTTGAGGAGAGCAAGTTTGATGCCGTCCTTACAGACCCTTTTGTGCCCTGTGGGGTGATCCTGGCTGAGCATCTTTCCCTTCCTTCTGTCTATTTCTTACGAGGAATCCCGTGTGGGTTAGATTTTGAAGCCACTCAGTGTCCCAAGCCTCCTTCCTACGTCCCCAGGATATTTACAGACCTCACAGACCACATGACTTTTCTTCAGCGGGTGAAGAATCTGCTCTTTGACATCCCAAATGTTTTTTTCTGTGATTTTGCCTTTGAATCCTACTCAAAACTGGCTTCCGAGTTCCTGCAGCGGGAGGTGACTGTGCTGGATCTCTTACGGAAGGGCTCTGTTTGGCTCCTGAGGTTAGATTTTGTGCTCGACTACCCAAGGCCTTTGATGCCCAACATCATTCCAATTGGAGGAGTAAACTGTGCTCACAAGGAGCTGCCTCAGGTGGGTCACACTGGTTTTAATCCATTCCTTGATTGATTTCTATGTTCAGGAGGGTGGAATTCTGTGTTGCAATAGGAATCGAGTTTCTGTTTCTGGTGAGTGAGCTGAATCCTCATGAAAGGAACTGTTTTTCTCACTTCTGATTTTCCACATCCTGTGTAGGTAGCTGTTCCTTTTGGCTTTGAAATGCTTCTCAATTGAAGGCAATCACCATGGTCTTCTGGTGAAGGTCTGTGATGGGCTGTTGATGCCACCAGCAAAGAGATTTTTAGAATTCGTGGACAGTAAGACAAAGTGTAGGGTTCCTTTAATGACCGGCTCCAGTGGGATGTCCTAGAGACTGATAAAAACTCTTTCCTGGCTCCAAATCCCAGCCCTGATGCCTGGAGCAGGTCTGATTTGACACATCCAGTACAGCTTGACTGGCAGTGAGGGTTTGGGTGCAGCCTTGTGCATGATACCAACTGCTCCAATGTGCTGTGTGCTTAGGTTCCCCAGGGTGCTGGCAAGAGCCCTGTGAGTGTTCCTCCTGAACAGTTTACTCTTCTTCTCTGGGGGAGAACCAGGAGAGTTGGGAAAGTACTTTTGGTGCCCTGGCTTTCTCTTCATTCATATTCCATAGGAGTTATGTGGTGCAGGGCGGGATCACAAAGCCCAACATGTGGCAATTCCACCCAGCTTGAAGTACAGAGGTAGCTGTGACAATTTACAGACATCCCCATGTACAATGGGATTGGCCACCTGAGCATTCACACAACTCCACCACTGCTGGACACCATGGGTGCTTTGTCAGGGATCAAACCAAGGCCAGAATTAGGCTCTGAAATGTTCTGTGGAAAGTCGCTCTCAAAGAGTGTTTGTAAATGTCTGCTCAGAAACCTGGCATCATCCTTCCATCTCTTCAGTCTTCTCAGGCTGGAAACCATCTCAAAGAGCTGTTCCACAGCTGCTGTAGGGTTTGGGTCTCCTAGAGATGAGTTTTCCAAGAGAGAGGGAGAAGGGAGAGTCCTGGCCTGGAGGGAAGGAGACTCACTGCTAGTTGGAATAGTAACATGCATGTCATGCATGTAACACATCTCAGAATTTCCAGCCAGAAGGAAGGAAGCAAAGTGCAGCTCCCTCTGCCTTCTTAGGGCACCCTTTACTGTTCCTCTGATAGATAGATGGGAGTTATCTGTGATTCTATGGACTTGGCAGGAATCCCATGCTTGTTCTGCAGCCTTTTATCACACTGGGAATTACACATTTACCACACAGCACACAAAATAAAGATCCACAGTTGGGCTGTGCCACAGATAATTTCAAAGTACAGAGCAAGCACCAGTGTTGCTGTGGGTTTCCTTCCCTGGAAGCACTCAGCTGATGCCTGCAGGAATGGCCCCAGGGCTCAGGGCTTCTCCACCACTTGTGCTTCTGCTCCTGTCCCTGCTGGGTCTGGCTGCTGCTGGGAAGCTCCTGGTGGTGCCAGTGGATGGGAGCCACTGGCTCAGCATGCGGGAGGTGCTGGACATCCTGAGGCAGAGGGGACACGAGGTGGTTGTGGTGGCACCTGAAGTGACTTTGCACATCAAACCATCAAAGAACTTTGTGATGAAAATGTACCCGGTCTCCTACTCACAGGAAGAGATGGAGGAAGATTTCAAGGCGTTTTTTCAGGTTTCATTTGAAGATGGATCTTTTTTTGAAAGATTTTTTAAAGTGTACAGAGGTATGAAAAGAATCACTGACTTGGAGTTCTCCAGCTGTGAACAGCTCTTGCAAAACAAGGAGCTCATCAGGTACCTTGAGGAGAGCAAGTTTGATGCTGTCCTTACAGACCCTTTTGTGCCCTGTGGGGTGATCCTGGCTGAGCATCTTTCACTTCCTTCTGTCTATTTCTTACGAGGAATCCCGTGTGGCTTAGATTTTGAAGCCACTCAGTGTCCCAAGCCTCCTTCCTATGTGCCCAGGATACTTACAGACCTTACAGACCGCATGACTTTTCTTCAGCGGGTGAAGAATCTGCTCTTTGACATCCCAAATGTTTTCCTCTGTGATTTTGCCTTTGAACCCTACTCAAAACTGGCTTCCGAGTTCCTGCAGCGGGAGGTGACTGTGCTGGATCTCTTACGGAAGGGCTCTGTTTGGCTCCTGAGGTTAGAATTTGTGCTTGACTACCCAAGGCCTTTGATGCCCAACATCATTCCAATAGGAGGAGTAAACTGTGCTCACAAGGAGCTGCCTCAGGTGGGTCTTAATCCGTGCTGTGATGGACTTCTGTGTTCAGGAGGGTGAAATTCTGTGTTGTGATAGAAATCAAGTTCCCATTTCTGGTGAGTGAGATAAATCCTCAGTAAAGGAACTGTTTTTCTCTCATTTCTTGCTGACTTTCCACATCCTGTGTAGGCAGCTGTTTCTTCTGGCTTTTAATTGGTGCTCAGTTGTAGGTAAACACCAGGATCTTCTGGTGACCCTGTACTAAGGATCTGTGATGGGACGTTGATTCTGCCAGCCAAAGGGATTCTGAGAATTTGTGAATAGTAGAACAAAGTTTTGAATTTGTATAATGAGCAGTTCCAATCGGATCTTCCAGAGAAACTTAAAAACATTTTTCTGGCTCCAAAGCCCAGCTCTGATGTCTGGAGCAGGTCTGATTTGACACATCCAGCTGGCCTTGACAGGCACTAAGGGATTAGCTGCAGTCTTGTCCATGATACCAGCCAGTCAACTATGCCATGTGCTTGGGTTCCCTGGGATGTTGGCAAGAGCCTTGGGCAGTGTTCCCCCTGGAGAGCCTCCTCTGCTGCTCCAGGGGAGAGCCTGGTGACTTGGGTGAATGATTTAGGTGCCCTGGCTTTCTCTTCATTCATATTCCACAGGATTTGTGTGGTGTAGGGTGGGATCCCAAAGCTGCAGTGGCAATTCCACCCATCCCCAAGTGTGGAGGTGGCTGTGACATCTGACAGACATCCCTGTGCACAGTGGGATTGGCCATGTGAGCATTCACACAACTCCACCACTGCTGGACATCATGGGTGCTTTGTCAGTGACTAAACAATGCCAGAATTAGGCCCTGAATTGTTCTGTGGAAAGATACACTCAAAAGTGCTCATAAATCTCTGTTCAAACCTCCTAGCTCACAAAGCCAACCCCTGCAATTCCTTGAGGCAGGTCTGGGGCACTGGAAGTGCTGCTTGATGTAGATAACATATCCTGCAAAAACCTGCCAGCATCCTTCCAACTTCTCTGTCTCCTCAGTCTAGAAACCATCTTAAAGGGCTGTTCCACAGCTGCTGTGGGGTCTGGGACTCCTGGAGATGAGCTTTGCAAGAGAGAGGGAGAGGGGACAGACCGTGCTTTGGGGAAAGGAGAAACCTCTGCAGGTCTGAGTGGTGATGTGCATGTGACACATCTCCTACATGTGATGTATCTGAACATGCAGGAGGTGCAGCCAGAGGGAAAGGACCAAAGTGCAGTCCCAGAGCCACACCTGCTTCCTTCCTGGGGCACTCTTTACTGTTCCTCTGATAGAGATATATGGGAGTTATCTGGTCATTCTATGGACTTGGCAGGAGTTCTATGCTTGTTCTGCAGCCTTTTATCATATCAGGGAATACACATTCACTGCCCAGCACATAAAATAAGGATCCACAGTTGGGCTGTGCCATAGATCATTTGAAAGCGCGGAGCCGGCACCGTAGCTCCAGTGCTCTTGGGGATTTCCTTCCCTGGAGGCCCTCAGCTGATGCCTGCAGGAATGGCCCCAGGGCTCAGGGCTTCTCCTCCAGTTGTGCTTCTGCTCCTGTCCCTGCTGGGTCTGGCTGCTGCTGGGAAGCTCCTGGTGGTGCCAGTGGATGGGAGCCACTGGCTCAGCATGCGGGAGGTGCTGGACATCCTGAGGCAGAGGGGACACGAGGTGGTTGTAGTGGCACCAGAAGTGACTTTGCACATCAAACCATCAAACAACTTTGTGATGAAAATGTACTCAGTCCCCTACACACAGGAAGAGATGGAGAACGATTTCAAGGTGTTTCTACACGCTTCATTAGAAGAAGGATCTTTTCTGGAAAGATTTCTTAAATTGTACCAACATATGAAAAAACTCGGTAATTTATCAGTCAGCAGTTGTGAACAGCTCTTGCAAAACAAGGAGCTCATCAGGTACCTTGAGGAGAGCAAGTTTGATGCCGTCCTTACAGACCCTGTAGTACCTTGTGGGATGATCTTGGCTGAACATCTTTCCCTTCCTTCTGTCTATTTCTTACGAGGAATCCCGTGTGGGTTAGATTTTGAAGCCACTCAGTGTCCCAATCCTCCTTCCTATGTGCCCAGGTCCTTTTCAGAACTGACAGACCGCATGACCTTTTTCCAGCGGGTGAAGAATCTGCTCTTTGACACCCAAAACCTTTTCCTCTGTAATTTTGCCTATGACCCCTTCACAAAACTGGCTTCCGAGTTCCTGCAGCGGGAGGTGACTGTGCTGGATCTCTTACGGAAGGGCTCTGTTTGGCTCCTGAGGTTGGAATTTGTGCTTGACTATCCAAGACCCTTGATGCCCAACATCATTCCAATAGGAGGAGTAAACTGTGCTCACAAGGAGCTGCCTCAGGTGGGTCCCACTTTGTTTTTAATTTGTGCTGTGATGGATTTTGGTGTTCAGGAGGCTTGAATCTTGTGTTGCAGATGGGAAATGCACCTCAGGCTTCTGTCCTTGTTACATCTTTACATCCTTCTTTGTTGGTGAATTTCTTGTGCTTCTTCACCTGGGTATTTCCCAAGCTGGAAACTGGAGGAAGGTGGCAGGCTGGGGGCTCTCAGGTTGAGGAGCAGCCCCTCTGTTTGCTGGCAGATCTAGGAAAATTTTGCCATGATGATGGTGGCTGGGTGTGACGTAACAGCAAATTTCAGATGTGTCAAGGGTCTACAACAGCTTGGCAGGTGGCGCTCAAACGTGACAAAAGTGCCAAAGGTTTTGTTATAAAACACAAGGCTTATCTGTTGCATCCCCCACATCTATCAGCTGGCTGAATTCTGCTGCTGGTTATGCAACCTTTTATCACACCTGTGATTACACATTTACCACAGAGCAGATAAAGCAAGGATAGAAAGTTGGGCTGGGGCAGAGATTGCTGAGAAGCGCAGCACGAGTGCCGGAGCTCCTGTGCTGCCGTGGGTTTCCTTCCCTGGAGGCCTTCACGTGATCCCTGCAAGAATGGCCATGGGGCTCAAGGGCTTCTCCTCCAGTTGTGCTTCTGCTCCTGTCCGTGCTGGGTCTGGCTGCTGCTGGGAAGCTCCTGGTGGTGCCGGTGGATGGGAGCCACTGGCTCAGCATGCGGGAATTGCTGGACATGCTCCAGCAGAAGGGACACGAGGTGGTGGTGGTGGCACCTGAAGTCTCCTTGCACATCAAACCATCCACGAACTTTGTGATGAAAATGTATCCGGTCCCCTTCACACAGGAAGAGCTGGACAAAGTTTTCAAAGGGTCAATAATGGATTTATTTAAAGGAGGACCTTTTCTGGACAGAGTCATTAGACAGTACCAACAGGCAAAGAAGACCTCTGCTCTGTTCCTGGCCACTTGCACACACTTAATCCACAACAAGGAGCTCATCAGGTACCTTGAGGAGAGCAAGTTTGATGCCGTCCTCACAGACCCTATCCTCCCTTGTGGGGCAATACTGGCCGAGTATCTTTCCCTGCCTTCTGTGTATTTCCTGCAGCAAATTCCATGTGGTTTGGAATATCAAGCCACCCAGTGCCCCAATCCCCCTTCCTATGTCCCCAGAGTATTTACAGACCTTACAGACCGCATGACCTTTCTCCAGCGGGTGAAGAACATGCTCTATGACATCCCCAATTTCTTCCTCTGCGACGTTGTCTTCCAACCTTATGCAGAACTGGCTTCGGAGTTCCTGCAGCGGGAGGTGACCGTGCCGGATCTCCTGCGCCAGGCTTCCATTTGGCTCATGAAGCTGGACTTTGTCTTGCACTTCCCAAAACCCTTGATGCCCAACATGGTTTTGATTAGTGGAGTAAATTGCGCTTACAAGAAGCTAAGTCAGGTGGGTCACGCTCTGTTTTCTCTTCTTGTCCTTGCAGGCTTTGGAAATCTCTGGGAAGCTGAAACACAGCTTTCATTAGAAAGGAGGATTTCAAACTGCTCGTGCCTTGCAGGGAGGTGCTGGTTCTGGTATCTGGGAATGATTATAGGAGTAGAAAAGTGGAGAAAGTGATGTATATGGAGTAATCTCTGGCAGAATCCCCATTGGCTCTGTGTCTCTGCTCCAAGACAGCTTTGGATTGGAGTGGGTTCCTCAGAGCCTCTTCCCTCAAGGCTGTTGATGTGAAGGAAGACTCACTTTAAATTGAGGACATGTACATTTATCATCTGGTCCAATCTGGCCGATTTCATCTGCATTTCTGTCTCCTTTCATTCCTTTAATGAAGGATTTTCAGTGTTCTCTATTGTCAGAGGCACATCAAACATTGTCTCCGAGAGGACATCTGAGGTCTCGCTGAGAACCTCCTGTCAAAGCATGTCCAGTGAGGACAGGATTTTCTTTCCTCTGTCATGTCCAGTTTTAAGTGTCCCTACAATCTCTAATTATTGGTACTGTTGTGTAACTTGGTACTCTCTTAGTGACTTACAAACCCATCTGTGGGGCTGTCAAATCCTTGCAGTCAGGTGCAATCCCTAATTCATAAATTGTTGTAATTGGGTCTGGTGTTTACTGAGAAATGCACCTCAGGCTTCTGTCCTAGTTGCCTCTCTACGTCTTTCTTTGCCAGTGAATTTTTTTGTGCTTCCTCAATTGGCTATTTCCCAAGCTGGAATCTGGAGGAAGGTGGCAGGCTGGGGGCTCTCAGGTTGAGGAGCAGCCCCTCAGTTTGCTGGCAGATCTAGGAAAATTTTGGCCATGGTGATGGATGTTTGCAGTCTAGCAGCAAATTTGAGGAGTCTGATGGGGCTCTGCTGGCTTGGCATGTGGCGCTCAAAGGTGAAAGAGCTGAACAGATTTTTTAATAGAAACATGAGGCTTATCGGTTGCATCCCCATATTTAATCAGCTGGCTGAACTTTGCTGCTGGTTATGCAGCCTTTTATCACACCTGTGATTACACATTTACCACAGAGCAGATAAAGCAAGGATACAAAGTTGGGCTGGGGCAGAGATTGCTGAGAAGTGCGGAGCAAGCGCCGGAGCTCCTGTGCTGCCGGTGTTTTCTTCCCTGGAGGCCCTCAGCTGATCCCTGCAGGAATGGCCCCAGGGCTCAGGGCTTCTCCTCCAGTTGTGCTTCTTCTCCTGTCTGTGCTGGGTCTGGCTGCTGCTGGGAAGCTCCTGGTGGTATCGGTGGATGGGAGCCCCTGGTTCAGCATGCGGGAGGGGCTGGACAGGCTCCAGCAGAAGGGACATGAGGTGGTGGTGGTGGCACCTGAAGTCTCCTTGCACGTCAAACCATCAGAGAACTTTGTGATGAAAATGTACCCGGTCTCCTACACACAGGAAGAGATGGACAATGTATTCAAGGCATATTTTAATATTACATTTGAAGAAGGATCTTTTTTTGAAAGATTTTTTAAAGTAGTAGAAGCTACAAAAAGATTCACTGATTTTTGTTTCTCCATCTGTACACATCTTCTGCAAAACAAAGAGCTCATCAGGTACCTTGAGGAGAGCAAGTTTGATGCTGTCCTTACAGACCCTGTAATACCTTGTGGGGTGATCCTGGCTGAGCATCTTTCCCTTCCTTCTATCTATTTCTTACGAGGAATCCCGTGTGGGTTAGATTTTGAGGCCACTCAGTGTCCCAATCCTCCTTCCTATGTGCCCAGGTCATTCTCAGACCTTACAGACCGCATGACCTTTTTCCAGCGGGTGAAGAATCTGCTCTTTGACACCCAAAACCTTTTTCTCTGTAATTTTGTCTATGACCCCTTCACAAAACTGGCTTCCGAGTTCCTGCAGCGGGAGGTGACTGTGCAGGATCTCTTACGGAAGGGCTCTGTTTGGCTCCTGAGGTCGGAATTTGTGCTTGACTATCCAAGACCCTTGATGCCCAACATCATTCCAATAGGAGGAGCAAACTGTGCTCACAAGGAGCTGCCTCAGGTGGGTCCCACTTTGTTTTTAATTTGTGCTGTGATGGATTTTGGTGTTCAGGAGGCTTGAATCTTGTGTTGCAGATGGGAATTGACTTCCCATGTTGGGTGGTTGGATGAATGCTTCTGAATTTTTCTCTCCCTTTCCATTTGTAGGCAGCAGTCGTGTGCCTTCTCACCCTCTAAAGTGTACTTTGCATCTGCTGCTTTCATTTCACATATTCAGAGTTATGTTGTGTGCATTGGGTGACTTTGTGTAACTTGGAACTCTCTTAGTGAGTGACAAACATGTCTGTGGGGCTGTCAAATCCTTGCAGTCAGGTGCAATCCCTAATTCATAAATTGTTTTAGTTGGTCTGGTGTTTACTGATAAATGCACTTCAGGCTTCTGTCCCAGTTGCCTTACTACGTCATTCTTTTCTGGTGAGGTTTTGTGCTTCTTCACCTGTGTATTTCCCAAGCTGGAATCTGGAGGAAGGTGGCAGGCTGGGGGCTCTCAGGTTGAGAAGCGGCCCCTCAGTTTGCTGGCAGTTTTAGGAAAATTTTGGCCTGGTGATGATGGCTGTTTCCATTCTAGCAGCAAATTTGAGGAGTCTGAAGAGGCTGTGTCGGCTTGGCTGGTGGCGCTCAAACGTGACAGAGCTGCCAAGATTAATAAAAACATGAGGCTTATTTGTTGCATCCCCCACATCTATCAGCTGGCTGAACTCTGCTGCTGGTTATGCAGCTTTTTATCACACCTATGATTACACATTTACCACAGAGCAGATAAAGCAAGGATACAAAGTTGGGCTGGGCAGAGATTGCTGAGAAGCACGGAGCGAGCGCCGGAGCTCCTGTGCTGCCGCGGGTTTCCTTCCCTGGAGGCCTTCACGTGATCCCTGCAGGAATGGCCCCAAGGTTCAGGGCTTCTCCTCCAGTTGTGCTTCTTCTCCTGTCCCTGCTGGGTCTGGCTGCTGCTGGGAAGCTGCTGGTGGTGCCAGTGGATGGGAGCCACTGGCTCAGCATGCGGGAGGTGCTGGACATACTCCAACAGAAGGGACATGAGGTGGTGGTGGTGGCACCTGAAGTCTCCATGCACATCAAACCATCAAAGAACTTTGTGATGAAAAGGCACTCAGGCCCCATCACACAGGAAGAGATGGAGGAACATTTCAAGGCGTTTCTACACGCTTCATTAGAAGAAGGATCTTTTCTGGAAAGATTTCTTAAATTGTACCAACATATGAAAAGAGTCAGTAATTTGGCAGTCAGCAGTTGTGAACATCTCCTGCAAAACAAAGAGCTCATGTGGTACCTTGAGGAGAGCAAGTTTGATGCCATCTTTACAGATCCTGTAATACCTTGTGGGGTGATCCTGGCTGAGCATCTTTCACTTCCTTCTGTCTATTTCTTACGAGGAATCCCGTGTGGGTTAGATTTTGAAGCCACTCAGTGTCCCAATCCTCCTTCCTATGTGCCCAGGTCCTTTTCAGAACTGACAGACCGCATGACCTTTTTCCAGCGGGTGAAGAATCTGCTCTTTGACACCCAAAACCTTTTCCTCTGTAATTTTGCCTTTGACCCATTCACAAAACTGGCTTCCGAGTTCCTGCAGCGGGAGGTGACTGTGCAGGATCTCTTACGGAAGGGCTCTGTTTGGCTCCTGAGGTTGGAATTTGTGCTCGACTATCCAAGACCCTTGATGCCCAACATCATTCCAATAGGAGGAGTAAACTGTGCTCACAAGGAGCTGCCTCAGGTGGGTCCCACTTTGTTTTTAATTTGTGCTGTGATGGATTTTGGTGTTCAGGAGGCTTGAATCTTGTGTTGCAGATGGGAATTGACTTCCCATGTTGGGTGGTCGGATGAATGCTCCTGAATTTTCCTCTCCCTTTCCATTTGTAGATAGCCCTCCTGTATCTTCTCACCTCTAAAGTGTGCATTGCATTTGTTGATTTGATTTCATGTACTACTCAGAGCCACTTCGTGTAACTTTGTGTAACTTGGTACTCTCTTGGTGACGATTGCATCTGGTGGGTTGTCAAATCCTTGCAGTCAGGTGCAATCCCTTAATAGCAAATTGTTTTAGTTGGGTCTGGTGTTTACTGAGAAATGCACCTCAGGCTTCTGTCCTTGTTACCTCTTTACATCCTTCTTTGTTGGTGAATTTCTTGTGCTTCTTCACCTGGGTATTTCCCAAGCTGGAAACTGGAGGAAGGTGGCAGGCTGGGGGCTCTCAGGTTGAGGAGCAGCCCCTCAGTTTGCTGGCAGATCTAGAAAAATTTTGCCATGATGATAATTACTGTTTGCAGTCTAGCAGCAAATTTGAGGAGTCTGAAGGGGCTGTGTCGGCTTGGCTGGTGGCGCTCAAACGTGACAGAGCTGCCAAGATTAATAAAAACATGAGGCTTATCTGTTGCATCCCCCACATCTATCAGCTGGCTGAACTCTGCTGCTGGTTATGCAGCCTTTTATCACACCTATGATTACACATTTACCACAGAGCAGATAAAGCAAGGATACAAAGTTGGGCTGGGGCAGAGATTGCTGAGAAGCGCGGCGCGAGCATCGGAGCTCCTGTGCTGCCGCGGGTTTCCTTCCCTGGAGGCCTTCACGTGATCCCTGCAAGAATGGCCATGGGGCTCAGGGCTTCTCCTCCAGTTGTGCTTCTGCTCCTGTCCCTGCTGGGTCTGGCTGCTGCTGGGAAACTCCTGGTGGTGCCAGTGGATGGGAGCCACTGGCTCAGCATGCGGGAATTGCTGGACATGCTCCAGCAGAAGGGACACGAGGTGGTGGTGGTGGCACCTGAAGTCTCCCTGCAGATCAAACCATCCAAGAGCTTTGTGATGAAAATGTATCCAGTGCCTTTCACTCGGGAAGAGATGGATAAAATTTTCAAAGGGTCAGTAATGGATTTATTTAAAGGAGGACCTTTTCTGGACAGAGTCATTAGACAGTACCAACAGGCAAAGAAGACCTCTGCTCTGTTCCTGGCCACTTGCACACACTTAATCCACAACAAGGAGCTCATCAGGTACCTTGAGGAGAGCAAGTTTGATGCCGTCCTCACAGACCCTATCCTCCCTTGTGGGGCAATACTGGCCGAGTATCTTTCCCTGCCTTCTGTGTATTTCCTGCAGCAAATTCCATGTGGTTTGGAATATCAAGCCACCCAGTGCCCCAATCCCCCTTCCTATGTCCCCAGAGTATTTACAGACCTTACAGACCGCATGACCTTTCTCCAGCGGGTGAAGAACATGCTCTATGACATCCCCAATTTCTTCCTCTGCGACGTTGTCTTCCAACCTTATGCAGAACTGGCTTCGGAGTTCCTGCAGCGGGAGGTGACCGTGCCGGATCTCCTGCGCCAGGCTTCCATTTGGCTCATGAAGCTGGACTTTGTCTTGCACTTCCCAAAACCCTTGATGCCCAACATGGTTTTGATTAGTGGAGTAAATTGCGCTTACAAGAAGCTAAGTCAGGTGGGTCACGCTCTGTTTTCTCTTCTTGTCCTTGCAGGCTTTGGAAATCTCTGGGAAGCTGAAACACAGCTTTCATTAGAAAGGAGGATTTCAAACTGCTCGTGCCTTGCAGGGAGGTGCTGGTTCTGGTATCTGGGAATGATTATAGGAGTAGAAAAGTGGAGAAAGTGATGTATATGGAGTAATCTCTGGCAGAATCCCCATTGGCTCTGTGTCTCTGCTCCAAGACAGCTTTGGATTGGAGTGGGTTCCTCAGAGCCTCTTCCCTCAAGGCTGTTGATGTGAAGGAAGACTCACTTTAAATTGAGGACATGTACATTTATCATCTGGTCCAATCTGGCCGATTTCATCTGCATTTCTGTCTCCTTTCATTCCTTTAATGAAGGATTTTCAGTGTTCTCTATTGTCAGAGGCACATCAAACATTGTCTCCGAGAGGACATCTGAGGTCTCGCTGAGAACCTCCTGTCAAAGCATGTCCAGTGAGGACAGGATTTTCTTTCCTCTGTCATGTCCAGTTTTAAGTGTCCCTACAATCTCTAATTATTGGTACTGTTGTGTAACTTGGTACTCTCTTAGTGACTTACAAACCCATCTGTGGGGCTGTCAAATCCTTGCAGTCAGGTGCAATCCCTAATTCATAAATTGTTGTAATTGGGTCTGGTGTTTACTGAGAAATGCACCTCAGGCTTCTGTCCTAGTTGCCTCTCTACGTCTTTCTTTGCCAGTGAATTTTTTTGTGCTTCCTCAATTGGCTATTTCCCAAGCTGGAATCTGGAGGAAGGTGGCAGGCTGGGGGCTCTCAGGTTGAGGAGCAGCCCCTCAGTTTGCTGGCAGATCTAGGAAAATTTTGGCCATGGTGATGGATGTTTGCAGTCTAGCAGCAAATTTGAGGAGTCTGATGGGGCTCTGCTGGCTTGGCATGTGGCGCTCAAAGGTGAAAGAGCTGAACAGATTTTTTAATAGAAACATGAGGCTTATCGGTTGCATCCCCATATTTAATCAGCTGGCTGAACTTTGCTGCTGGTTATGCAGCCTTTTATCACACCTGTGATTACACATTTACCACAGAGCAGATAAAGCAAGGATACAAAGTTGGGCTGGGGCAGAGATTGCTGAGAAGTGCGGAGCAAGCGCCGGAGCTCCTGTGCTGCTGGTGTTTCCTTCCCGGGAGGCCCTCAGCTGATCCCTGCAGGAATGGCCCCAGGGCTCAGGGCTTCTCCTCCAGTTGTGCTTCTTCTCCTGTCCGTGCTGGGTCTGGCTGCTGCTGGGAAGCTCCTGGTGGTATCGGTGGATGGGAGCCCCTGGTTCAGCATGCGGGAGGGGCTGGACATACTCCAGCAGAAGGGACACGAGGTGGTGGTGGTGGCACCTGAAGTCTCCTTGCACGTCAAACCATCAGAGAACTTTGTGATGAAAATGTACCCGGTCCCCTACTCACAGGAAGAGATGGACAATGCATTCAAGGCATATTTTAATATTACATTTGAAGAAGGATCTTTTCTTGAAAGATTTTTTAAAGTAATAGAAGCTACGAAAAGATTCACTGATTTTTGTTTCTCCAGCTGTACACATCTTCTGCAAAACAAAGAGCTCATCAGGTACCTTGAGGAGAGCAAGTTTGATGCTGTCCTTACAGACCCTGTAATACCTTGTGGGGTGATCCTGGCTGAGCATCTTTCCCTTCCTTCCATCTATTTCTTACGAGGAATCCCGTGTGGCTTAGATTTTGAAGCCACTCAGTGTCCCAATCCTCCTTCCTATGTGCCCAGGTCATTCTCAGACCTTACAGACCGCATGACCTTTTTCCAGCGGGTGAAGAATCTGCTCTTTGACACCCAAAACCTTTTTCTCTGTAATTTTGTCTATGACCCCTTCACAAAACTGGCTTCAGAGTTCCTGCAGCGGGAGGTGACTATGCCGGATCTCTTACGGAAGGGCTCTGTTTGGCTCCTGAGGTCGGAATTTGTGCTTGACTATCCAAGACCCTTGATGCCCAACATCATTCCAATAGGAGGAGCAAACTGTGCTCACAAGGAGCTGCCTCAGGTGGGTCCCACTTTGTTTTTAATTTGTGCTGTGATGGATTTTGGTGTTCAGGAGGCTTGAATCTTGTGTTGCAGATGGGAGTTGACTTCCCATGTTGGGTGGTTGGATGAATGCTTCTGAATTTTCCTCTCCCTTTCCATTTGTAGGCAGCAGTCGTGTGCCTTCTCACCCTCTAAAGTGTACTTTGCATCTGCTGCTTTCATTTCACATATTCAGAGCTATGTTGTGTGCATTGGGTGACTTTGTGTAACTTGGTACTCTCTTAGTGAGTGACAAACATGTCTGTGGGGCTGTCAAATCCTTGCAGTCAGGTGCAATCCCTAATTCATAAATTGTTTTAGTTGGTCTGGTGTTTACTGATAAATGCACCTCAGGCTTCTGTCCCAGTTGCCTTACTACGTCATTCTTTTCTGGTGAGTTTTTTGTGCTTCTTCACCTGTGTATTTCCCAAGCTGGAATCTGGAGGAAGGTGGCAGGCTGGGGGCTCTCAGGTTGAGAAGCGGCCCCTCAGTTTGCTGGCAGATCTAGGAAAATTTTGGCCTGGTGATGATGGCTGTTTCCATTCTAGCAGCAAATTTGAGGAGTCTGAAGGGGCTGTGTCGGCTTGGCTGGTGACGCTCAAAGGTGACAGAGCTGCCAAGATTAATAAAAACATGAGGCTTATCTGTTGCCTCTCTCACATCTATCAGCTGGCTGAATTCTGGTGCTGGTTATGCAGCCTTTTACCACACCTGTGATTAGACATTTACCACAGAGCAGATAAAGCAAGGATACAAAGTTGGGCTGGGCAGAGATTGCTGAGAAGCACGGAGCGAGCATCGGAGCTCCTGTGCTGCCGCGGGTTTCCTTCCCTGGAGGCCTTCACGTGATCCCTTCAGGAATGGCCATGGGGCTCAGGGCTTCTCCTCCTGTTGTGTTTCTGCTCCTGTCCCTGCTGGGTCTGGCTGCTGCTGGGAAGCTGCTGGTGGTGCCAGTGGATGGCAGCCACTGGCTCAGCATGCGGGAGGTGCTGGACATACTCCAACAGAAGGGACATGAGGTGGTGGTGGTGGCACCTGAAGTCTCCATGCACATCAAACCATCAGAGAACTTTGTGATGAAAAGGCACTCAGGCCCCATCACACAGGAAGAGATGGAGGAACATTTCAAGGCGTTTCTACACACTTCATTAGAAGAAGGATCTTTTCTGGAAAGATTTCTTAAATTGTACCAACATATGAAAAGAGTCGGTAATTTGGCAGTCAGCAGTTGTGAACATCTCCTGCAAAACAAAGAGCTCATGAGCTACCTTGAGGAGAGCAAGTTTGATGCCATCTTTACAGATCCTGTAATACCTTGTGGGGTGATCTTGGCTGAGCATCTTTCCCTTCCTTCTGTCTATTTCTTACGAGGAATCCCGTGTGGCTTAGATTTTGAAGCCACTCAGTGTCCCAATCCTCCTTCCTATGTGCCCAGGTCCTTTTCAGAACTGACAGACCGCATGACCTTTTTCCAGCGGGTGAAGAATCTGCTCTTTGACACCCAAAACCTTTTCCTCTGTAATTTTGTCTATGACCCATTCACAAAACTGGCTTCCGAGTTCCTGCAGCGGGAGGTGACTGTGCAGGATCTCTTACGGAAGGGCTCTGTTTGGCTCCTGAGGTTGGAATTTGTGCTTGACTATCCAAGACCCTTGATGCCCAACATCATTCCAATAGGAGGAGTAAACTGTGCTCACAGGGAGCTGTCTCAGGTGGGTCCCACTTTGTTTTTAATTTGTGCTGTGATGGATTTTGGTGTTCAGGAGGCTTGAATCTTGTGTTGCAGATGGGAATTGACTTCCCATGTTGGGTGGTTGGATGAATGCTCCTGAATTTTCCTGTCTCATTCCATTTGTAGATAGCCCTCCTGTATCTTCTCACCTCTAAAGTGTGCATTGCATTTGTTGATTTGATTTCATGTACTACTCAGAGCCACTTTGTGTAACTTTGTGTAACTTGGTACTCTCTTAGTGACGATTGCATCTGGTGGGTTGTCAAATCCTTGCAGTCAGGTGCAATCCCTAATTCATAAATTGTTGTAATTGGGTCTGGTGTTTACTGAGAAATGCACCTCAGGCTTCTGTCCTAGTTGCCTCTCTACGTCTTTCTTTGCCAGTGAATTTTTTGTGCTTCCTCAATTGGCTATTTCCCAAGCTGGAATCTGGAGGAAGGTGGCAGGCTGGGGGCTCTCAGGTTGAGGAGCAGCCCCTCAGTTTGCTGGCAGATCTAGGAAAATTTTGGCCATGGTGATGGATGTTTGCAGTCTAGCAGCAAATTTGAGGAGTCTGAAGGGGCTGTGTCGGCTTGGCTGGTGGCCCTCAAAGGTGACAGAGCTGCCAAGATTAATAAAAACATGAGGCTTATCTGTTGCCTCCCCCACATCTGTCAGCTGGCTGAATTCTGGTGCTGGTTATGCAGCCTTTTATCACACCTGTGATTACACATTTACCACAGAGCAGATAAAGCAAGGATACAAAGTTGGGCTGGGGCAGAGATTGCTGAGAAGCGCGGAGCGAGCACCGGAGCTCCTGTGCTGCCGTAGGTTTCCTTCCCTGGAGGCCTTCACGTGATCCCTGCAAGAATGGCCATGGGGCTCAGGGCTTCTCCTCCAGTTGTGCTTCTGCTCCTGTCCCTGCTGGGTCTGGCTGCTGCTGGGAAACTCCTGGTGGTGCCGGTGGATGGGAGCCACTGGCTCAGCATGCGGGAATTGCTGGACATGCTCCAGCAGAAGGGACATGAGGTGGTGGTGGTGGCACCTGAAGTCTCCCTGCAGATCAAACCATCCAAGAGCTTTGTGATGAAAATGTATCCAGTGCCTTTCACTCGGGAAGAGATGGATAAAATTTTCAAAGGGTCAGTAATGGATTTATTTAAAGGAGGACCTTTTCTGGACAGAGTCATTAGACAGTACCAACAGGCAAAGAAGACCTCTGCTCTGTTCCTGGCCACTTGCACACACTTAATCCACAACAAGGAGCTCATCAGGTACCTTGAGGAGAGCAAGTTTGATGCCGTCCTCACAGACCCTATCCTCCCTTGTGGGGCAATACTGGCCGAGTATCTTTCCCTGCCTTCTGTGTATTTCCTGCAGCAAATTCCATGTGGTTTGGAATATCAAGCCACCCAGTGCCCCAATCCCCCTTCCTATGTCCCCAGAGTATTTACAGACCTTACAGACCGCATGACCTTTCTCCAGCGGGTGAAGAACATGCTCTATGACATCCCCAATTTCTTCCTCTGCGACGTTGTCTTCCAACCTTATGCAGAACTGGCTTCGGAGTTCCTGCAGCGGGAGGTGACCGTGCCGGATCTCCTGCGCCAGGCTTCCATTTGGCTCATGAAGCTGGACTTTGTCTTGCACTTCCC
This sequence comes from Agelaius phoeniceus, assembly GCF_051311805.1. NCBI lineage: Eukaryota > Metazoa > Chordata > Aves > Passeriformes > Icteridae > Agelaius > Agelaius phoeniceus. The sequence goes on along the minus strand of NC_135271.1, from coordinate 12,228,621 downwards.
AAAACCCTTGATGCCCAACATGGTTTTGATTAGTGGAGTAAATTGCGCTTACAAGAAGCTAAGTCAGGTGGGTCACGCTCTGTTTTCTCTTCTTGTCCTTGCAGGCTTTGGAAATCTCTGGGAAGCTGAAACACAGCTTTCATTAGAAAGGAGGATTTCAAACTGCTCGTGCCTTGCAGGGAGGTGCTGGTTCTGGTATCTGGGAATGATTATAGGAGTAGAAAAGTGGAGAAAGTGATGTATATGGAGTTATCTCTGGTAGAATCCCCATTGGCTCTGTATCTCTGCTCCAAGACAGCTTTGGCTTTGGAGTAGGCTTTTGGTGTGGTGCAAGACACACTTTGATTTGAGGAGCACTCAATTTATCCTCTGTCTGATCTCCTCAACAATTCTGTCTTTTTTTTTCTTTTCTTTTCCTTAAAGAAGGATTCTCTGTTCTTTGACTTGTCATAAACTCAGAAAACATTGTACCTGGAAGGACATTAAAGGCCTCTCTGAGAACTTTCTATCAGAATATGTCCAGGTCAGGTTGGTTGTTCCTTTCTCTCTCTTGTCAAATTTTATGTATCTCCTCTAGAGAATACACTTTATTAGATCCAATTGATTCCTGAATCCAGTTTGAATTTTCCATGTTGCAGTGATTGTTGCCTTTTGTCCTGTCACTGTTAATCTCATTTTTTCTTTAACTTTTTGTCATCTCCTGCATTCAAGCTGTTGTGCACCTTTCCTATGGCATGAAATTATCCCATTCCAGAGGCACAACTTTGCATCTGCCTTTGCTGACCTTCATGAGGCCTTTATAGGCCCATTTTTCCAGCTTGTATATCCCAGGCCAGTGATGCTCTATAGGTAAATTTATATCCAACATCGAAAAAACAAAGTATAAGTTACTTTATTCTTCTAAAATTAATTCATTTCAGCTGGTTTTTTAATGTGCTTTCAAATAGATTTTGTGGTATGCAGAGTATCCTCATGGATTCTATTTTAATAATAACTATTCCTATTGGGTTTTTCAGATATTTGCTTTACAAAATGCTGAGATAAGTCTGATATTTCAGAAAAAGCTCAATCTCACTCAGTAAAAATGGAGGATTTTTAAGACGATTCAAACTTAGCATTCAGGCTAGAAAAGCAGAGAGGGAATAAAGTGCACAGCTAAACCTATGATAATTACGGCAGAGGTTTGTAAAATCTGGAAAATCATAGCTAAAGGCACAAGGGTTACTGATAGTTTTTCCCAATATTTGTCCTATGACTAACACTGAAATGCAACAAGCTTAGAGCAAACAAAGGGGAGTGTGTTTTCACACCATGGCCCAAAAAAACCCAAATCAGCCTCTTAAGAGGTGCAGATTTTCTTTTTTTTAGACAAACCCTCTGAATTTAAAAGGGATCTAGGGGGTAAATAAGAGGTGCAGGCTGCCTGCCAGGATTTGTAGGCTTACAGGAGAGATAATCATGGATTCCCTTAGCTCAGATATTTGCTGTACTGTTTCCAGCTTACAACCTTGGCACTTCGTTCTGTACTTTTGTTTGACTTTCTCCTGCTATCTCACCTTTGGAATGGGCTGGACTTGTGGACTTCAGTCTCTGCACTAGTAAACACGTGGAGGGTGTTCATGTGCTGCTCAAAATCCAGTGTCACAACTTCTATGAACTTTTGCTGAACTTCTGTGAATTTCTTTTTTTTTTTTTCCTTCAAACTTTTTTGAGCTTGGCCTCAAGGGTTTGGGTAGAGGGGGTTTTCTTACCTCTTTAGTGTTGTTTTATAGGGTTTTGTTTTAGTGTCTCACAGATGATACAAGATTGGCTGAAATGTTAGCAGAACTTAACTAGGTGGGAGTGATTTGGTACCAAATACGAGGATTTGAGAGGCCTTTATGCAGGGTAAGAGTGTTTCTGCAACTCTGAGTTCACTCCCTGAGTATGTACTGCCACCTTAAGGCTTGTTGAATGCTGCATCACCTCATTATTTGAGATATTTTTACCACAGAAAGGAGGAAAAGCGGCCCTGGCAGGTGAGAATCCCTTGCCTCTGCCTTCTGTAGTTTTTGGTCTTTGTTACCCTAATGCCAGCTAGAGCCACAGTTCTGTCTCACCAGCTGCACAATAGGACTGCATCAAATCATGGAACTGTAAAGTTGGAAAAGCCCTCTAAAATCAGAGTCCAACCATTAATCCAGCACTGCCAGGTCTGCCACTAAACCGTGGCCCCAAGTGCCCCATCCACACGTTTCTTGAACGTTTCCAGGGATGGTGATTTCACCACTGCCCTGGACAGCCCCTTCCAGTGCTTGACAACCCTTTCCATGAAGAAATGTTTCCTAATATCCAATCTAAACCTCCCCACTGATGTCTGAAATTCCTTCCTATTTAGTGCATTTTCCATAAAAAATGCATAAAAGAACCCCTTTTCTTTAATAGGCCACATGGAGGACCTCCTCTCCAAATAAACATTTTAGGAAACACTTAATCTTGGAATAACACTTAGGATTAGCCTTGGAGTGTATTTATCACACTCAGGTGCGTATGGCAAAGGTAGCCATTTCATGGATCAGATTTCCCATCATTCCTACCTGCTCCAAAAGAACCCTTCCAGGCCTGGAGAAACTGCTCAGATTTCACTCTGTTCAGGAGTGCTTGGTTGGGGAGGTCTAAAAGAGTCTGTCTTCTCCAGCCAGCTCTTGTCCAGCTACCATTTCTGTATCTTGTATTGCTCTTGTAAACTTGCAAACTTTTGGCATCCAGCTTTTCCCTGTCCATGTGGAATATGCCTTAATGGCAGGTGAGATCTGCTTGGCCAGGCCTTTCTGTCCAGGAATATGGGCTTCCACATAGTATGTACCACAGCCAAGCCTTCTGAAATTTGGGGAAGGGACTGCTATTAAGAACTTTCAAACTCATTTGTCCCATAGCCTCTCACCCTGAACTCCCGTGGCCCCTCTTGAGCAAGAACCCCATATTCTGCTGCATCATTGCTTTTCAAAACGATGTTTAGCCTCGTGCCATTCACCTATGAACTCTGATGGCCCCTCTTGAGCACAAACTGTGCTTTCTGCTCTATCACTGCTTTGCTAAAAAGGTGAAAGGTGGTTGGTTAATGTGTTACCCAAACTTTGGTGACTCTGCTGCTCCATGTGCCAGCTCCAGCTTGCCATGGAAGACATTCTCTGAACTCCAGACACCTTTCTGAGCAAAAATTGAGGGGTTAGGTCTTGCTTGTCAACAGTGCAACACAGTGCTTGTGATATAAGCTCTGTGGAGTGGCCATAAATTTGATTACTGACTTGAATCTGGCCTGGGACAGTTGAGTGCACAGTGAGTCACTTGAAACAACCCTGACACAGCAAAACCCCTCCATGAATAACTGCTTTTTCTACTGATTATTCTGAATAATCAGAGATAACCTAAATGAATAGCAAAGCATAGGTGCCTTGATAGGACTTTAATCAAGGCTTTTATCAGCAATATGGTCTTTGAACTCCATAACTTGTATCAGTAAACATTTTGTAGAGATAAAATATTGACGTCCACCGCAATATAAATGAGATATGAGGAGATTTTTCTTCATATGCTACTGAGGAGCAGCTAGTTTCTTTGCCTGCCCCATGACAGTTATGTGGAGGCACCAGGTACGCGCTGGGCTTGTGCTTTTCCTTGCTTTCTGGAGTCTGGCAGATGGTGGGAAGCTCTTGGTGGTGCCTCAGGATGGAAGTCACTGGCTGAGCATGCGGATGGTCCTGGAGAAACTCTGGGAGAAGGGGCACGAAATCGTGGCCGTGGTTCCTGATGCTGCCTTACTCTTGAAAAGCTCCCAGTCCTTCACCATCAAAACGTATTCAGTGCCTTACACCCAGGAGTTTGTGGACCAATACTACCAGAAGCTGGGTGAAAATAGCTTTGAGACCCTAACGCTCTCATTTTTACTCAGCAACATCACAGAGCTGACCAACATGTTCACTTCTGCTTGTCGGCATCTCTTCTCTGACAAAGAGCTCATGAAGTACCTCCAGGAGAGCAAATTCGATGCCATCATGATGGACCCTGTGCTGCCCTGTGGGCCCATTCTGGCTGAGTATCTCTCACTCCCCTCTGTGTACTTCATGCGTGGTCTTCCTTGCACCTTAGACTACAAAGCTGCGCAGTCTCCCAGCCCTGTATCCTACGTGCCCAAGACTTTATCGTCTCTTTCCGACCACATGGCATTCCCAGAGCGAGTGAAGAACTTCCTGATTGGGCTCTCAGAGCCTTTGCTTTGCCACCTGTTTTATTTGAAATACGAGAGCTTGGCCTCCGAGTTCCTGCAGAGGGATGTGACGATACAGGAGCTGTTCAGCCAAGCATCAGTGTGGCTGATGAGATACGACTTTGTTTTTGAGTATCCGCGCCCCATCATGCCCAACATGGTCTATGTTGGAGGCATCAACTGTCTGCAGAAGAAGCCACTCTCAAAGGTTTGTCGTTGCTTACCCTGAGGGTGCTTGTTCAGCATGTGCTTTCTTTAAGTGTTTCCTATGATGATATTTGTGTGCTTTAGGCAGGGTGTGATCAAATCCCAGGATGGCATGGGAGTGGGAATCTTAGATTTTGAGATGATCACAAGGCTTGCTGAATGGTTTTTCTCCAGGAGAGCTCAGGTCGAGTTGTCACCATCACTCGTGGCACGTTCTATGTCCACTCAAAATAATTCTAGGTCAGAGGATTTAATATCCCTAAGGAATGTGGAATGCCAGTTAATTGTAGGAGACTTGACTGAACAAAAATTGGAAATATAGAATTAACTCTGTGGATATACCCAGGCACTTTTGCTGTGCCACTGAACATGAAGCTGGGTGAAGCACAGAACATCAGGAGAGGGGATCAGCCTGGTTTTTGGAAAAGGTTCTTCCCCCGGAGAGAGCTGGGCACTGACCAGGCTCCCCAGGGAATGTGCACAGCCCCAAGGCTGCCAGAGCTCCAGGAGGGTTTGGACATTGCTCTCGGGGATTCACAGGGTGGGATTGTTGGGGTGTCCGTGCAGGGCCACGGGTTGGATCGATGATCCCTGTGGGTCAGGAAATTCTAACTGGGGATATTCCATGTGTACCAACAGCCCAAAACCAGGGGTGTGCAAAGACAGCAGAGGGAGCTCTGCTGCTTCTGGATTTGTGCAAGCAGCAGTGCAAGATAGCAAATAAGAGGATGGTTGGGAAAGGAAGCCTTCAGGATTGTAACTACTGACCCTTGTTCAGATTCCCCTCGTGCTGTGCAAATAGTGCAGATATCCCCAGGCTATTCTGCTTTCAGACACTGTGGTGTGTGACAGCAGGAGTTATTGCTCTGCTTACAATACATTTACTACTGTAAATTCAGGGCTTTGACTTTGATAACTGCTGTGATAGAGCAACAAATCTGGCGATAAACCTTTACAACCCACTCTATCAAACCTCTGTCAATCTTCTTGGTTACACTCTGGGGGCACAAAGCAATCCAAAGGTCAGATTTGTGCCGAGTTCCATGTCCAATCATTGCAGTGGACTCAAGGTAGGGGGTTGATCATTAATTGGATGTTAATGATGTAGTGATTGCTGGTCAACCCATTCATGGCTCTCATTCAGCCTCTCAGCCCCACAGGCTGTTGGTCACTCCTCCCTCCTGGTGTCAGTCCAAACATTCTGCTTCACCTCATGGCAGCCACTCACTGAAAGCCTTCTCTGTGAACAGATGATAAACCCAATATTTACCCACAGTTAAAAATTACCCCAATTTCTGCCTGTTAAAAATTAAAAACCCACCTTAGTTAAAATTCAAGTGGAAAGCACCCCGTGATTCATTCCTTGTCCCCGGCCACAGTTTCACCGCCGTTTATAACTTCGCTAGTGGCACCAGGGAAATGGTTTCTCCAAAGCCAGGATTTCTTTCTCTTGCCTCTTGGGCTGTGTTTTTCCTGCTGCTGTGGACCTCTGGTGAAGGTGGGAAGCTCTTGGTCATACCCATTGACGGCAGCCACTGGCTCAGCACACTCCCAATCATAGAGAAGCTCAGGGACAAGGGGCACGAAATCGTGGTGGTTGCGCCGGAGATAAATTTGCGGATCTATTCATCCCCAATTTACACCTTGAAAACCTACCCTGTGTCCTACACCAAGGAGTTTGTGGAGGCAGAGTTTAAAGAGATGGGCCACAGGAGTTTCACACCTCAACCCTTCTTGAAAAAACTGTCCAAAATTGCCAATTTTACAAGCATGTTCTTGGATTCCTGCAAGCGTCTGCTGTCTGAGAAAGAGCTGATCCATTACCTCGAAGGAAGCAAATTTGATGCCATCTTTATGGATCCCTTTTTCCCATGTGGGCAGATACTGGCAGAACATCTGTCCCTGCCCTCCGTGTACTTCCTGCGGGGGCTGCCGTGCAGCGTGGAATTTCAGGCCACAATGTGTCCCAGCCCTCCTTCCTATGTCCCGCGGTTCTTCACACGCTCCACGGACCGCATGTCCTTCTGGAAGCGCCTGGGCAACCTCCTGGCCACCTTGGGCAGCTCCCTGGCCTGCTCTGTCCTTTATTCCCCCTATGATCCCTTGATCCGGGAGTTCCTGCAGCGGGAGGCGACCGTGCCCGAGCTGTTCAGCCACGCCGCTGTTTGGCTCATGAAATACGACTTTGTCTTTGAGTACCCCAGGCCCCTCATGCCCAACATGGTCTTGGTCGGAGGCATAGGCTGCACTCGGGAAAACAAATTATCCCAGGTTAGTTCCCGTTTTCTTCCCACGAGTTCAGCTGTGGGTGCACTGTGAGCTCTCTCCAGGAGATGGAGCTCCCAGGCTGGAATAAAGGATGCCGGGTGGAAGTGGCTGGGAGTGCATTCTACACCGCTGCATTCCTTCAACAATGAGGGAAAAGTTACTTTGTGGGGCACCTCGGCATTCCCATTCCCTTTTCCTTTTTCCTGTCTCTAGCTTTCTTAAGAGGGCAGTGGAGGGACAGCTCCAATCTCTGCTCTCTGTGGCCAGGAACAGCACCGGAGGGAATGGCTGGAGTTGTGTTGGGGATGTTTAGGTTGCATTTTAGGAAAAGATTCTCCTCCCAGAGGGTGCTGGGCTGTGCCTAGGCTCCCCAGGGAATGGGCACAGCCCCGAGGCTGCCAGAGCTCCAGGAGTGTTTGGACAATGCTCCCAGGGATGCCCAGGGTGGGATTGTTGGGGTGTCTGTGCAGGGACAGGGGTTGGATGAATGAACCTCGTGGGTCTCTTCCAACTGAGGATGTTCCATGAACTTCAGACAGTTCAGGCAGACTGGAATTAAATCCCCACCACCAGTGAAGCAGCACCACTGCCACTTTTGTGTTAAATGCTCTGTACTGCAACTGTATTTTGCTTCAACTGTGCCAAAATTTCTCAGTATGGGATATCTCCCACTTTCCATTAAGAAATCCTCCTAATTCTCTTATTTTTTGCATGAGTCTCCACTGCAGATATTTTGTAATAGTATGAGCAGGTGCTGATTAAAACCGCTACTAAAATAACCTGCATATCCCCAAAGCAGGGCTGCAAAGAGTTTCCTCATAGCAGGAGAACTTCTGAGCACAAAGTCGGACCTTGGAACTCAAAAATATCTAAAAAAAAATGTAAAACTGATGTCCCACAGAACATAAATAGGATTAAATACGCCTTGAGACAGCCACAAAAATATGGAAAAGAGCATAAACTGACAGAGTCAGTCTCTGTTGTCCCTGCCCATGGCAGGGAGTTGGAATGAGACAATCTATAAAGTCCCTTCCAACCCAAAGCATTCCATGGTTCTCTGGTTATCCCCTCAGATCCCAGAGATAACATGGCAATTGCCAGACTTACAGAAACATTTAGTTCATTGTTTCTCCCTTATTTAACTCTGATGCCTGCAACAATTTCCTCCAGTTTTGCCTTTCCTTCCTTGGCTCAACCAAACATTTTTCTGTTTCAAAGAATTTTTGCTCCAGCCTTGGGCTGTTTTTTTCTGCTTCATTGGAATCTTTTTGTTCCTGGATTCCAGTGCTAGATCTCCTTCTAAATCACTCAAACAAAAGAGAGACAAAACTGGCAGCAGTTCAGTGTTATCACACCCAAAGCAGATACAATAAATCCAGATATTAGAAATTTGAGATACCTGCTGTCAGAACCGTCTTCCAGGATTTTAATTCTCTCTTGTAGCTGCGTGGCCTGGAAAGAAGAACATCAGCTCTGAATCCAGGCTTGGGTTAAATGTGCCCATTTTTACTTCCCAAAGACTCATTTTCTTTAGGATCATAGGACAGGTTGGATTGGAAGGGATGTTAAAGCCTATCGAGTCCAATCCCCTGCTGTGGGCAGGGACACTTTTCCACTATCCCAGGTGGCTCCAAACCCCATCCCTCCTCCCCTTGGACAATTCCAGGGATCCAGGGGGAGCCACAGCTTCTCTGGGCACCCTGTGCCAGAAGCCTGTGAGGCCTCCCCACTCTCAGAGAGAATTTCTTCCTGATACCTAACACGAATTTCCCCTCTTTTGGTTTGAACCCATTGCTCCCTGTCCCATCACTCCAGTTCTTCATGAAGAGTCCTTCTCCAGCTTCCTTCTGGGCTTCTTCAGGCACTGGAAAGGGCCTCTGAGGTCTCCACACAAAAGTCTTCTCTGCTCCAGGATGAACAGGATGTCCCAGCCTGTCCCCATAAGGGAGGTGCTCCTGACTCCTTGTCAACTCCATGGTTCTCCTCTGGACTTGCTCCCACAGTCCCATGTCCTTCTCATGCTGATGATTCCAGAGCTGGATGCAGGATCCAGGTGTGGTCTCCCAAGAGGGGGAGAATCCCATCCCTGGACCTGCTGGCCGTGCAGCTTTGGATGCAGAACTGTCAATAACAACTCGTTTTCCTGGTCCCAGTTTTGTCGTGCTCACCGCTTGTTCTGTTGCCTTTCCAGAGAGTTCTGTGGGAAGGTGGCAGCAATTCCAGCCCCTGACAAGAGAAAAGGCTTTGACTAAAGGCTTGCTTTCCTTTGGCAGGAATTTGAAGCCATGGTGAACGCCTCTGGAGAACACGGCATCGTTGTCTTCTCGCTGGGCTCCATGGTATCCGAGATTCCCATGAAGAAAGCCATGGAAATCGCAGAGGGCTTGGGAGCAGTCCCTCAGACGGTACTAATCCCCTCTTCCCCTGCCAGCAGAGCAGCTCCACGCTGCTCTCAGCTCCTCCCTCCCTTCTGCTGGGATCTGACGTGGGCTTTGCTTCCCCTGCCAGGTCTTCTGGCGCTACACAGGCAAGGCACCCCCCAACCTGCCCAAGAACGTGAAGCTCGTCAAGTGGCTGCCTCAGAATGACCTCCTGGGTACGTCTGACACCCTGGGCTGACACCAGGCTGCTGTGGTGAGGCCCCAAGGGCATCATCTGTGGGTCAGGTGGGAGTTACCATCCCCTGACCCAGCACTGTGGGCCACAAACCTTCCTTTGCTGGTGGAGCTGGAGCTGGTCCGTTAGGAATTTGGCTGGGAATTGCCGAATTATGACACAGCTCTGTTTGAAAAGGCTTTCCAACACTCCAGTACCAGTCAAAGATGAGTCTTTATGTTTGACTAAGCAGTCTCAACAGCCAGCTGGGGTTTTGTCCTGTCTTCTGGCCTGAAAAGAAACTTCATGGTCCTCAAGGGAGCGCTTCCAGACAGGTCTTTGGGCTTTTAAAATGGTGGAATTGTTGCCAGGACTTGCTGGTAACAGAACAGGTTCAGCTGTGAGACACCTTCACTACCATGGAAGAGATGGTGAAAAACTAATTGGTGGTAACATCCTTTCTAACCTCTCCTGGCTCTGGTTTAATCCTAAAGTTGGAGGATTACCCCAAACCAAGACAGAGGCCTACAAAGTTCCAATCCCTAAGTCTGCCCATGAGGGATGATGCTCTCACAACAGCCCCAAATCCTTGATTTACCCCAACCACGGCCCTTTTTGCTGCATGTTCTTTCCCCAGGGACGTGTTGCTGGGAGTCAGTAATTCCAGGAGCTGACACAAGCCTGTGCTTCCCTCCACAGCCCACCCCAAGACTCGTGCCTTCATCACCCACGGAGGCTCCCACGGCGTTTATGAGGGAATCTGCAACGCAGTGCCCATGGTGCTGATGCCTCTCTTTGGGGACCAGATGGACAACGCCAAGCGAGTCGAGTCCCGGGGAGCAGGGCTGACCCTCAACATCCTGGAGATGACTTCCACTGACATCTCCAACGCCCTGAAAGCTGTGATCAACGACAAAAAGTCAGTACCAGAGGCACTGCCTTCCCCCTTCTTACTGTGCAGCCCCAGCACGTTCACTTCCAGCTTAACAGGGTGTTTTTCTCTTCCTAAATGGCTCCTTGGATCAAAAGTTTGGATTTGAGAGCAGCGGCTTCCGTGGAGAAGCTGATGCACACCCTGGGTTAACTCCAGGCTGTCCCCTTCAGTAGACAAGAGAAGGGAGGCTGCAGGGAGCAGGGGAGATGGGCTGGGAATGCAATGGAAGAAATCAAGTTTCCAGAAAAATTGTGTCACCTTCTTAAAGCCAAGGCAGTGACAGAGAGGGATTTGACACAAGTGGCAAGCAGCTTTTGTTCCCAAATCTCTGGTGACACAGGTCAGTGGGGTTAAATATCAAACATATTTATCACTCATTTATCTCACAGGTGAGTTTTCTCAGGCATTTTTCCCTCCCCTCAGTGCTCATGAGGAATTCTGTGAGCACAGAGAGCCTTGCCTGGCTCAGCAAGGCTGGACACTCCCAGCACAGAGCAGGAGGCACCTGCAGGGATGCACTGAGGAGGCTCAGGGAATATCACAGGGCTGCAGTCAGCACACCCAAGGGGCTTAAAGGCAGCACAGAGATTTCTTTCAGACAAGAACTCTTCCCTGCTCCCATTTGAGGGTGCCAAGGACTAAGAAACTCCACCACATTCCTGAGAAATAGCAGCTTACTGGCATTGTTTCCTACCCAATTTTTATGGCAATTAAATTGCCATATTTAATGGCAATTTAATTATTAATAATAATTATTATTGTAACACTGTAACACTACATCTAACAAAACCAATAATAATGCAGCTGGAAAAGCTGAGCTGGCCAGCTTTTCCACCCCCAGCCTCCCCTTTCAGCCAGAGACCTTCACCCCAGAGATTCTGCTGAGAGCTCAAACTAAGCTTTCCCTCTTTCTTTCTTTTTTTTTTTTTTTTTCCTGGGCCTCTAACCAGCACTTGCTGGGCCTCTAACTTTGCCATTATCCTTCTCAAGGGGCTCAGTAGCACAAAAGCTGTGACTGCCCCATCCTTGGAAGTGTCCTGGATGGGGTTTGGAGCAACCCTGTGGGTCAGGGTGTTGGCAGCAGTCCAATTGGAATTGTGGCTGCAGCCCTCCTGCAGTGTCAGGGGTGGTTATGTTGGTGCATGGATCCTGTAGAAGGGTGGAGTTTTCCTCTGAAGATCCAGTGGAAGAGGCAGCTGCTGTTCCTCTGGAAAATCCAGTGGAGAAGCTGTCTTGCTGTCCCAGGATCTCAGATTATATCCAGTTAGGAATGCTTGGCTCCTCCCTCTGGGCTCACATCTGCCAGTGGGATGCTGTAGTTCTTATCAGCCATGCAGTGACAGCATGACAGCTGTGAACAGAAGACAGCTGCCATCCAGATGGCAAATGGAGCACAGTTTGCTTGGCAATCTAGGACAACGATGAAGAGGAAATCAGGGACAAAGCCCTGTCCATGTGCTCTGCACTAGGTTAGCTATGGGGTCAATGGTCTGAGGGCAGTGCTCTACAAGGCAGACAGGGCCAGCCAACAGGGGTACCACAACCAATGAGGAAACACGGAAAGGAGAAACCAGGAGAATTTGGGACACATGGGGGAAGGAACAGGGGTGGATCAGTGTTGCAAGGCTCCATGGGGAGGGAAATCTTCTCTTTCAGCCTGGGTGGAGACTCTATGGCGAATCCTTCCAGGGATTTCCCCGAGGGGTTCAAAGGGTTCCACGTTCTCTCGGCAGGTACAAGGAGAACATCCAGCGCCTCTCCGACCTGCACCTGGACAGACCCATCCACCCTCTGGACCTGGCTGTGCACTGGGTGGAGTTTGTGATGAGGCACAAGGGGGCCCCTCACCTGCGCCCCGCCGCCCACGACCTCAACTGGGTGCAGTACCACTCGCTGGACGTCATCGCCTTCCTGGCCGCCATCACCTTCCTCTTCCTCTTCATCTCCTTCAAGTGCTGCCTCTGCTGCTGCCGCAGGTGCTGCTACAAGAAGGGCAGGACAGGCAAGGCCACCAAAGCCAAGTCCCACTAGCACCTGGGGACGGTGGTGGGTGACCGAGCTCCTGCTCCAGACGCGGCAGCGGGGTCAGGGAACAGCTCGAATTTCACTGCAATGAATGAAACACTGTGATTTTCAGCCAAGGAATGATAGGGATCCTTTGAAACAGCAGCACGAGAAGGGCTGTTCCACTGATCTATTTTGGCCTTTAATTTTGGCCTTTTAATTAAGAATGGGTTGTTAAAAATGCGTTGTGTAGGAGTGCTGCAGTCACTGGGGAAGGTCTGAGTGTGAAATGCCCGGGCCCCTGGCTTCCACTTGTCAGTGTGCAGAGGACTCAGTGACTTTTTCTTTTAAACTCCACCTGCAGCAGAGATAGGTGGGGGTTTTGGAGGACTTTAGGAGAACCATCTGGTCAGATTGCTATTTGAAATCTCTGTGTGGCTGCTGTTGTAGGAGAGGCAAATGTTGTACACTCACAGTTCCTGTCACACAAACCAAGCTCTATGCACATCTTCATGGGTTTGCAAGACCCTGAACAATATCAAGCTGCTGGAAAACCACTGGTGTTTCCCCCAAACTGCCCATCAGGCAGATGTGCTGTAGCTGGAGCTCACCTCTCCAAAGAGGAGATCTTTGTGAGCATTGCTTATAAACCCCCACAATTGATTTGCTCTTTGTAGGTGATGCTCAGGCAAGGACCCCAACCCCCAGCCCTAAAAATAAACCCCAAATACCAAAAGTAAAGGCTGATGTGTTTTCTGTCTTGAGAATTATGGGGAGGATGCTTGTTTGTTCATGGAAAAAGAGCTGGAGAAGGGACAGATTGAATCCCCCACGGTGTGAAAGCCACCTTGATACACAAAGCCCCTTCTCAGCATTCCTGTCTCTGCTGCCCGGTGACCTGGTCCTTGCTGAGGGGTGACATCCTGAGGCTGCCACAGCTCCCAGGTGAATATTCCAGGCTCTGAGCTGGGGGATCCCAGTGCACCAGGGCAGCACAGGTGTCCTGCTGAGCACCTGCTGCTGCTCTTTTCTCTGGCAGTTTGGAAAAGCAGGGATTTCAGAGGGGGATCTGTGAAGTCCAAGGCGGTCTCTGTCCTCGGCCTGTCCCCACTGCAGTGCCCAAATCTCCTGGACACCCACCCTGCCCACAACCTGCCCAGCACTTTTCTTCCCCTCCTCCTGCCCACCACAAACAGAAGGAGACCTTTCTTTGGGCTGTGCAGACTCCCCATGGTGTGTGAGGGCTGAGCTGCTTGGAAATGCAGCTCCTGCAGCTCCACACCTTCCTGAGGTGACAGCAATGGCTGTGCGTGTGGCGCTGGTGACAGCTGGAAAGGAGACCCTGCAGACCTCCCAGGGCTGTCACAGCACAGCCATGGTGGCTCCAGTCCTCTCTGAGCATCCCTGGCTCCCAGCAGTGTCCAATGCCAAAAAAACCCCGCTTCAGAATGTCCTTGAGGGGAAGTTCTCCGAGTGCCCTGCTGCAAACTGGCTCTGGATCAACCCAGTGACTTTCTCTGCATGGACAAGGGGAGAGCTCTTGAATTTCAGATCAGAGGAGCACAACTGAGAAAAAAAATAAAAATAAAAATATCCCAATTGCAGCTCCAACCCCCTTGTGCAGGGGAAGTAAAACTGAAAGGAAGGAAGTTTTAAAATGCCCATCCCATGACTTATTTCATTTCAGAAATATTTTTAACACAGCCAGAGAAAAACAGCAGCAGAATCCAGGAATCCTCTTCCTCCCTTCACTCTCCTCACCCTCACTGCTTTATCCTGCTCTTGATTTTCCCCTGGAGAAGGAATGTGCAGGGCCAGGGCTGGAGAAGCCTCCCTGTGCCCAGCAGAGGCCACTCTGGGATCACCCAGAGGCAGGAGCAGGGACAAGGCCACCCTTCCCAGCAAGGCAGCCCAGGGGGGTGGCTGGAACCCCAGGGGCACTCGTTCATCCCCCAGCCAGGTGCTCCAGGAGTATGGACACAGCCAGGAGAGGGTTCCCAGAGCCAATTAGGAACCAAAGCACTTTGGACAAGAGGCTGTGGCTCAGAGGAAGGAGCTGGATCCTCACCACATCTCGGGCCCCCCACACCTGCCCAGAAAGGGTTAATTAGGGATGATGTCCCTTCTTATTGCCCCTCAATGGGGAGCCAAAAACCAGGGCAGAGCCTCCAGCCCAGCTTCCCTTGCTGGGAGATGGAGAAATCCACAGCCACAGCCCAGATTAAAGCCCCAGAGCTGACACTGGGGCACTTCCCAGAGGGGGAAGCTGAGGCAGGGCCAGCCATTGCTCCTCTCCCCGAGCTCCTCAGAGCCCCAGGCACTGCAGCCTGAGCTTTGCCAGCAGATCCTTCAAATCTCAGGGAAAAAGCAGCAGCCAAAACGCCCTCACTGCCCTTGGAGAGCAGGGCTACAAACACCTCCCACCTCAGCAGCTCCCCCCACCCAGAGCTGGTGATTTCTGCTCCCACCCAGGGACCTTTTGAGTGTTTGTCTTATTTCCCCCTGGATTACAACACCCAGTAAGTCTGGGAAAGAGCCAGTGCTGCTTCCCAGCTCTTCTGGACTGCTCAGACCCAGCTCAGCTGCAAATTATGGCCCCCAAGCCCTCTGGTTTTGGGCTGGGGTGTCCTGGGGGACACAGCAGCCCTGGCCCTGGGGGCAGGACACAGCCAGCATCCTCTCCCTGCTTCCCACCAGCCAGACCACGGGAAATGACAGGAATTGCTGGCATTTTTCTGCAGCCACAGGGTTTCTCAGCCTCAGCCCAGTCCTCAAGGGCAACAGGGAGGTTTTCCCACAGCTGCCCTGGGAGCTCTGGGTGGATCTCGGGCTCCTCCTGCTCCCCAGTGTGGGGGTCCATGGAGACCCCTGGCCCACAGGGACACACCAGGGTGTGCAAGCCCTGTCCAACCTGGCCTTGGACATTTCCAGGGCTCTAGGGGCAGCCACAGCTTCCCTGGGAAACCTCATTCACCCTCAGAGGGAAGAATTTCTTCCTAATATTCCATCTAAACCTATTTTCTGTCAGCCGAAAGCCATTGCCCCTTGGAGAGGAATTTATAAATAAATATTTATATCTTTGTAAATACTAAAATAAATTTTATATTAATAAATATTTATGTACTTATAAATAAATATCCTGGTTATTCCCAGGCACAGGAACACTCCATCTTCCTTACCTGGGGACCTTCTTTACCTCCACCCACAGGTGGGTCCCTTGCCCTGGACACTCTCACTTGGATGCTCTCACTCAGACCTGCAATTAATAATTTAATTCATTTATTTGCTAATCTACCTTTTGGGTGGCTTTGTAAAAAGCAAATACTCACTGCTGCTGGTACCCAGGCACGACTCCAGTTTGGGGAGGTTTTCCAGGAGCTCATTTCCCACTGTGGGAAACCATTGGGAAGATGAGGAGTGCATCCCACCTCCCTGAGGAGTGTGGATGAGGGAAACCGACCTGCCAGGAGCAGCACCAGCCTCATTTAACCAAAACCACCCAAACCCACCCCAAACCCATGTGCAAAAATCAGTGGCTTTGGGATTGCAGCTGAGATGGTGCAGCCTGGGGAGCAGTGCAGGGATAATGCTGTGGGAGCAAGCATGGGAAGGGGTCCAGAAGATGCTTTGGCCCCTGCATCATGCCCCAGAGCTGTTCTGCAGCATCCCAGAGGGTTTGGCACTGCAGATGTCCCATCCCAGGGCAGTTTGGATCCCTGGCACTGGAGCTGGCACCAGCAATCCCAGGCAGTTTCAGCTGGAGCAGCCACAGAGCCCTCAGATTAATTATCACCTGCAGAGGTGTTTTCAGGAGTTTATTTATAGGTGAGTGAATGAAACCTGGGGAAAAGGGGTTGCCAAAATGTCTGAGACAAAGGGCAGGACAGACTCTCCCTCCACGGGAGAGAGCATCAATTCCCTTTCTTTTCAGGAAGGGTGAAAGGTCTCCTGTGCCAGATCTGATTGCTCAGGGTGAGAAGAGAGAGTCATGGAGCAAATCCCAAATCCCCCCGGGCAGCTCCTGCCTGCCTTATTGAGCCTGTGCCCAAAACCCAGCCTGAACAAAAGGAGCAGAGCCCTTCCCAGGAATGCCACCACAGCCTGGCTTAGTTTAGGGAAGGGGGGGACATGGTCCCTGCTTCACTGGGGCAGATCCCTCTGTGGTTCAGCCCCAGGGACTCTGTGCTGGGCAATGCCACAAGGGTGGAAGGGTTAATTAATGTTCAGTGGGGGGCAGCAGGGCAGGGCAGGAGCCCAGAGGATGCCCCAGGGGCTGCTGGAGGGGTGCTGGGTATGTCCCAAGCCCTTGGAGATGATCTCAGCAGAGCAGGAGGGTGATTCAGGGCTGGATGAGTCAGGGAGGGGCTGGGGGAGGAAGGGCAAACCACAACCAGCATCACTCCCAACACCCCAACACCAAGTGAGGCTCTTAAACAGTAAAAAATTACACATTCCTCCCCCAGCCAGAGCCCTCTTCATGTGGACATCAAGGTCCTTCCACCCCAAATCCTGCAATCAGCCACCCCTTGGGAAAAACACACCTTCACATCCCTTCTTTTCCCTCACTTCATTGTAATAAATTATTTTTTTAAAAGCGCAAAGGTGCCATTTGTTGCTCAGAAGCCCCTGAATTCCAGGCATGGATTAAACCTGCTGAGCTGTGAAGAGGGGAGCCCCAGGGGATGCTTTGGGTAAAGCCTGTTGCCAAAAAAGAAAAAAAAAAAAAAAGAAGGAAAAAAAGGCTTTGAAAGGAGGCTTGAGTGGGTCATGCTGTGAGCATGGGATGGGAATTGCATTCCCTGGGATGATCATCATCATCTCCCTGAATTTCCAGCCATGCAAACCCTCTTTTTGTGAAAATTCAAGCCTGATTAAGTCACCTCGGGCTATTAAGGCAAAAGAAATGAAAGATCCAACAAACAAGGAAACCCAAAGGTGGAACAGGCCTGCTTGGAACACCAGCAAATCCCAGGGCTGGTGCAGAATTCCAAGGAATCCACTGTGATCCTCACTGAAGGTGCTTCCACCACAGTTTTCCACAAAATAAAGCATCAAGCCTCCAGCTGGCATGGGAACACAGCCCCCCAAAGGAGGCTGGATGCAGGGGACAGCGCTGGAAATGGAGGGATTTGGTGGCAAAAGGAAAACCTGAGGGAGATTTGGGAGCAGCCCTGCTCCTCTGAGCACTCCCAGCGTGTCCTGGCAACCCACAAGAGGCTGTTCACGAAGAGCTGGGAAGGCAGCAAATGCAGGGATTTTCAGCAGGGAGTTCTGGGGATGGAAACAAACACCCAGAGAGCTGCAGGGTCTCATCACAGGCTCCAGATTTCCCTGCAGACCAGGCTTTGTGTGGAGACCCTGATAGCCAGGGGGGGATTTTCCTCTCCCTCCCCTCCTGCCACCTCTCCCTCAGCCTTTTGGGGCTGGGTGAGCCTATGGAAGATGATCCCTCACTTGTGAGGGCTGAAGCAGAGCAGAAAATGCCGTGGGGATGCATTTGCAAGGTGACCTGTGCTGAAGCACTTGGTTCCCTGAGGAATAAAAAGCCAAATCCTTTCTTTCCCTGAAGCTGAAATATTCCAGGGGGCAGGGGGGAAGCCAAGGGGGAGCTCCCCAAATCATCTGGCTGCTGTCCCTATTTCCCAGAGCAGGGAAATGGTGAGAGCCATGGTGAGAGCCCCAGCAGAAACCAGAATATTTCCCTTCCCTGCCTGGGGATCTGACCTCCACTGGGACTGGGAGCAGCACAACAGCCTTGGCTACACACAGGGCTGTTTTCTCCAGCTAGAAAACAACCAGGAAAACTCCTCTGTGCCAAAAGAAATCCTGTAATCACACCTTGTCCCACTTCAGGAAGTTCCTGACCTAGAGCAGCAGTCTGGGGGTGAGATGGTTTCCAGGCACTTTTCCCCTGGAGACAGTGGGGTGGAAAGGCTGAGGGAGGAGATTGCATTCAGGACCACTGGCTCTGGGTGCTGGCACAGTGCAAACCCCACTAAATTAACCCCACTCTGCTTTGGGATGGAGAGACAACAGCAGGTGACCCCTAACTGGGAGCCCTGGAGAGTAACAGCTTCCACTGGAATGGGGTTTTCCCTCGCCAAAAAAATCCCTTTTTTCTTTAAAAAAAATTACCATTAATGATAAGAACAGTTACTGCACAGGGGTGGCAATGCAAAGCCCTGACAGAATTTTGGGAGAAGGCCTTGATGTTTAGTTCAGAATAGGGACACATTCCCAGTCTCAGCATGGGAGGAAGGATTGGATTTCAGACCAAAAATGGGGAGAAATTAATTCACCCTCATCCCAAAGGCCCCAAAACGTGCTGGCCATGATCCCAAGGCTCTGGGGAAGGAACAGGGTGGTGAGAAGAAAAAAAAAACACTGGGATTATTTATGGGTCAGGGGAGGGAGGCTCCAACTCCTGCCACTCTGCCAGCCCAGCCTCCTGCAGAGCTCTGGAGCCAGGGGGGAAAGCCCAGATTGGGGTAAAAGCCCAGATTGGGGTAAAAACCCAGATTTGGGAACAGGGATTGTAGCTCCTGCATGGAAAAGCAGGGAGAGGGAAAGGGGCTGGGCTGCTGGCAGAGCCCCTGGGCTGTGGAGACCTGCACAGGAAACCCCCTAAAGCCCCTAAAAGGAAACACCTTAAGCCCCCTAAAGGAGAAATTCAAGGTGCTATTGTGGGGTCCATAGAGAGTGATCACTTCTGGGGATGGGATTTTGGGAAAAGGCACCATTCCCTCCACCAGATGATGCCTTTCCTACTCTTTTTCTTCCACTGTTTTTTTAAGAAAAAAAAACCCCATCCTTTAGGAACCTTTATACATCCTCTGGTTGCAGCTGTTCACTAGAAGGAGCCTTTGCACTTAAAATAATCTTTCTGTGCAAAAAATATTCCCCTCCCAGGTGAAATACCTGAAAACTGGGAAGCAGAGGGAGAAAAGGAAGTCACTCAAAAAACTCAGATCTAAAAGGAGGAGGAGAAAAATAATACGGGCACTGGGTGACACAAATATTGAGGGTTTTGGCACCAGGTTTATAACAAAGGTTATTTACAAGTTAAACTGGATTTGAGGAGCCTTGAAGAATCAGAAATCAATGGCAAAGAGCACCTGGAACATCCCCAGCGAGCTCAGATTTCAAATTAGGAGAAAGAGTCTCTCTCTTGTCCCTTTTTTTTCCTTTTTTTTTTTCCCCTTTGCCTGTAGAGGGATTATCTGCGTGGCAAGAATTTCCTCCCCTTTTCTGGCCTCTTCCCCAGAGCAGGAGCACCTGGGGACTTTGATTCCCTCTCACCATCCTCCTGATCCATCTCCTGAGGTCTCTGGCAAGCCCCAAACCTCCAGCTTCTTCCAGAGGTGTCCTGCACCACATTCAGGTGGGAAGGAGCTCCTCTTGGTTAAAAAACAGGAACAGGCAACTCCCTGGCCACAAACAAGAAAATCCACGTCTGCAGAGACATGGAAATAACCCAAAAATCAACCAAAATGCTCACAGGGCCTGTGAATAAAATAAAATAAAATTTAAAATTTTTTAAAAATGTGTTTTTTGGGGCAAGGTGCTCCTTGGGCTGAACACATCCCAAATTTAGGGACAGCCTAAGTTCCTGTGGTGCTTTAGTCACAGCTGGTAACCCCAAACCTGCCTGTAGTGGGGGGAAAGGGCATTTACTGTGCTTCCTCCTAAAATATATATTTACAGGACTCAAAATTGTCTCACACCCCATCATTTCAAAGCAGTTTCTACAACCTAAAACCAGCCACAGCTTCCCCCACCCCTCCCCAAAGTGGTCACAACTTCTACTGCTCGTTACAAAAATTAGACTTTTATTTGTAAATGCCTAGAAAATGTGATCTCTTTTGGGATCCCTCCCCGCCCCTTTGCCCTTCTGAAAGTTTTTTTATTTTTTCAGTAAGAAATAGTTTAACTGGATGAAAAGCCATCCCCTTCCAGATGAACTCCCATCAGGGTGGGATATCTCCTGCTGATTTCCAGTCCTGGTGGAGAACTTGCAAACTTTGGCCTCTTCAAACCCAAGGGGAGGGTTTGAAGGCCAAATTTTGGCCTCTTCAAACCCACCCTCCACTTCTTCTCCTTAAAGTCAAAGGGAGAGCAGGGCAGGGGAAAGCAGAGGAAAAAAAATTCCCAGCCAAGGAGAAGTGGACAACCACGGGCTAGATGGCAAAATCCTCGTGGTCCTGGGGGCTGAAGGCTGCTGCCCTCAGCATGTCCAAGGAGTTGACGAGGATCAGGGTGCCCGTGAGGTGCTTCCAGCGCTTGGTGATGGGGTTCTTCATCTTGTCCAGCCCCGTGTGCAGCTCCTGGATGACGTCCCTGTAGCTGTCCCCCATCTGGCTGCTCCAGGTCAGCAGGAAATCGTAGGCCGGCTTCCACATGGCCTGGGGAGAGAGGGGGACACAGGTGGGTGGGCATCAGAGCTCAGCCAGCATCCCAAAACAGGCACATTCCTGGGAAAACAGTCCCCTAACACCCTCAGATCCCTGTGCTCCTCGGAGGGGAGTGTGCTCTGGAGGAACCTCCAGAGAAATATGGAATTGTTTGGGTTGGAAAGGACTTTAAGACCATTTGGCCCAACCATTAACCTGGGGGGCCTGGCAGTGCTGCTTCAAAGGCTGGACTCCAACACCTTGAAAATCTTTTCCAGCCAAGAGAATTCCAAGATCTGTGGAGAGCTAGGTGTGCCTGCCCTCACTTCACTGTTCACCGGCCTTGTAGGCCCTTTAACACCATTAAGGTCCTTTAAGATCATTGGGCCCAACCATTAACCTGGTGGGTCTGGCTCAAAGGCTGGACTCCAACACCTTGAAGGTGTTTTCCAGCCAAGAGAGTTCCAGGATTTGTGGAGAACCAGGCGTGCTTGCCCTCACCTTGCTGTCCACTGAGCCGCTCTTCTCATGGTGCGGGGCCTTGTAGGCCCTTTAAGACCACTGGGCCCAACCCTGGTGGGCCTGGCAGTGATGGGTCAAAGGTCGGACTCCAACACCTAAAGGTGTTTTGCAGCCAAGTGATTTCCAGGATCTGTGGAGATCCAGGTGTGCCTGCCCTCACCTCGCTGTCCACCGAGCTGCTCTTGTCACGGTGCGGGGCCTCGTAGGCCCTTTAACATCATTAAGGCCCTTTAAGACCATTTGGCTCCCCCATTAAACTGGTGGGCCTGGCAGTGCTGGCTCAAAGGCTGGATTCCAACACTTTGAAGGTGTTTTCCAGACAAGAGAATTCCAGGATCTGTGGAGAACCAGGCGTGCCTGCCCTTACCTCACCGCTCTTATCGTAGTGCGGGGCCTTGTAGGCCCTTTAAGACCATCAAGGCCTTTAACACCATTGGGCCCAACCATTAACCTGGTGGGTCTGGCTCAAAGGTTGGACTCCAACACCTGGAAGGTGTTTTCCAGCCAGTTCCAGGATCTGTGAAGATCCAGGCCTGCCTGCCCTCACCTCGCTGTCCACCGAGCCGCTCTTGTCGCGGTGCGGGGCCTCGTAGGCGTCCATCTGCTGCTTGGACACCTTGGCCAGCTTCTCGGCCAGCTCCCGCCAGCGCTGGGCCACCTCCACGGCCGTGGTCAGCAGCACAAAGTCCTGGATCAGCCTCACCACCAGCCCCTGGCAGTCCATCTTCAGCAGGGCCTGCAGGACATGGGGAAAAGCAAGCAGGGAGTCAAGGCCGGGTGAGCTCACCCCTGGAGCATCCCAAAAATCCTCCTGCCTCCTTTTTAGTGACAGCTGGGGAAATGAGGCCAGCAGGCTTGGCAAGAGAATAATCCCATTAATTGAACAAAGTGCTGGACCCCTCTGGATGGGGTTTGCAGCCTGGTTCTCCAGGCAGCCCCTCCTGAGACGTCCAGGCCCCACCTTAAGCAGTTTAAAGCATCCCAGGGGCTGAGGACAACAGATGCTTTTAATCAAGGGAACTAATCCAGACTCCACCCCAGAGCTCCAGGATCCTTCAGAGCAGAGGGCAAGGCACAGCCAGGACATTCTGGGATGGAACCTGGGGGGGACTGGGGTACTGAGACCCTGGTGAAGACTCTGACACTACAGGACCACTGCTCAGTTTGGGATGTTCTTCCTCTTCTCCTCCTCCTCTTCTCCTCCTCCTCTTCCTGCATCATTTATTGTCCTAAAAGCTGAGATTTTCCACAAATGGTTTTGAAGTGGAAAGAGCAAATGCATCAGTCTGGGTTTTCTAGATAGGAATGATTTAGTCAGGCAAAAAAGGATGGAGTGGGGTTAGCTCCTGCCTTGAAGTGTCAAATCACATTAAAATCCCCTCAGAGTGGGATGAAGCTGCAGTAGGGGAGAAGCCCCAGTGCAGCCCTGGAAAAGGAAGGGTTTAATGGCAGTGTTCATTCTCAGAGGATGGGATCTGAGTGCCAGGATCATCATCCCACTCCCCAGGGCTCCCACAGCCTCTGCCAGAGCCTCTGGACCACAACAGTCCCAGCAGCAGCAACCCAAGAGCCAGGGCAAATCCCATCCTGAACCTCAGGGGGGGCTTTGATGTTATTAAAAATGGAAATCAAGCAAACAGACCCCACCCACTCCTTCACAGCAGCACGGGGATGGTTCTTGTGGAAATCATCAGGATAAGGTGATTCCCAAAGTGACCAGAATCCCCTTTCTGCCCCTCTGGATCCTGACACCCCCTCCCAACACAGGCGTCTGGGAATATCCAGGTTTGGCTCTGGGGCAAAGAAGGGTTAAATCCTCCCACTGGATACTGCACGGGGACAGTTGGGGGAGGGAAGATGGGAACATCTGAAACCACTCCAGCGATTTGCAAAGCAAATGCACACTGATTTCCCCCTTATCTGCTCCCAGCTTAGAGCTGAGCTGGGCTCTAATCACAGCTGCAGCCCAGCACGTGCCTGCTCCTCCAAAGTGCCGACACCGGCTTCCTGTGGGAGCCAGGGAGGCCATAAACCCCCTTGTTCAACAAGCAGGGAAAATCCATCCAAAGGAGCACATTTGGCTTGGCAAAAAGACATTCCAGGAGTGTTTAGATCTCACACACCTGCTCCAGAACCGAACCACCTCCTCTCCTACAGCCCATGGATCAGCTCCCCTCTGGATCCTGCTCCCCCTCTGAATCCTACACCCTCTCTGGATCCAGCTCTCCTCTGGTTCCAGCTCCCTCTCTGGACCCATCACCCTCTCTGGATCCTGCAGCCCCTCCAGATCCAGCTCCCCTCTAGATCCTCCACCCCCTCTGGATCCTCCACCCTCTTTGCATCCTCCAACCTCTCTGGATCCTCCAGCCTCTCTGGATCCTCCACCCTCTTTGCATCCTCCAACCTCTCTGGATCCTTCACTCTCTCTGGATCCTGCACCCCTCTGGATCCAGCTCCCCCTCTGGACCCAGCTCCTCCTCTGGATCCTGGACCCCCTCTGGATCCTCCACACTGTCTGGATCCAGCTCCCTCCCTGGATACAGCTCCCCCTCTGGATCCTCCACCCTCTCTGGATCCTTCATCCATTCTGGATCCTGCTCCCCCCTCTGGATCCTCCACCCTCTCTGGATACAGCTTCCCCCCAGCTCCCTCTCTGGACCCATCACCCTCTCTGGATCCAGCTCCCCTCTGGATCCTCCACCCCCTCTGGACCCAGCTCCCTCTCTGCAGGGTCCTAAGGAAGGGGCAGGCTGAACATGCCCAACCCTGCCTTTCCAGGCAGCTGGATGCCAATCCCTGCACAGCCTGGCCTTTGGGGGAGCAGGATGAAGGAGCTGCTCCCATCTCCTGCCCGAGGTCAGAGGCAGTGCCTGGAGCTGGGTTCAGAAGGATGGAGCTGCAGGAGATGGATTCCCCTGCTCCAGGTGAACAACAAAGCAGCAGCAAGGAAAACACCCGGGAGGGCACCACATCAAAGAGCTGCAAAATCACCTGAAATCAATCAAAACAACAACTCCGGGAGAGATGGGTGGCTCTGGTTGACTCTGATGGCCACAGCACCACCTGCTGTGCCCTGGCAGCTCCAGTCCCACAGGCACAGGTGACAGGACACCAGGGGATAGGGTGCAAGGCATCCCAGAAGCCAAGGTGGAAGCCTGAGGGGGAATATTACAGGAAACAGTGGCGAGACACCGGGATTAGCTCAGCAGGCTTAATCTTCCAGTGGGATTACACCACAATTGTTTCCATCCTCCTCCCTTGCCCTGGACAAGCCTCCCAGGATAGCTGGGTCCACTCACTGTGTCTCCATCCCTCATCAGCCAGGTGTGACCTGGGCTGTGCTTTGCCAGAGCCCTTGGAAATATTTATTGTTTATTGTTTATTCCCCTGGGAGCAGCTGGGAACCGGCTGGGCCAGCCCAGCAAAGAGCAAAGAGGGTGTTTGATATTCAAATCCCAGTTCAAAGCAGAAACACCTCAACTTAAAAGGCATCCAGGGGAGGCTGAATTTACATCCCAGCTTTGAAATGCAGAATCCCATTTCCTAATGAAGGAAAGCAGCACTGTGGAGGAAAAACAGCTCCCCCCTGGGACTTCCTCAAACCCAGGGATAAAGACCCTGTGTCCCCAAGGAGACCATGAGAGCCACGAGGTGAGAGGATGCTCCTGCACAGGCTCCTGGCTCACCATCCTCTCTAGGATACAGTCAGGTTTTGACCCAAAAAAGTTGTGTCTGTACAAGTGTTCCCCAAAATAACCCTTGTTTGGGCATCAAACATCTCTCTCACTCACTGTTTTGGCTGTCACCACTTCCAAAGTCATCTCACATGTTTAAAATTCATACTCTCAGCCTTAAATACTGATTTTTTTTCTTTTACCTCATCAAGTCTTGCACTGCCTCCAGGGTAATTCCCTTGGACACGATGCCCAGCTGGATCTCAGTATGCTGAGGGTGGTGAGGCCCCCCTGGCACTGGCTGCTCAGAGATGTGGCCTCACATCCCTGGAAGTGTCCCAGGCCAGGCTGAACGGGGCTTGGAGCAGCCTGGGATAGTGGGAGGTGTCCCTGCCCATGGCAGGGGGTGGAAAGGGATGGGCTTTAAGGTCCCTTCCAACCCAAAGCTATGGACACCCTGACCTGCAGGACTCTAGGACAGCTCCAGCCCCCCAGCAGCTCTCTGAGGCCTGCACACACCAGGGACAAGCAGAAACTCTTGGCAGGAGCCAGGCAGCAGCACATGGATACCTGGATACCGCGAGTCAGAGCAAACAAAACAATGGGAGGGGAAAAAAAAATATCCCAAGCTCATCTCCTGTGTGACCTTTACAAGCTGCCTGGAGAAGAACAAGCTCAGAGTTTCCTCCCCTCAGCTCCCTGCTGCCGTGCCAGGGGCCGTTCCCAGCAGAGCTGTGTTTTTCCCAACAGCAGAGTCTGTTGGAAGGATGATAAATGAGAGTCTCTCTGACAACCAGGGAGGGAGAAAAGCTGTGTCTCAGGGCAGGTCTAACCCCACGGGCCAGGCATCTGGGGCAATGAAATCTTCTTGAATCCCTGCCCAGCTTTTTTATCCGAGCCATCCATGTGCTGCCTGCTTCCAAGGGGCAGAGAGGAAGGAGGGAGAGCTTTCCCTCTCTGCTGAGCAACTCCTGAGCCACATCCCCCCCAGTTACCTTCACACTCCAGTGCTGGTGCCTGATTAGAGAAGTAGTAATTAAAGGCAGATTACTGATTAACCAGTCATCATGACCAGGCTTTCCCTTGCTTGGCTGCTGGTGCACGACTCTGCCACTGGCGCTTTGTGTACTCAACACTGATAATCCTGCTTCTACTTCTTCCTTCCCAGCCCTTTTGAGGGGAGACAACCAACTTTCTTTCAGCTGAAATGGCCACACTGGAGCTTAGTGCAGCTGGCTCCCCTTGCCAGAAAGCCAGTCCATTTGTTACAAATAAAATCAGATTTGAACACAATAAAATCCATTAGTGCTCCATTGCCATCCCCTGAAACATCATTATTTTCTTCTTTCAACAGGCTCAATCTAATTTCTCCATAGGCTGAGGAGGATTTGACGGCAGCCAGGGGTTTTGGAGGCAGCATCATGTTCCACCAAGAAGGGAGCTCATCCTTTATCCGCAGGCTCAGCCTCACAGAGAGCAGGATTAGACAAACAAGGAGAATAAAACCTGCCCTGGGACTCTGCTCTCCTGACAGCCACAGGGGAGCAGGATGTTTTCCTGCAGCTCCCAGCCCTCCCCTGGAGTCAGCAGCTCCCTGAGCCTTATCTTTCCCTTTGTCTCCCCGTGAAGATTCTCCATGACCTACACACTGCCTGGGATCCCTGAAAACAATGGGGAGAGATAAAAGCAACACCTTGGGGGTTTGCAAACAGGTAAAGCAAACAAGTCCCGGAAGCATCCAGCAAGAGCAGCACGGATTTCATCCCAACAATCATTGAACCTGATGATTAAAGGAGCAAACCCTCCCTTGGGGTGGGGGAAACAGGGGGGATTTTCCAATCCTGGGTGAGGAAAGGGTCACTGATGGCCAGGAGAACCCTGCAACAGGAGCAGCGTTGGTGGCACAACCTGAAAGCTGAAAGTCAGAGCTGAAACATCGCCCCACAGGCCCCAGAGTGGTACCTGGGCACAGGGAGCTCTCCAGACAACATTTCCACGAGTAACAATGGATTCCATACTCTTCATAACACCTGCTACTCAACCCTTAAATTCCCCCCTTTTCCCTAAAAGGAGTGTGAGAACTGAACTCCTCCACTCAGCTCCAGTCCCCTTTTGCTGTAATTTCATTTTGCCAAGCAAGGCCGCCGCTATTCCTTAATCCAATTGACATTTTAAACCATGCTCTTCTCCATAACTCAGTTATTCTGCTCCTGTGGGACAGCACGGAACGGGAAGGAGCTGCAAATCTCTCCCAGACATTTTGCCCTGTATTTTCTTTGGCTCACTTCCTATTAAGTGCTAGAAACGATCGTGGAGATGATATTTTGTGAGGGATTTACTTGCTAACGGCATCCTAGAAATACTGGCAGGCAGCACTCTTCCCAAATTCCTTTCAAGACATGGAGCAAGTCACACATTTCCATTTGTAATGTGTAAAACATCCCAGCTCAGAGGTGCCATTCAAAAAAAAGCCTCCCCATCCCTCAAAGTGTTCCAGGCCAGGTTGGACAGGGCTTGGAGTGATCTGGGACAGTGGAAGGTGTCCCTGCCCATGGCAAGGGGTGGGACTGGATGAGCTTTGAGGTTTCTTTCAACCCAAGCCATGGTGTGATTCTGGAATTCCAAGCACCTCAGCACATCCCTCATTATTGCCATGATCCTGCTGAACCAAGATCCCACTCACCACAGGGCTGGACTCCCACCTGGCAGTGCTCAGCAGTCCTCAGAAGACCTTCAAGGTGGACTTCACTCTCTAAAGACTGAATTAGGGAACTGCCACCTCCCCTGCTCCCTCTGCAGAGCCAGGAACAAAGCCCCCCTTTGCCGGGCCTCAGACTCACCGTCATCAACTCCTTCTGGAAGGACTTCCTCTCCTTGTTCTCCACGCTGTTGCAGTCTTCCTTCAGCTTCTCCAGCACGGAGGCCACTCTTTCCGGCTCGCTGTCCAGCTCCGCCCGGCAGAAGAAGCTGAGCGGCAAGTTCAGGTAGCCCAGGGCGTCGGCGAAGGAGCGCCAGCTGCTGAGGTTCTCCATCAGCAGAGTCCTCACTGAGGCGTAGATGTAGGTCAGGAACTTGCAGGGCCTCAGGATCTGCTCCAGCAGCAGGCTGGTGGTGAGGTCCGGCCCGGAGAAGTAGCTGGGTTTGACCTTCCCCACCACCAGCACGTTTTTGGTGTGCACGAGGCCGACCTTGCCCTGGTAGTAGCCGATGTACCACTCCTTGGTCCACAGCTGGCCTTTCAACCTGATCTTCTCCTCACTGAGGAGGGCGATGAC
Source organism: Agelaius phoeniceus (assembly GCF_051311805.1). Taxonomy (NCBI): domain Eukaryota; kingdom Metazoa; phylum Chordata; class Aves; order Passeriformes; family Icteridae; genus Agelaius; species Agelaius phoeniceus. The sequence goes on along the minus strand of NC_135271.1, from coordinate 12,200,506 downwards.
GTCTCCCTTCTTGTACTCCAGCAAGTAGTGGTTCTTGCTCTGCCTCACCACCGTCTTCAGCAGCTTCCCATACTTGAGGCTCAACACTGGCCGGTCCTGAAAAACTGGATACTTGGCGGTGGCAGCCAGCGGGGAGAGGATGATCTTCCCCACCTCGTTCTTCTTCAGGAACCGCCTCTGCCCCGTGGGTTTGATGGCGCTCTTTGGTGGTGGCTGCGGCGTCTGGACGCAGAACTGGGTGAGGATGGCATCCTGGTCATCCTTGACCTGTATCCTCAGCGTGAAGTCCGACAGCTCGTTGGGGTCATGGGAGGAGATGGGGAAGATGAGGCGGCTGACCTTGCCCAGCTTCATCTGGAAGCCCCGCACGATCTTGGCCTGCTCGCTGGCCTTCACCTCGTAGTTGGTCATGTTGGAGAACATGCAGAGCTTGAGGTCCTGGGGCCGGGACAGGGCAAACTGGTGCTTCCCCCAGAGCTGCAGGGCGACGGGAGCCGGGCTGTGGCACTGCCTGGTGACCTCGTTGACCAGCAGGGTCTTGGGGGCGCACTCGTGGCCGAACATGGCCACCACGGTCTTGAAGGAAGGGTGGATGTGCTTGGGGCCGTAGACGCCCACCGTGATCTTCTTGCTGATGTAATCCCATACGGTGTAAGGGTAGAGGATGTTCTGGCCCTGCGCCACGGCCGCGATGTACATGCAGGGCTCCAGATTCTCCAGCTGCACCTGGATGGTGTCCCCGTAGGAGTAGCTCAGCTGCATGGGCGTGTAGGGCCCCTCCTTCATGTCGCTGCGCAGGCACTGCAGCCCCACCAGGCTCTTGCTCACCGCGTCACTCTTGACCTCCGCCGACACCTTCATCTCCAGGATGATGAAGGTCTTCACCTCCATGTTGCTGAGCTTGATCTGCAGCACGGGGCTGATGGTGCTGCACTTGTCGCTGTTCAGCTCCAGCGGTGGGTCCAGCATGGCCTTCATGGAGATCTGCTGCGTCTCGCCGGGGCACACGTGGCCCTCGGGCACGTGGATGCTGATGTTGGTGTCGGGCAGCTGCACGGCCCCGCCAGAGCTGTCCAGCTTGCACACGATGTTGGTCTCCACCGGCTGCGTCTGACCCCAGCCGGGATTCTGGCCAAGCAAATCCAAGTCATGGCAAGACCGAGCCAGCTTCCTGTGATTCAGCCACGCTGTCCTAAAATCCTCCCTGCTCTGGAACTGCTCAGGGGTGGGAGACTTCAAACCGCTGAAGAAACCTGACGACGCCGGCGCATCCGACTTGGCCTGGAGGACCGACAGCTCGGACAAGCTGTAGGAGCGTTTGCTTCGGAAGAAGGGGTTGTCCCTCCTCACAGGCTGCTCCACATCCAGCCTGTTGGTGGAGGGAAACTCATCAAAAAGGTTCCCCAGGCTGCTGTTGGCAGCTGAAGCGGGGAGAGCCGCCGTGGGAGCGGCCGTGTCGAAGAGCAACAAATCCACAGCCACGCTGGAGTTGGACTCTTTGTCCGAGCTGGGTGCCGCTTGAGAATTCCCGTTCAGGAACGGGTTGGTGTGCACTCCGTTCAGGAAGGGGTTGTTGTGGTAGGATTTGGCAGAGTTTCTCTTCCCTTCAGTCCACTCCCCGAGCAGGTCCAGCTCCTTGACGCCCTCGTCGGGGCTCTCCAGCAGGCTGTCGATGACGCCGCTGTCGGTGAGGGAGGAGTTGCGGTGGCTGACGGGCTGCACGTAGGAGGAGGGGATGTAGCCCATCTCCGTGGTGTTGTGGGCGTACCACCACTCCCCTCCCGACGTGTCCAGCACGTACAGGTGGTCCCCCTTGGAGAACTTCAAGGTGGTGAAGTTTGTGGGGCAGTAGTCCTTGATCGCCACCACTTCCTTGGCGTTCCCGAAGGACGTGGGGTTGTCCACCAGCAAGGCACTGGGAGAAGGCACTGCAGAGGCAAGGAGGAGACAGCAGCGTGAGACATGCTCAGCAGAGCCACCACTGACTTGGAAGCCTTTATTCCAGGTCACCATCCCATGCTGTTTTAAGTGATGAAGGTGGTTTTGGGATCACCGAACCATTAAAGTTGGAAAAGGCCTCCAAGACCATTGAGTCCAACCATTAACCCAGCACTGCCATGTCCACCACTAAGCCATGTCCCCAAGTGCCACATCTATGTGTTTTCTGAACATTTGCAGGTCCACCGATTCCCTGGGCAACCTCTCAAGCCTGCAGGTATTTTTCTCCATAAATTTTTTCAAGAAAACTCCACTGTTTCTGGTACATTCACACCTCTCTACCCTAAAGAGTTCATCCAAACCCAAGATAACTCTCCCTATAGGCTAAAAGCCCTCTTGCTCTGCTGTAACCCCTCTCCTGCACATCTGAAACATGCCCAGAGAAGCTGTGGCTGCCCCTGAATCCCTGGAAGTATTCCAGGCCAGGTTGGATGGGGCTTGGAGCAACCTGGGCTAGGGGAAGGTGTCCCTGCTTTCAGGTCCCTCCCAAATCAAACCAATCTGTGGTTCTGAAGGTTACCCAGGTTGAACCCTCACAGAATCCCACCCCTCCCTCTCACACTGCTGTTCTGGTCCTGGCAGCAGCTCCAACCTCCCCTGCAGAAGTGCCAGTGGAAGAGTTTTCTGCCAGGGGATCCCAATTTACACCCAGGCTGGGCTGAGCCTACACTGCCACCCTATTTATTGGCTTTGCTCTCATTTCCAGGACGTGTTTCTGTAAAAAGCACTAAAAACAAGCTTCAGATGATGTTTCATCAATGGTTAAATGTGTGCTGCCTCCCCAGAGAGTCTGAGGAAAACAAGGAAAGCTGGATTTTAACCAACAGGGAGCTGCAAGGGAACTGGGACAGCACCTGCTTCAACAGAGCTCTGTGGGAGGAAAAGGGAGTTTAGAAAACACAGGAAGCCCTTAAAATCCCAGAGACAAAGGGATGGGAGCTCAGAATGCACATCCCTGTAGCCTCCACTCGCAGGCTGGCAGCACTTCTCAGCCACAATAAAAACAGGGCAAGGGAAGATACAGCTGAGCAAAGAAAGCTCTTTGAATATAGCCTGGGGGATTGAGTATTCCAAGGGGAAGAGTTTTGTACACATCCTGAACAGCTCATCTGCCAGCAGGCAAAGGTGTGGGGACACTCATCCAGTGGGAAACTGCACCGAAACTCCAAACTGGAATTCTTTTGGCAGCCTGCTAGGTTTGGAAGCCACTGTTAACTCAGTCATGCTGCAGGATGGAGCATTTTTGGTGTCAGATCAGACAGGCAAGTGGCTGTTCCCTTGTCCCTCCATCTGGGCATGCAGGGGTTAACAGGGATGTGCTGAAACCCCTTGGAGAAGAGGAGCAATTCCTGGTTTTGCATTAAAACCCATCTAATTTGCAGCAAGTGTTTGATATTCAGGTGCTACACCTGCAAAAACAATCTCCTTTGTGCCTGTTTACTCTCAAGGCCCTCAGCGCTCTCCAGCTTCCCCCTGGAGCTTTTCCTTGGGATGCTCTCCTGCCAGGGGAGCAGCAATTCCCCTCCCACCTGACCACAGCATAAAAGGAAAACACAGCAGGGAAAGAAAAAAAAAGGCAATAAAAAAGCTGAAAAAAAAAACCTCACAAAAAAGGATTATTGGAGGAGCAACCCGCAGGCTCCCAACGCTGGGGTGAGGGAAACACTTTTGTCACGATCCTTGTTGGTGCCACCAAGCCCTCCCAGGGGTGGAGATGGGCCTGGAGTGAGGAGGGGGGGATGCCCAGACACCTTTGGAGCCCTCCCAGGGGATGGGGATGGGCCTGGAATGAGCAGGAGGGGATGCCCAGGCACCTTTGGAGCCCTCCCAGGGGTGGAGATGGCCTGGAATGAGGAGGGAGTGATGCTCAGACACCTTTCCAGCCCTCCAAAGGGATTGGGAATGGCTTGGAATGAGGAGGAGGGGATGCCCAGACACCTTTGGAGCCCTTCTAGGTGGTGGAGATGGGCCTGAAATGAGGAGGGGGCGATGCCCAGGCACCTTTGGAGCCCTCCCAGGGGTGGGGATGGCCTGAAATGAGGAGGGGGCGATACCCAGGCATCTTTGGAGCCCTCCCAGGGGTGAGGATGGCCTGGAGTGAGGAGGGGGCGATGTCCAGACAGCTTTGGAGCCCTCCCAGGGGTGGGGATGGGCCTGGATGAGGAAGGGGATGATTCCCAAGCACCTTTGGAGCCCTTCCAGGGGTGGGGATGGCCTGGATGAGGAAGGGGATGATTCCCAAGCACCTTTGGAGCCCTTCCAGGGGTGGGGATGGCCTGGATGAGGAAGGGGATGATTCCCAAGCACCTTTGGAGCCCTCCCAGGGGTGGGGATGGGCCTGGATGAGGAAGGGGATGATTCCCAAGCACCTTTGGAGCCCTCCCAGGGGTGGGGATGGCCTGGATGAGGAAGGGGATGATTCCCAAGCACCTTTGACGTCGCAGAGGGCGCTCTCAGCCGCGAAGGCCTCGCCCAGGTCGATGAGGGCGCCCTCGGAGCGGCAGCGCGGGAGCCCTCCCGAGTTGGCCGCCCGGATCCTCTGCGCTGCCATCTCCGCTCCCGGCGGGCACTACATGGCCATGGCCCCTCTGCCGGCGATGGGGAGCCCGGTGTCACCTCGGGGAACCAGCCTGGGGGACACAGACAGAGGCCAGGCTGTTAGAAAAGCACCCCACGGCACCCAGACACTGATTCCGATACAGGAGAGCCTGTCCTGCTCTCCTTACCCCATCATGGAACTCAACCTGGATGCTCCCAGGGACCACAGCACTGCCAGCAAACCCCTGGACACAACCCCACTGAAGCAGCCCTCTGGCCTTTAGGAGTTTTTTGGGACTATAAATTGGTCCCTCCTCCCCATTTCCCAAGCATTTGCAGGTTGCTGTAACACAATTATAAGAGCACTAAGCACCAGGCTGCTGTGGGAGCAGGGAAGACCCACAGGACTGGGCTTTTTCCCTGTTCAAAGGGGTCACATCCCTCTCTCCTACTGCAGCATCTCCTTGGATGGGGACTGGCTCTTCCCACTTGTTCTCCCCTCACCCGGCCAACCAAGCAGAGCAACATCCCTTCCTGCACTGAATACGATTCAAATAAAGGGAAAAACTAAGGAAAAATAAATTTTTCCCTCTTTTTTTTCCAGAAGCACTTGCAGAAACACTTGCAGAGCCCCCGTGGAAGAGCAGCTGGATCAGCCCAGTGGAGCTGAGAGGAAAAGGAGCCCGTTCCCACAGGACACTCCGACCACCAACGTGGTGGCTGATGCAAGCATGGGCAAGAGCTTCCCTGACGTCACCCGTGTCCTCTGGAGCTGGGACAGGGGCCAGATGGGCCAGGACAAGCAGGGAAGGCTGAAGGCACGGCTGGAGCACAGCCTGAACCATGAGCTGCTACTCTAGGTTTGCACCAGGGAGCAGGAACGCTGTCCGGCATAGCTGGGATCATCCTGGAAATTCTGGATTCAGCCCCTGCCTCCTGCTCCCTCAGAGCTGCCACAAAACTCCAGCCTGGCTGCAAAACACCAGCAGGTCCTAACCACAGAAGTTTTAATTAGAAGTTATATCCAAATCCCTTGTTTTACAAAGGGATTTTCATCCACTCCTAATGCTGCTCTTCCTTTCTCCCCCTCCCATGCAATTTTTTTTTATTCTTTTCCTCCCTCTGCTTGAAAATGAAATCCAACAGAAAATATCAGCCAGAGCCAAATTCCTTAGGTGGGAATACAGAGCTGATGTCTCCTCAGGCACTGTGAGGGGGAGCAGCAATTCCTGAAGGATTTGGTGCCCTTTTCTGGAATGCAACAAGAGGAAATTTGCAGGGGAGAGCCTGAGCAGGAGATACTCCAGCCTGCTTGAAATGCTTCCCAAGCCATCCCCAGGGCTGGTATGCCAGGAATGTGGCTGGCTGGAAGGGATGCACAGAGCCAGAAAAGGGAAGAGAGAAGCTGTGTGCAAACATTTCCCCTTCGAGGAGAGCCTCCCCTCCTGTCGGGTCCTGCTGGGAATAAACACAGGGAAAACCAGACTTTGAGTCAAGGCTGAGCTTATCAGAGCTGGGACAGGTAAGAGAGGGCACCTGGAGCTGCTGCCAGGGGCAGGATAAAGGAATAAACAGGAATAACCAGGAATAAGGAGGAATAACCTCCAAGAGGAAGCAAGGAAGGGAGGAAGGATGCTCCCCTTGGCTGGCACCATTCACCATCCACCCAGTTCCACCTATTAATGTCATTTGGGATTGCTGCTTTTCTAGGTGGTGTGGAAAGAGCCCAAGAACACAGTGCCTCCCCTCTAGAGACCCCACACCTCACTGATTTTGGCAATTCTTGTTAAAAAAATAAAATAAAATAAAATAATATAAAATAAAATAAAATAAAATATAAAATAAAATAAAATATAAAAATAAAAAATAAAATAAAATACAATAAAATATAAAATAAAATATAAAAAATAAAATACAATACAATAAAATATAAAATAAAATATAAAAAATAAAATAAAATAAAATAAAAAATATAAAATAAAATAAAAAATATAAAATAAAATAAAATAAAATAAAATAAAATAAAATAAAATAAAATAAAATAAAACCGCTGCAGCGTCCCAAAATTCCCCCCTGCTTGGGCAGCGCTGCACGAAGTAGGAAAAAAAAAAACAAGTGTAAGCCACGAATATGTTTTGAAACACCTGCATCAAATGAATTTTATATTAATTATGGCAGCTACAGCCTTGACAGTTCTCACTGATGGATCCACAAGCCTGGAATGTGCAAGGATGCTCTCCCCCACCTCTATTTATATAAGGAGATGGGAAACTTCCTGCTAAAGGCCTCTGGCAGATGTGGCTGTGTAGAGAAACAGCTGGAAAAATTCCCTCTGCATGGAACCCTGAGGCCTCCAAAGGCAGTGGGAATCTACACACAAGCGAGGGATAATGGAAAGGTATTTCCTGTCCTGACAGCAGCATCCTGGGTCTGTCTGTCCCTCCTGGATGCAGGGATGCACACACACACTGAAAGATGGGGGCCAGCCTCCCCCCGGGCTGGGTTTAGGATGGGAGCCCTGGTTTGGGGCTGGGGATGGACCAAAATGTCCATGGAATGCAGAGGTCACCAGCAAAGCCTCAAATCCAGGCTGTGTGAGGAAAAAAGGGACAAGTGGGGAGAAACAAAGGGTGGAAGGGGCAAGATCTGTTTAGAAATCACCGAGACAATGGTCTGCAAACTCCTCTGAAAGCGGTTTAAATTTAGCCTGGGGTTAAATATAGAGCAGGGGAAAACCCAGCTCCATCTGTTTATACCCAAAGCCACCGACAGCATCCGAAATGAATGGTGGGGGGAAGGAAACCAGTGGGCGATCAGAGCACACCCTGACAGCGCCAGCAGCTCCTCAAAGGCACCCACACCTGCTCTTCACGCTGGTTTTTCCCTCAGGGCCCCACAGAGGTGACATTTTTCTTTCCCAAATCCTAAGCAGGCTTTGCTGGGAGCTGGAGGAAGCTTTAGGGAAGGGCTGGTGAGCAGATTTCCACGGGTGCATCCTCACAGCTTCCTGGCATGGATGGTGCTGCCCCTGGATCTAACCTTCCCTGGGGAGCCTGGGCACCTTCTGGGGAAAGAGTCTTTTCCTAAAATCCAACCTGAACATCCCCAGCACAGCTCCAGCTGCTCCCTCAGGTCCCCCCAGGCATGGAGCAGCAGCAGGTCTGGGGCTGGTGACAGTGTCACATCTACTAAAAACAAAACCTTGCCACTTACTGATGAAACTTCACTAAAAACGAAACCAAACTTTTCCTGCAGCACTTGAACACGCAGCTGCAACATTTCCTGGTGTGCAGAAGGTTAAAAACAACTTCTGAAAAATGTCTGGTAGAATTTATCCCAGAAATCCAACTCTGCAGGCCCAGGGGCTCCCCTGGCACAGCAGAGCCCCATCCTGAGCAGCTCCAGCCATCATTCCTGATGGGATTATGGGATGGACCCACCTCTGGCTGGACACTGAGCTATCAAACACACACCACAGGCACCCAGCCATGCTGCACAGGGAAAAGCAATCCCGGGGAAAAGCCCAAACCCACGTTCCTGGAGCAAAGAAATGCAATAATAAAACCACGGGAACACCCAAAAGTGCACAGCCTGAGGGTGGGAGGGAAGCAGGATCTGCTGCTGGCCAAGGGAAGGTCCTCTCCAAGAAGCACTGGTGTGGTGCAGGTGGAAGAGGAGCCCTCAGTGAGGGGAAACCCCTGGCTGCCAGGAATTTGGGCTGATAAGAGGCAGGGCTGGGTGGTACCAAGCACCAGCAGGGCTGAAGATGGAGCTAGGTCCTTGCAGGGGCAGCCAAGGAGCTGCCAGCAGCAAAAGGAGTTGTGCACATCCCTGCCCATCCCACATTCCCAAATCTCCCTCTTGGGATGGAGCTGCAGGGTCCATCCCACCAAGGCACTCAGTGTCCGTGGGAAGCACAAGGAACAGGAGGCATCGTGACACAAGACTGGTCAACTCTGCCATAACTACCACCCTGTTTTCCCTGGAAAATCCACTGAAAGCCTCTCAAGACTGTGGTGCAAGCTCAAGAGAAATCTCCCACCCTACCCTTGGCCACAAATTGAAAATTGGGGGGGGGAAAAAAAAATATGGAGCTTCCAATCAATCCCTCATCATCCGCTCCCCACAACAGAGCCAAGATCAACACCAGGCACTTGCTGCTTTATGGCTTTTACTTTTTCTTTCTCCAAAGTTGAGTTCCTCTGGCTCTCCTACAAACACAGAAGTGTTTTTGGAGGTTTCTTTTAAAAACAGTCGGCTTTGCTTGGATATGAGCAAATTTCAACTTTTCCTAGGGAGGAATTCATGCCCCAGAGCCACAGCGCTCCCCACAACACTTGTCCCACACAATTTGAATTTACTGCTAATGTTGCTTTGATCAGTCACAAAACCCCCAGCAACTCAAATCCATGGGGGCAAGATGCAGAAAAGACCCCTCCACACCCAGGATGACACCAACCCACTGCAAGGTGCAATGGCCTACAAAAAAAAGCCGTAAAAAGCCCCAGAGTGACCAAAACTTCTAAATTTTAGCAAACAATCTGATTTAGGAACTTGGTTTTGCCCTGTGAGTTCTTCACCTTCAAGATCTCCCTCATGGCTATGACACAACACAACTCTGGCCCTCGCTCCACACACTTCCCCCCAGTGGAAAAGGATCCCATGGAAAAGGAACTCCCTCCTTTTTCCATGCTTGTACTGACAGGCATCTTCAAGCAGGTGAAAAAGCACAATGTCCTTGAAACTGGCAAGATAAATCCAATTTAAACATCAGCACAGCCCCACCCAGGTCCTCCTGCAAGGCTGGGATGCCTTTGGAAGCAGCTGGTGGTAAGGAACAGACTGATGATGACATTGAGGCTCATCTCCTGGTGATCCAGGTCCCTTCCATGAGCCTTGCTGGAGGGGATGGGTGGGGAAGAGCTGGCTGCTGTTGAGATTCTCCCCTCAGAAGGCAGGCCCAAGCATTTTCCAAGCGTGATTCCAGCCGTGCCCGGTGATTCCTGACCCCGCTCCCTCTCTCTTATCTCCTCCTCCTCCCTCACCGCTTGCGTTTGCCAAGCCAACGCTTTCATCTTCCAAAGAAAAGGGAGAAAAAAAAAACCCACCCTAGCCAAGCAGAGATAAAACCACCCCTAAAGACAACACCAAACACCAGCTCTTTGTACCAGGAAGAACAGCCTGGTGTGAACTCACACGTCCGTCCCAGCGCGAGCCCGCCGGGAGCTGCCAGGAACACAACACTGAAGGGCTCCTTTAGTCCCTTCCCCAGCAAACAAGAAGGGACTTGTGGAGGCATCGGGACCTCCCAGCCCTCCTGCAGCACCCTCACGTCCCAGGGCTTTGCTTTGGAGCCCATTCCCACCGTGTGATGTGGGAATGGCTGCACCCAACCCGTGCCACGCCGTGCCCTCCGCTCCCCATGGAAAAATCCTGCCCTGGAGCTCCAGCTTGGCTCAGCTCCTGCTGCCAGGCAAGGGCAAGCCAAGCTTGATGGAGAAGGGAGGGGAATGAAGGCAGTTTGGGCTGAGTGTGTGCTGGTGGTGCCTGGTGTCCATCACAGTCTCCCTTGTCATCCTTCACAGGCAAAGCAGGAAGGACAGGAGAGCTTCCTTTTATAGCAGCCACTCTGGAGCATGAGGAATATCCCCCTGGAGATCCATCCCCAGCTGCATGAGACTCAAATATAAATTAGTCCTGAGGGTGGGAAAAGGGAGTTTTCCCTGCAGGACCTCCTGCTGCTGTCCAGCACTGATGCCATGGCACAGGAAGGTCCTGGAGATGCAGGCACCACCCTTGGGCATCCACAGCCACCCCAAATCCCTGGAAAGGGTGCTGGCATGGCAGAGGTTTAAAGACCCTCTAAAGGAAGGTGCTGGAGGTGCTGCACAGGGCAGGAACACCTGTGAGGTTCACAGGGCCACAAAAAAAGCTTTTCCTGGGACAACAGCCCAGGTCCTCCTGCTCCACAGCAACAAAACCACGGCACGTGCACCCATCCTGATAACACAGGGAAGCAAAGAAAGCTGGACCTGCTTCCATGGTTCCAACACTACCATGGGCTGCAAGACCAGCCACCCCCTCCAACATTCCCAAAAATAGCCAAGGCAGAGGGATGTCACCAGTGGGATGGAGCTTTTGCCCAGGGGAGGGCTTGGCCAGTCCTTCCCTGAACCCACAGACATTTTTGCCTCCTCAGTGTCCTACAGCAGCAAGGAACTGCACAGATGGGCTGGAAGGCAATGGGAAACTCATCTCCACCAGGAACAGAATCCCATCTGTTGCCCACCAGCCCTCATGTCAGAAGAGGCAGAGTTCAGTCCTGGTCTGCCCATGCTGTGTTCTCAATGTTCTTCCAAGAGAAAAAAAAAACCACTTCCTAATTCAGGCAGGGCACTCCCAAAGGTGTTCTGGCTTTTCATCTGGATGGATGCTCCTCTGGCAGGGCAAGGAGTTTAATCCAGACAAGTCCCACAGGCACCAACAAAAGCACAAAAAACCAAAGTCACATCCAGTGCTGTGCTCCCAGAGGAGTTAAACACAAAAGCCATAAACTCAAGCTTTAAAACCCTTGGATGGAACAGGAGTCCAGGAGAGAAGTGTCCTCCTCCAAGCCCTCACAGCCCCTCCAAAGTCCTTCACAAGCCCAAGAGGTTGGCCAACAGCCAAAGCAAGGCTGTTCCTGAAGGATGCTTAGGGCCAAAAGCATGGACCAAATGTCTCTTAAAGCAGGGAAAATCAGATTTGAGCTGGATCAGGCAACAGCCCAAGCTCACACAGGCAATCAGTGGTGGAGGAGAAGTGAAACCCAGATTTCCAGAGCCACAAAAAGACACTTTTAAAGAAAAGATCCTGCCAGAATCACCAGCACAATGCACACAGACACCATGGCCACCCAGGAGATCCCAGGCCAACACCCACAAAGCCCAGAGTAAGGGAAACCCTGGAAGTCAAAATGAGGGGAAACAGCTTCCCACCTCTGAGGATGCTGCAAGAACCATCTCATGACCACCCAAGGGGGGCCACTCAGCCCCTCCTCCCCATCTCAAAGCAACCAGATCCAGGGAGCTTGAAGGCAAAAGGGACTAATTGAGAAAATCCTGGAGCAGCTCGATATTGCCGCAGTCACTCCCGGCAGCTTCCCCTTCCTAGGATAATTTGGATGCTAATTTGGCCATCAAGAGCTGTCAAAACCCAAAGTCCCTGAACTGCTGAGCTTCCCCCGGAGGAGATGATGACAGAGCTTTAACTGCATGGACACTTCAGAGCCCTGTCCCCATCACCCTTCAGTGGCTCTGCCCTTGCCTGGCGAAGAGGAGCTGCTGCAGTGCCACGTGTTCTCCTGGCTCCTGGCTGGAAAACCAGCCCCACCAGCGTGACCAGAGAAGGGCAGGCACAGGGAAGTCACTCACGCTGCTGGCTGGACAGGCTGCCACCACAGCTGGTGCAGAGAGGACAGCACAAAGCTCCAGAGATGAGCTGCACACCACCAGAGAGGAGGCGGCTCCCAGCAGCTCAGCACAGACAACTCCACGCTGCTCTCCCAGCCCAAGCACTCCACCAAGACTGATCCATCTCCAGGTATCCTCAGTCAGGAGGTCCATTTCTTGGGAAAAACAAGGGGTTTTGTTCCCAGCTTGCCATCTGGACACCAAGCAATGATGAGTGAAACCTCTCTGGATTCCAAGAACTGGTCCAAGCTGGGGAAAAACCACCCCCTTGGTTCCATTTTCTAGCACACCTTCCTGATTAATCCATCAGTGATCTGCTGCTGGATAACAGGACACCCTCAGCTATGCTGAAAATGCTGACGGGGAGCCAAAACCCTCCTTTCTTTCCTCTCTTTGAGCAGAAACAAACAGAATCAGCACATTGCAAAGAATTCCCTCAAAACAGCGGGGTTTTTTAATCTCCTCTTTGGTAAACATTCCCAAACCAGATTGCCAGGGACACCTGGGTTTAAGCAGCTTAACCCTTTGCTGGAGTTGATGGGAAAGGAAAGAGGGGGGTTGGTTGCTTCATGGGATGCTCCATGCTCGATCTAATCTCACAACCCAGGGATTTCCATGTCAGAAAGAGGGCAGGGATACCTGGAGAGCAAACTCCCAGGTGATGATGCAAGGATGTGGGGACAGATCAGAGAATCATGGAATGGTTTGGCTTGGAAAGGACCTTAAAGTTTGTCTCATGGGCAGGGACACCTTTTACTATCCCAGGTTGCTCCAAGCTCCATCCAAACTGGCCTTGGGCCAGGGATCCAGGGGCAGCCACAGCTGCTCTGGGCACCCTGTGCCAGGGCCTGCCCACCCTCTCAGGGAAGAATTTCTTCTTGATATCTGATCTAAACCAACCAGAGCCTGGATTAGGACATCTCAGGTTTGACCTCACCTGCACACCCATCCCAGGACGTGTTCCTGTCTCCATCCAGAGCAGGCTTTGGACACCACACCCATTCCGAGGACACAAAGACCACCTGGCTCATTTTAGGTGGTTTTCAGCAGCTCAAGTCCTCACTTTAACTCAGTTCAGAGCTTCTCCAGGAGTGGGAATGAGTTTTCCAGGTGCAGACACCTACCTGTGCCAGCTAGGAGGGTGCCTGAGATGCACCAAAGCCGGCTGCTGTTTATGCAACACAGGAGCAACCCTGCGCCTGCTTGTTTAATTAATTACCTGAAATTAAAGCCCAGCAGACTGCACAGAGACTCCCTGCAACCTGCAAATTAACTCAGCCTGGGGGTGAGGGAGGTCAGACAGCATCCAAGCAGTGGCTCCAAGCATTTTCCACAGCATCAGGAGTGCCATGAAGGGGAAAAAAACCCCAAACAACACCACCCACCCCCAGCTGTCAGAGCTCTGGGGTTTTGTTGTTTCAGTCTGGCCAGGCTAAGAGCTGCTCAGTCCCATCACCGTGGGTCAGATGGCTGATAAGAAACCAATTTCATCATTTTTAAGCCCCAAATGTTTATGGGCAGGCTTTATCTGCAAACAAAGACTTGCACTTTGAGCTGCAGCTTTGCGTCAGTTTGAGAACAGGCGAGGCCGTGTCGGGATTAACGCGGTGCCAAAGAGAGCCAAAGTCCCCTGCCTGCAGTCTCCATCATGTATGATGGCAAAGCTGCTTCTCTGGGCCAGGACACAACCCTTGGCACAACATTTTGGGGATAGATGCCCCTTATTTAGCAAGATGCTTTGGCGCAAAAATAGCAATTTCTGCGAATCTTTGCTAAAAACCTTTGCTCAAAATTACTCCCCTTGCTGGACGGAGCAGGGTGGAATCTCAAACACTTTTTTTTTGCAGCATTAGTCACCAGGCAAAATTGAAATGATACCTGAAAGTCATCCTAGAGCCACAGCAGGCTGTTCCCTGCCCAAGGCAGAGCTTTATTTCTTGAGTGGAGCAATTTCTACAACTCTGCACTGCACTAGTAAGGACAAGACACCTCCCCTGAGTGCATCAGACACAGGAGCATCCCTTAAAAAAGGGACATCTCGAGCCACCACAGAGGGAACATCTCCAGAGGACAAGTTATTCCCCAAGAAGTCAGCCCCAGGCAAGGCTGGAAAGGGACAGACCTGCCCTGGCTTCTCCTTGCCCAAGAGGAGCCCCAGAGCCACGTGCTCCGTTCATTCCCACTGAGATTTCAGAGAATCCCAGAAATTCCCACTGAGATTTCAGAGAATCCCAGAAGGGTTTGGGTTGGAAGGGGACCTTAAAGCCCTTCTTTGCCAATCCATGGGCAAACAAGCCTTCCACCAGTCCAGGCTGCTTGATTCCCATCTGTAAGACAGCACAGAGTTAAATTTTGGGGGTTTGGAGCTTGAATTAGGGGTGAAGCGTTATCAGCTGTGATAAGGGGTGGTTTAGGGCCAACCAAGTGCCCAAATTAGAGGAGACAAGACAAACCACACAGGGGATACAGTAGAGCCCAAAGCTTGTCCTCTACCTCTACAAGAACACCTCTTTTCAAAAAGCAGGGACTAAACTGAGGTTAAAAAGCCACACAGACTCCCTGGCTCAGCAGGGAATGCCTCACTCCATACCCTAGGCATTCCCTAGGCACATTCCCTGTGAGCAGCACAGAACCCCCTCCATTTGTGGGTTCCTGTGGAGAACCACTCCAACCCCACCACCAGCCCTGCTCAGAGGCTGATCTGACAAGCTCAGAGACGTGTTTTTAACTTCCAGACCCAAAACATGGGGCTGCAAGCAGCAGGAGAAGACAAATCCATGGCACCTCCACCGACCTGCCCAGACAACACCTCCTGCTCTCAGCAACATCAACATCCCAGATTTTTTTTTTTTTTTTCCCTATCAGGATGGAGCTTTTCCACATCTCATTGTTGGTCACAGCCAGCAGATGTTGGTGCCAGTGATGGGACAGCCCTGCCAGGAGAGGCAGCACTGACTGAAAGCAACCCTGAGGAAAAGACCTGGAATTCCAGGGAGTGGGAGGTGGTTTACAAGGGCCTGGAGGGACAGGAAAAGGGGGAATGGCTTTAAACTGACAGAGATGGGATACTGGGGAGGAATTGTTCCCTGGGAGGGTGAAGAAACCCTGGCAGAGGCTGCCCAGAGAAGCTCTGGCTGCCCCTGGATACAAAACCAGGCTGGATGGGGCTTGGAAAACCTGGGATAATGCAAAGTGTCCCTGCCCTGGAATGAGGTGAGCTTTTAGGTCCCTTCCAAGCCAAACCACTCCTTGATTCCAAGCAGGACACAGCAAGAACTTTCCAGGAGCTGAGGATGCTCTGCAGCCCAGCCAGCTGATGGCCACATGCAGCCTGCAGGACTCTGCAGGGTCAGGCTGGAATTAGACACACTCCTGATGAGGAAAAAACTCCCTAAAATATCAAACCAATGCAGAAGGACCTTTCTTTTTTTTTTTCTTTTTCTTTTCTTTTTTTTTTCTAATTTTTAATTAAAACTTGCTTGAAGTGCCACATAAAAGAAGTGAAATCCCAGGCGCAGCTGACGCATCAGGAGAGATTTATATTTAGAAGAATGACTGAAGTACTCAATCAACAGGGAAAAAAAAAAAAGGGAACTTTTTCAGCAGGGTCCAGAAGGAGGAAAGAAAACCAAGAGGGAGACAGCCACCACCACCCATTATTCCTTAGGGCAAGATCCACTGGCATTTTGGCCTCCCAACAAGCCACTTTTGCAGTGAATTCAGCTTTTTTTTTGGCCATGCATGATCCCAGTAAACAACATTTACAGCCAGAACACATGATGAGCATCACAAGACAACTGGCACAAGTATTATTTTTAAATACCATCAGCTCTGCTTTTAACAGGACGACAGGAAATGTGTTATTACTCGAGCATAAAACAAATATATTGAGGTGATTAAAAAAGAAAAAAAAGGAAAAAAAAGCCATTCCCAAGCTTCACAGAGTGAAGATTTAAAGAGAGATAAAACAGAGCACCACCAGAAAAACATAATCCTTCAAAATCTGCCATTCCTCCTGCTGCATTTATTCATTTGGGAGCTTTCAGTCCAAAAGTCAGAGCCCTGCTTAGCCGGATATCCGATCGTTTGCTGGGCCTCATCCCAAATTTCTCCAGCATTACTCACTTTTTTCTTTTTTTTTTTTTTTGTGCAGGAAGGGGGATGAGGATTTTCTGGTGAAAGGCAGAAGTGAGGCAGAAGTGTTTGCAGCACTGTGGAGCGTGGGATTTCCATGGATAGGCCCAGACCTCTGCTTCCAAATGATTCCCATGCACAGAAGAAGAAAGGGACCGGGGAGATTCTGGGACTGTGCACAGTTTTAGAGCTGAGGATGAGCTGGGAGCCCTTCTGGAGTGATTTTAGAGCCCATTTTTGGAGACATGGGCACCACAACTGCAGGGACCACGGTTTAACCTCTCCACGGAGAAACGCTGTGCCTCAGTTTCCCCACGCCGTTCTCCAGTGGTACCCAACCCCTCCAGGACACACATTCCTCCCTTTTGCCCCAAGGATTCATCTCCACCTGCCAGCACTCAGGTTCCCATCCCAGCCAGGAGAACCAGCTTCCCTCAGGATGAGTGTAAGGCCAGGCTTTACAACAGAGCCCAGCACAGGGAGCTGGGATGGGGATGGAACAGTCACAGAGCAGAGAAGGGGTTAAACACTCCCCCTTCCCAAATCCCTGCTCCAGGGCCCCCATCCCTGCTCCAGACCCCACATTCCTCTGCTCAAGCAGCCTGCAGGGCTTCCCTCTGCTCACTCTTTCCATGCCTGGCCATGTCCTGGATGTTTTGGATGTTTCAGGAGCTCCTGCTCTGCCCTGGCAGGAGCTGCAGGGATGTCCCTGGCAGGGCCAGCAGCACAGCCATGGAATGCTCTGGGCTGGGAACACCTCAAAGCCCATCTCATTCCCATTGCAGGGACACCTCTGCACTGTCCCAGGTTTCTCCAAGCCCCATCCAACCTCTCCTGGGACACTTCCAGGGATCCAGGGGCAGCCACAGCTTCTCTGGGTGCCAGGGCCTGCCCACCCTCACAGGGAACAATTCCCTCCCAATATCCCATCCATCCCTGCCCTCTAAACCTGTGAGCTTAAAGCAATTCCCCCTCGTCCTGTCACTCCATGCCCTTGTCTAACAGCTCCCAGGAGCAGGGATGGATGCTGTGGAGAGCACAGCACATCCCATGGGGATCTGGATGAGTCCCTGTGTCCTCCCCATCTCTGGGGTGGAGCTGCTGCCACCTCATTCCAGGGATCTCAGCAGGCTCTGCAGGAGCCCAGGTGGACCATCTGGCTAATTGAGTTAATTAAAGCATTTTTCAGCAGCCATTAACTCTCAGGCAGCTCTCCCTGGGGAGCAGGGGCCACAGCTCAGGAGCAGCATAGGAGAGATGGAAAAAATTACTGGGAAGCACTGAGGGCACTGAGCTGCTCCTCTGCAGCACTGGCTGCCTCCAGCAGCTCCCAGGGGAAAAAAAAACCAATCCCAAATCCCCCAAAACTTCCCCTATTTGGCAGGATGTGAAGAGCCAGGCAGGAGAGGAGAGCACCACAGGGATGTCCCCATCCCAGAGCATCCTTCCCAAGCAAATCTTGGAATTTTGAGCTGGTCAAGGGCAGCACTGGCAGCACAGGGGCTCTGCTTTGCTGACGAGGTAATTGCCACCCTCCAGGGATAACAAACACCTTGTCCATGGTCCATTCCCACAAAAGCAAGGAAAACACTTCCAAAGACTCCAGGAAAGCCTTGTTTTGTGGTCTCACTCCCTGATAAGCTCAGCTGTTGGAAAGGAGACGCTTTCCAGGAAGCTGATATCAAAAACTAACTCCCAAAATGACCCATCCTGGCGCTGGGGATGCCAGGTTTTCCTCCCCTTCCCCCAAAGAAACCCACTTGTCCCACCTGAGCAATCCCTGCAGAGGTACCACCACTCCTGGGGAGGCTGCTCCAAGGAACCTGCATCCACAGTGAAGGAGGAGCTGGAGCAAGGGAGGACAAGCTGTGGGATACACCCCTCCCTTCTCCTCCTTCCTTTTTCTGGGATGCACTTGGGCATCTTCTCTTTCGTTATCTGGGATGCACTCCCATCAGCTTCCCCTTTTTTGTGGGATTTACTCACAACTCCCCCTTTTGAGGGATACCCTCATCTCCTCATCTTTTTTGGTTTTTTTTATGGGACACACTCACACAGCTCCTCTGTTTTCCAGGACACACCCACACAATCCCTTCTCCTTCTGTGGGATGCACAGCTCTTTTTGTCCTGGATCTACCCACACACCTGCCCCTCCAGCTTTTTTCTGGGATGCACTCATGCATCTCCTCCTCCTTTTTTTGATGGGATGCACCCCTACCTCCTCCTGGTCTCCTGGTTTTTTTTGCAAGATACAATCACACAGGTCCTGCTTTTGTGGGATGGACTCACAGATTTTTTTTTTTTTTTTTTTTTTTTTTTTGTTTTTTTTTTTTTTGTTCAGGATGCTCTCAAGCATCTTTCTTTTTTTTTTTTTCCTTTTTTTTTTTTTTTTTTGCAAGGACCAGTTGCTCCCAGGCCCACTGGGAACTATTCCCTGCACTTCCTCAAGGATTCCAACAGCTCAACCTGCCCCAAAAGCTGGAGCCACACACACACACAGACCCAAAAACCCCCACTGAGAATGTTCATGACAAAATAAGCAGGGAGGGGATTTGGGGCAGAGAGCAGAGCCATTCCCAAGCCTGGCTTTCCCTGCTTTCCCTGGGAAATGCTTCCCAGAGCAACCCCACCCCGGGAGCCCTAATCTGATGGCAGGTTTTCAATGGAGCGGCCAGGATGGGGAGGGAGAGAGGCTGGACAGGGGGGAAAGAAAGCAAGGAAATGCCTCTGAGGTGAGGAGGTTTTTTTTTCTCTGGCTGGGGCTGCCTTGCTTGGCTTTGCTTTGCTTTGCTTTGCTTTGTTTTTTGTTTTGTTTTGTTTTGTTTCGCTTTGCTCGCCCGCCTCCAGCGCTGCCATTTTCCGGAAGCCGGAGCAGCGCTGGCAGAAAAATGGGAAGTTTCTCTTTGTTTAATTTTAGCAGCCTCTGCTCTGAGGGACCCAGCAGAGCTCCCCCAGCTGCTCTGGGAACGGATGTGAGGCAGGAGCAGGGAGCAGCAGCAGGGAATGAGGCAGGAATTGGGGATTTCACATCGGACACGGCCCCGGCTGAAGCGCTCTCGGTGCCAGGGGTGTGTGAGACTGGGGAGGCTCTGAGCTGAACTCCCTGGGTGACCACTGCATCCAGCATTCCACTTCCTGGGGGTTTTTCTGCTCCTTTTCTCCATGCTTGACCTGTGGAGGTGTTTTCAGGTGGGTAACTTGAGCACCTTCCCCCACCACACCAACAAAATGAGGGATGCTGCACCCAGCCCTGCACACACTAAGAAATCCAACCAAACCCACTCTGGGACTTATCCCAGATTCATAACTCAGGCTGGGAAAAACCCTTGGGACCACAGCTTCCAGCAGCAGTGCCCATAAAACACCTCCTGCCCTGCTCCTCTCCCATTGTTCAACTCCAAAAAAGCCTTTTTCTCCCTGTTCCTAAGGAAACAGCCGGTGCTGCTCAAAGGAGGCCACACACCACGCTGACCCTGGGCCCCAAAAAGGACCTGGAACACTTCATGGGGATGACCCAAAGCCCTTGATCCAGGCAGGGTGGCCAGGCAGGGCAGGAGGAGGGCAGCAGCTGGATTTACCCCCGGAGAGAGGGAGGCAGGGATGAGCTGAGCAAGGCAGGAGCCCAGGGCACAGCCAGGAGTCTCTGCTGGGCCCAGATTTTCTGGAGTCAGCTGGAAAATATCTGGTTTGGCTCCCTGGCAGTGATTTCCTCTCTCAAAAATGCTGGGATGGTCCCCAGGGTGACCCTCCCATGGGGCAGGGGAGGAAGCAACTCCAGAGAATGAGCAGTGAAAAGGAAAAGGCTTTCTCATCATCATCATCAACATCATTATTATTAAAGTTTTCCCCATCACCTAACGGGACTGCAAACCAGATGTGCATCACCACCCCTCCAATTTACACAAAGGCAGCCTGATGATGAAAAATATGAAAAATATGAAAAATCACCCAGTCCCAGAATGGTCTGGGTTAGAAGGGACCTTAAAGCTCATCCCATTCCACCCCCTGCCATTCCAGGGACACCTTCCACTGTCCCAGGCTGCTCCAATGTCCAACCCTGTCCACCCTGGACACTTCCAGGGATCCAGGGGCAGCCACAGCTTCTCTGGGAAAACTGTGCCAGCACCTCACAGGGAAGAATTCCTTCCTAATATCCCATCTAAACCAATTCTCCCTCATTTTGAAGAAGCACCAGAGCAATCACAAAATAAGTAAGCCACCTTCCACCTCTGCATTTTCACATACAAAGGTTTGAGGCTACCAATTTATTCTCCCATGGGGTTCCCAGTGGAGGGGCACAGCCTGGCCACCTAAGAGTGGGATTAAAGCCAGGAAATGCTGCTGGTGGCACACTGAGTGATTCCTCCCAAAAACATGCAGCCCACCCAAAATGCCAACTTCCCAGCAGAGGGACAAAAATCCAATCCAGGGACGCCATGGAAGAGTTGGAAGGTTTATGGTCTGCTCTTTGATCCATGAAAAACTGACTTTTTTTCCCTGGGAAGCACCTGGGCCTGCAGCCCCCCTGAGGCAGCAGAGGGATTCCATGTGCATTCCTGCATTCCCTGCTGCTGTGAGCCATCCCACACATCCCCATCCTGACTCCCACACTTTTCTTTAGGAGCCCACAGGAACAGAAATACACAGAAATCGCTCCAAGGACCACCAGGAGGAATTAAGGACCCCAGGATGCAAGGAGGAGCACAAAGAAGGGGGAGAAGCCACAGGTACCCTCAAAAATTACCCTTTAGTCTGGATGGTTGTGGTGTTAATGTGCTCACTTGAGCACTAAAAGCCAGATCTGAGCTGCTGGGAGCAAGTCTTGTTTTTGGGAAGCAGAGGGACTTGTGAGCACAAGCATGTGCCAAAGCTGCAGGTCCTGCAAGAGCCTTCTCCTTTTTCCCCCCTTCCTAAAACCCCAAACATTATCTGGGGCCACGGAGGCAGCTGGGGCTGCAAATCCTTCTGAACTCATCATCAATGACCAGCAGAGCTGTCCTGGTACTCCAACCCTTCAGCTTCTCCAGGGACAGGGCTCAGCCCCACCACCTGCACCAGGAGCAGCCCAGGGTTTCTCCTGCCCCTTCTCTGCCCCCCAGTTCCATCAGAGGGATTTCCCCTGTGCCAGCACCGGCACAGCCACGTGCTCCCGGCCCAGCCAAGGCTGGCACAGCACTGCCAAGGCCCCCAGACAATGCCAGCCCTGTGCCCAAGCCCTGGGCAGGGTCAGTGCTGGCCAGGAGCGAGCCCAGGGCAGCAGCTCCTGCTGAGGGAAGCCATGGGGAACACGTTCTGTGCTTTGAAACCTCGCTCTGAAAATTCTGGGGAGCGGCTTGGGTGGGTCCTGAGCTGGTGCTGGCAGTGGAGATGGCTCCTGCACCCTGGCAGGGCATTGTCCAGAGGGCAGGGAGCCCCACACCCTGCTCTCCATGAACACCCTGCTGCAGCCATCACAGAATCCCAGAATGGTTTGGGTTGGAAGGGACCTCAAATCAAAGGACATCCCACCCCTGCCATGGCAGGGACACATTCCACTGTCCCATGTGGCTCCAAGCCCCATCCAGCCTGGCCTGGGACACTCCAGGGATCCAGGGCCACAGCTGCTCTAAAAACTGTGCCAGCACCTCACAGGGAACAATTCTTTATTCCCAATATCCCATCCATCCCTGCCCTCTGGCAGTGGAAGCCATTCCCTGTGTCCTGTCCCTCCATGCCTTGTCCCCAGTCCCTCTGCAGCTCTCCTGGAGCCCCTTTAGGCCCTGCCAGGGGCTCTGAGGTGTCCCTGGAGCCTTCTCCTCTCCAGGTGAGCACCCCCAGCTCTCCCAGCCTGGCTCCAGAACAGAGATATCCCAGTTAATAAGATATCCCAGTTAATAAGCAGAAACACATTTCCCAGTGGGTTGATCCCGTGTTTCAAAGCTGACTCATCACTGGTCACTGGGGAAGTCAACATTTGGCTACAAAACTTTCCTGGGTGTTGCCATCCCCTGCTCCCTGTGACAGGGACAGCACCCGAGGAAATGGCTGGAACTGTGTCAGAGGGGATTTAGGTTGGATTTTAGGAAAAAGTTCTTCCCCCAGAGGGTGCTGGCACTGCCCAGGCTCCCCAGGGAATGGGCACAGCCCTGAGGGTGCCAGAACTCCGGGAATGTTTGGAAAACACTCCCAGGGATGCACAGGGTGGGATTGTTGGGGGGTCTGTGCAGGGCAGGGGTTGGACTGGACAATCCCTGTGGGTTTCTCCCAGCTCAGGAAATTCCATGATTCCATAAAAACCCATCCTACCTCCCCAGCACCTCCCGTGGAGCCCCCGGGGCCAGTCTGCAAAGCTCAGGTGCTTTCAGGAGGGATTTGGGGCAGGAAAGAAGAAGCAGGTGCCAAACATGAGGTGAGGGTATTTGCATTCCCTCCTGTGCCAGCTGCCAGCAGAAATCCAGCCAGGAGGGGACAAAGCTCTCAGACCCCCTGGAAACAAGGAGACTGAGGAGGATGCAAATTTCCCTGCAAGGACAGCTCCGGCCACGAAAAGTCACATTTAAATGCTTTTCCTATTAAAAATACAAAACCCACACACACTGTTTTTAAGGAGTGTCTAAACCACCTCCTTACAATCCCCACAAGCTCTTGAGAGCAACCCCACCAGGCTAAAATAAATATTTTAGCTTGGCAAATAGTTTTCCTCTCATTAAAAGGCAAACACAATTAGGATGTCGAGCGCCGGCTGCAATCGCTCCACGCTGCTCCGGCTCTGGTTGATTAAAAGTAAGGAAGCTGCTATTTTTGAAAAGCACATTCCCTTCCACAGCCTGAACGGGGTTATTTTGGACATAGAGAGCCATGGAAAGCTGGCATCTCTGCCTGCAAAATTCCCCAGCCAGGAGGGGATGCACTCAGCAGGGCCGTGGGATAGGGGGCGGTGAGAAAAATGGGAATTTTGCTGTGAGTGACCAGGGGGGTGAAACTCGCTGTGGGAAGAACATGGAGACCCTGGAAAGCTGAGGGAATCATGGATGGTTTGGGCTGGAAGGGACCTCGAAGTTCACCTCATGGGCAGGGACACCTTCCACCAGAGCAGGGCTGCTCCAAGCCCCATGCAACACTCCCAGGGATGGGGCAAGGGTGAGCTGCTCCAGAGAAAAGGAGGAAAGAAGGAAAAAGCAGAGCAGGAGAGCAGAGCTGCCACCAGAGATGCTGTCCCCTCTGCAGGGTCTGGGACCAACACAGCTGTGCAGGAGCAGGAGCCAGGAAGGAGGAGACGTGAACATTCCGAGGAGCCCAGGATTCTTTAGGCTGGAAAAGCTCTGTGAAAGCTTCAAGCCCAAGCATTAACCCAGCTGCCAAACCCACCCCTGTCAGACCTACAAGCCATCCCAGGGGGATGTTGTCCTCATGACCAAGAATTTTTTCTACTTTAATGCAAATTTAAGCATCCAGGCAAGAGGAAACCAAGGATGGATCCTTATTCCAGAGCCTCAGCATCCAGACAGAGCTGGCAACACCACACAGCCCCCACTCCAACTCCTACCCAAGCTGCTGCTCCACTCAGCATTATTAACTTTTAATGTATATATTAATTAACAGCCAAAAGTTAATCATTGCAAATCTCAGGGAGCGAGGAGAGGCTGGAGAGGGGAGGAAGGCAGTGATGGGCATCCCAGAGCTGGGAATTTGCATGCACCTGATCCCACACCCCACAGCTCTGCTGGGTTTGGGGGCTTTGATGCCATGTGGCTTCATTTGGGCACAGAACAACCTCACAGTCCCCACTGTCCCAAAGTTATGCTGAGCCTAAACTCCTGAGCAGGCAGGGATCCCAGGAAATCAGCATTCCCAGGAGCCTGCAGCACACCTGAACAATTCCACCTCTCCCACCCAGCAGCAACAGCTGGAAACCGAGGCTTCACAGCATCCCTGGTCCCAAAGCATCCCTGGTCCCAAAGCATCCCTGGTCCCAAAGCATCCCTGGATCCAAAGCATCCCTTGCTCCCAAAGCATCCCTTGCTCCCAAAGCATCCCTGGATCCAAAGCATCCCTGGACCCAAAGCATCCCTGGCTCCCAAAGCATCCCTGGATCCAAAGCATTCCCAGCTCCCAAAACATCCCTGGCCCCAAAGCATCCCGGGACCCAAAGCATCCCTGGACCCACAGCATCCCTGGACCCACAGCATCCCTGGACCCACAGCATCCCTGGACCCACAGCATTCCTGGACCCACAGCATCCCTGGCCCCCGCAGCACCCCCGGGCAGCCAGCAGGGAGCAGAGAGGGCAGCGAGCCCTGGGCGAGCTGGGAGAGCCCTCCTGGAAAAGGCACGGCGGGCACAGCCGCTGGAATGCGGCTCGGAGCAGCCCCAGCTGCTCCCGGAGCGTCCCGGCGGTGCCGATGGGGAACGGGAGCGCTGCTGGCCGCGGGACACGTGCGGTGACAGCGGCAGGGCGACAACAGCCCGGGCAGCCACTCGTGGCAGTGCCAGCGGGAGCCGGGGGACAAGAGGGGTGCATCCCCACGGCACAGGAACGGGGACACGGAGCCACATTTACAACCCGACACGGCACATGGCAGCGGGGACACAGCGCAGGGACACCAACACCGAGCAGAAAACGCGGCCACACACACGGGGGACACGGGGACACAGACACACAGGGACACAGTCACACACAGTCACACACGCAGGGGACACGGTCACACACACACAGGGACACACAGGGACACACAGGGACACAGACACAGGGACACAGTCACAGGGACACACAGGGACACAGTCACACAAGCAGGGGACATGTGGCACGCACAGTCGCCCAGGACACACGCACAAAGTGGCACCCAGAGGACACTCAGAGTGTCACACACTCAGACACACACAGGTCACACACACACAGTGACAGCCCCACGGAGGACAGAGTGTCACACACACACAGTGACAGCCCCACGGAGGACACTCGGAGTGCCACACACACACACACAGTGACAGCCCCACGGAGGACAGAGTGTCACACACACAGTGACAGCCCCACGGAGGACAGAGTGTCACAAACACACAGTGGCAGCCCCACGGAGGAAACTCGGAGTGTCACAAACACACAGTGACAGCCCCACGGAGGACACTCGGAGTGCCACACACACACAGCGACAGCCCCACGGAGGACAGAGTGTCACACACACAGTGACAGCCCCACACTCAGAGTGCCACACACGCAGTGTCACACTGCCACACGCGACACTTGTACACACACACACACTTTACACGCGGTCACAAGCACACTCACGGTGTCACCCACGGTGTCACACACACACACACACACACACAGACGCTCTCGCTCTCCCCGGCCGCCTCCCCGCGCTCCGCCGCTGCCTCAGCCCCGACCCTCCGCCGCCACCACCGCCTCCCTCCCTCCCTCCCTCCCTCCGCCGCCGCCGCCACAAACTTTTCCCCAGCGGCCCCGGGATCCCTCGGGGAGCCGCTCCCGCCGCCCGCAGCCCCCGGGCTCGCCCCGCTCCCGGCTCTCACCTGCGCCCGCTCCGACCCCGCCACCGCCGGCACCGAACCCGCTCCCGCTCCCGCTCCCGCCGCGCTCCGGGCGCGCCCCCGCCGGCACCGGCCGCGCGCACCCGCCCCGCTGACGTCACGGGGCGTGGTATGGGCGTGGTCGGGGCGTGGCCACGCGGAGGGCGGGAACGCGGGGGGGGAACGGGGGATGGCGGGGGGGGCGGGGGGAGATGCTGGTGTAAAACACGTGGGGAGGAGAGAAGGACGGGAAAAGCGGGATGGGGGAATGGGTCCTTGTGCAAGGGGGGAGTGCGAGCCACGCCCGCCCAGCCCGGTGTGAGCGCGGGCACACTCGCGGTGGTGGTGACACTCGCCGTGGTCACACTCGCGGTGGTGACACCCGTGGTAGTGACACTCACCCTCAAAACTTGGGGGAAATGAAGGTTTATCCCCACCCGGCCCCCTCCTCCCGCTTCTTTTTTTTTGGCCGTTTTTGTCAAACTGCGAAATCCTGGTCAAGCAGAAATCCCGCCGCTGTTGTTCTCCCGGGGTGGGAAAGGCAGGAGAAACGGGGAGGAAAAGGCTGAGCTCTGGTTTCTTGGGTTAAGCACGGTCGGAGAGTGGCTTCCGAGATTCCCACAGCACCCAACGCTGGAAAAAGGAGGTTGTGATCCCTAAAAATCCCATAGACTGAGGGAGCATCCCACCCTGGGATGCAGGGTTAGGAAATGGGCTACCGGGAGCATCAGCCCAGCAGGACAGGCATGGACACAAAGTGCACCCAGAGTTGGTGGCCACCAACAGCACCACGGTGGCCATCTCCCGTTGGGACACCCTCTGGAAAAGCAGCTGAGAGAGAAATACTGGAGCAGATGGGTCTGGGCTACTTGAGCTGCTGCTCTTCCCACCCCCCTCCTTGTTTTTTCCTGGGCTTAATCGGGATCTGATGATTAAATTTCCTCTTCCTGGTGCTGGCTCCTCCTGCGCCCAGCATGGCAGAAGGAGACGGAGTTTTGGCTGGGCTGGGACAAAAGTGGGGTGGCTGTGAGTCCTTGTGTGGCCAGACCCCATCCTGGGGGTCAGCTGGGACTTGCCAGCCTCATCCCAGCTTTTTTCTGTCTCCCCAGAAGGAGCCACACAGAACCACTTCAAAGCACCCTTGGGAGGAGCTCTTTCCTGCAGTGTGATTTTGGGAGCTTTGGGGTTTCTGCAAGGGGAGCTCCCTGCAGCTGGGTAACCTGGTTCTCTAACTGTAACAGGGCACCTCCACCCTGTTTTGCCAGTGGAAAACACTGGGATGGCACCTGGGATGAGCTGGGCTGGGAGCTGCCCCCATCTGTGCCTTGGCACTAAGCCTGGGGTGCTCCTGTCCCTCTGCTCCTGCAAAACTCTCATTAAAATCAGTATTTCAGTTGCTGGTTTATTCTTCTTTTCCATCTCTGGTGTGATTCCCTCTCTTTTTGGATACTGGAAAGTCCAAGTTATTCCTGTCTGAGGCTGGCACCTTCAGTGGCTTTGGGGACAAAAGTGTCTTTTCCAATGGGTGGGAGGAGGTGTATGGGAATCTGCAGTTCCTGCTCAGCATCCTCATGATCCCTTGGGAAAAAAAACACATCTCCAGGTGCCAGAACCATGCTTGGACTCCATTAAAAATCAGCAATTTGTGGGTGACAACAGCTGCTCGTCCTGGGAGCAGCTTTCCCAGAGCTCAGGATGTGCCTTGGGCACGTTGCTGGTGCTGAGCTGGGGATGGAGGGATGAGAATTCCACCTGCACCCATCCCTCTCTGCTTCCTGAGAGGTTTGCAGTGCCCAGGAGCAGCTCAGAGCAAGGCAGCAATCCTGGGGAGCAATTAATATTGGCCAGAATGCCCTGAGGAGGCTTTTCTGTGGTGCTGGATTCCATCCTGCAGGAATTCCATATGTTCCTCTCTGGGGTGTTTCTCAGGTACAAATCTGGGTGGAAATTGTTGGCCTGAGCAGTTCCTAGGAACAAGGCTGCTCCAGGATGACATTCCCATGGGTCAGGTGTGTGAGTGTAGCCAGATTTTTTTGGGAAGAGAGCAGCTCCTTTCTGCTCTGCTGCTGCCTTGGGAATTGTGGACAGGTGTCGCAGACATCTTTTATGGAAAATCCTTTCCTTGGGATTTTTCCTCCTGAGAAGCTGAGAGGCCTCAGGAACAAAATGTAAACATTGATTATCT
The DNA here is from genome assembly GCF_051311805.1 of Agelaius phoeniceus. Lineage (NCBI taxonomy): Eukaryota > Metazoa > Chordata > Aves > Passeriformes > Icteridae > Agelaius > Agelaius phoeniceus. The sequence continues at coordinate 12,172,696 of NC_135271.1, read as the reverse complement.
GCTGCTGTGGAATGCAACAGGTGGATCTGTGATTGGCCCATGTTGGTTGTTTCTAATTAATGGCTAATAACAGCCCAGCTGGCTCAAACTCTGTCCGAGCCACAAACCTTTGTTATCAATCCTTCCTGTTCTATTCTTAGCTAGCCTTCTGAGGAAATCCTTTCTTCTATTCTTTTAGTATAGTTTTAATGTAATATATATAATAAAATAATAAATCAAGCCTTCTGAAACATGGAGTCAGATCCTCGTCTCTTCCCTCATCCTGAGACCCCTGTTAGCACCATCACAGACAGGAGCTGGACATCCAGGCCTGGCTCTGCTGAGCCCCAGACTCAGCAACACCAATCCCCTCCCCAGGGCTGGAGCACGGATCCCCCTCACCAGGGGGATCACAGAATGCCAGAACCATGGAATGGTTTGGATCCCATCTCATTCCAACCCCTGCAGGGCCAGGGATGCTCTCACAGACACAGCAGCAGCTCAGCCATGAGCCCTGAGCTCCCAAAACCTCCCAGAAGGGAGAGTTCCCAAAACTGACCCTGATCAGATCCGCTTCCACGTGGAATATCAGAGCACTCCAAGCCCCGTATTTGCTGCTATGGCCGCAGGGAGTGTTTTTCCCTGATCCTGCAGTTTTGGTTGGATTCCAGGGAATCCCTGAGCCTGGATCATGCTCTGGGTGGCTTTCTGGAGCTGGGGGAGCCCGTGCTTGGCTGCCAAGGTAGGTTTAATAACCCCTGGTTAGTGCAGCAATCCCAGCAAAGCCCCCGGGGCAGCTCTTCCCAGGCCAGCCTTCCCCTTGCTGAGAATTAATTACAGCCCTGATGGTTAATGACAAATAACTGGCAGGGTTTGATGTCCCTCTTCTGCTGTGGAAGCTGAGTTATTGACTCCTCCCTGGGAAGCAGCAGCAGCTCTTTGTTTGCATCCCGAGGCAGGGATGGAGGCAGCGTTTCCAGGTGTTTGCTCAAAGGGGTTCAGGAGCTGGATGGAGCCAATAAATTCCAACAGGATTTGTGTTCTGCAGGTATAACATTCCTGCTTCAGAGCCAATTACCCTCAGAAGTGCCTCGTCAATGAGGCTTGCCTCATTTGGAGCTGACAAACAAACCCTCTGCCAGGCTCCCCACGTGGATTATTTCTGCTTCCCTTTTGGAATTCTGTTATGCCAGGCTGGAATTAAAGCAGGGCAGATTTACTCCTCTTTCACAGGCATCCACCCCACCTGGTTTCCTCCTGTAGCTGGGGGTCTGGAGAGTTTGTTCCTGTTCCATCCATGGCAATGGCTGAAGGCAGCAATTCCCTACCTGATACTGGCAAGCCTGGCCTCTACTTTTACCACAGAAAGCAGGGATGGATGGGATTTGGGGGAAAAATCCTTCCCTGGGAGGGTAGGCAGGCTCTGGCACAGGGTCCCAGAGAAGCTGTGGCTGCCCCTGGATCCCTGGAAGTGCCCAAGGCCAGGCTGGACAGGGCTGGGAGCAGCCTGGGACAGTGGGAGGTGTCCCTGGGATGAGCTTGAAGGTCCCTTTCCAACCCAATCCATTCCCTGATTCCATGATTCATAAATCTGTGGCTCTGTTGGTGCCAGAGGGGAGGGAAAGCTGTGGGAAGGGGGGGCTGATATCACCTGTGATCACCCCTGGAAGGGGTTTGTGAGGTGACAGGAACACCTGGCCAGGTGACAACCACTTCCTGCTAATAACAGGGATTAGTTTTTTAAGCCTGATGAGGAGCAAAGGACAGAGCTTCCGGAGAGGCTTTTAATATCTCTGCCTGCCTGGCATCAGCTGAGGGAGGGAATGAACAAAGGACAGCAAAGAGGTGGAGGGGAGAGGTGAAAGAGCTTGAACAGGGACAGCTCTTGAACCCTCTCTGCTCCTCAGGGGAAATCCTGCAGTGTCCTTCCTCAGCTCTGCACACAGATCCTGCCCCCAGCACACCCCTCACCCCTGCCAGGGTACAAATCCTACCTGTCCTGTGGGAAGGGATGGGGTTTGGAGAGATTTGCACCAACCTCTCCCATCCTGGAAGACTAGTGCACATGGCAAAGGCCTTTATTAAAACCAAAACCCTAGAATTCTAGAATGGTTTGGGTGGGAAGGAACCTTAAAGCCCATCCCATTCCACACCCTGCCATGGGCAGGGACACCTTCCACCATCCCAGGCTGCTCCAAGCCCCATCCAGCCTGGCCTTGGGCACCTCCATGGATCCAGGGGCAGCCACAGCTGCTCTGGGCACCTTGTGCCAGGGTCTCAGCACCTCCCAGGGAACAATTCCTAATTCCCAGTATCCCACTCAACCCTTCTGTCTGGCAGTGGGAGCCGTTCCCTGTGTCCTGTCCTTCCAAGCCTTTGTTCAAAGCCCCTCTCCAGCTCCCTTGGAACCTCTTTAGGTTTTTATTTGCTAACCAAAATCCTTCCTTTTCAGCCACCATCACCCAGTTCCCTTTTCCTTGTCACCCTTTAGAAGCCAAGGAATCCCTGTCCTCCCCTCCCACACTCACAGCAGCAGGACCCACATCCCACAAGTTAACTCTGCCCCCCTACCCCTTCTTCCTTTTCCTCCCCGAGTCCCATCCCACAAAATAAAACAGCTTTTGTTCCCTCTGGAGATTCTCCTGGCAACAGAACCACGGAAGCTGCAAAAAAAAAAAAACACCCAAAAAACAAAAAAAAGAGAAAAAAGAAAGAAAAAAAATTTCCCAGCCTCAATGAGAGCTCTATCTAAAACAAACCACCAGGATGAGGCTGTTTCATCATCCCTAGGGGATAATGGGAGCAGGGCAATCATTGTTGGTTGTGAAGGCTTCCCAGGTGGATAAATATCCCTGGCTAGCACAGGGGGCATGCAAAGGGGGACACAGCTGTCGGTGCATCCTCGTGGATCTTGACGTGAGAGTGGGAAGAATGGCTCCAACCTCCTCCCTCTGTGCACCAACAGATTCCAGGCTGTGGGATTTCCACAGTCAGGCTCCAGCAGATTTCTGTGGGCCTGGAAAAGGCCCAGGGCTTGCAGGAGGGAGTTAGAGGAGCAGAAAGTCCTGTTTTTCAGCCAAGAATACTTGTGTCTTTAGCTAAACACCCTCCTAGGCTGCCTTTCCCTGCCCCTCAGAGGCTCAGAGCTGCCCTTTCTCCATCTCTTTTGGGCTGCTGATCCCCAGATTTTCCCTCCACACCTAAAGATTCTCTGGGGCAAAAGCATGGGAAGCAAGAGCCATTTAGAGGTGCTTGCATCTTTATTTATTATGATCATTTATTCCCCTCCCTCTCTGCCAGAGCCCTTCCACTGCCCAGACAGCTCTGTGATAAAATGGGGGGAAGTTTCCCTCCTGAAGCAGTGCTAAGACACAATAATTCCCCATGTTCAGTGTCAAACAGCCTCGTTTATGGCTGTTGCTGAGCTCCTGCACTAATCAATGGGGTTAATTGAACTGATGGCTGGTGCTGGCTTGTGTTCAGAGCAGCTGCTTCACATCATTAGCCCTGTTTGGATCTGCCTGTGGTCATTTCCACCTGGATTTCCCCCACTACACACCACTGAGGCTTGGGACAGGGACAGGCACTTAGAAGACCCTGGCACAAATACAGGGCAAGCCCAAAACAGGCAGCATTTTCTATAAATTCATCCCAGGAATAGCAGGTGGAAGTGTCCTGGGATAAAAGCAGGGGATAAAACATCAGCACCCTTGGCTACCTGCTATTCATTTTGGAAAAGAGCTCAGGACTCAAAAGATAAAGGAGAAAATAAGAATTCCCTCATTTTTAGAGGCAGAGGGAAGTGAGAGAGAGGAATTAGACCAGGTTGGGCAGGGACTGGAATGAGCTGGCCTAGTGGGAGATGTCCCTGACCATGGTAGGGGGGTGGAAGAGGATGAGCTTTCAGATCCCTTTCCAAACTATCTTGGGATTCTCTGGTCAGCCCCATGTAGCACAGCAAGGGCACAGTGCTGAAATTTGCCATAATTCAGGGTATTTTCAGTGGTGATCTCAAACCCAGCTTGAGGGGCTGACAAATCTTTCAGCCCAAAACTGTGCTGAGATAAAACTGGGGACATTTATAGCCAGGACCAGGGGGACCAAGCAGTGATGCTGGTGCTCAGATTTCCCTCGTTTCCCCTGCCAGGGTTTGAAATCCATAACCACAGGAGGTGGTGGCTGTTTTGCCCCACAGGTGCCTGCCCTGGGTGCTTTTTGCACACTGCCAAGGACGAAGAGCATCCCAAGCGAGTTGGATCATTCTGAAATGATGTTAAACATCAGCTGCCAGGTACAGCCCCACACACTGCCCTGCCCGCGGCTCTCCCAACAAAGCCTGGCTTGTCCAAAGGCTGAGATTTAAGCCAGTCAGAGATAACCACTTGGCTGTTCCTTCCCTCAATGCCTCCTCTGGCCTGGGGGAACACACAACTTCCTTTCTGTGCCGCCGGATTTGCTTTTCAATGCCCCATTATGTTGTCCCGAGGTCGCGGCGGCGGATCGAGGAGTTTGCTCGGCTGCCCTGCAAAGAAACAGAGTCACAAGAATTATATTTTTTTTTTCCCCCCCCAGTTAATAACTGCGTGTGCTGAGCCTGAATTGCTTTCTTTAAGCGTGTCAAGGGGAGCAGCGAGCGCTCAGCTCCGCATTTTTCTTGGCACTCCCTCTTTTCTAAGCCCATTATTTGCCCTCCTTTTCTCCAGCAAAGAAATGCCCAGTTCTCTTCTTTTCCAGCTCATTTAGCTCCCAGTGCCATGGGATTATGAGTATTAAGAGACCCTCCCTGCAATAGCAGTGGCCACCAACCCATAAGCTGAGCGTGCCACCAGCACGGATGGCACAATTCCCATTTTAAAAGTGGGGAAATTGGAGCGAGGCAGCATCTACCAGGCTGCTTCTGGTGTGGTGGGCACCCTGTGGAAAAGATCTGGGATTTGTGTGGTCTGTTCGTGCCAGGGATGGAGCAGCAGATGGGAGCAGCAGGGTTTTGGGGCAGAATGTGGGTTTCTTTGAAGGCAGCAGTGAAATGCCTGCTGGCTGTTAGCGCCAGGCACGGCAGGGCCAGGGCTCTGCAGACCTGCTGAGGGTCAGAGCCAGGGCTGGAGCCTGTCTGGTGGCGTCCCCTTGCCAGCCTCTTTGTACTATTAATTATGGCCATGAGTCTGCAGCCTTTCCAAGCTCTCTGGCTCCAGTTTGCCATGTGGGAAGGAGCTGGGATGCAAACTGAATTCCCCCTGCGACGCTTCCCGACAGGTCCCGCATTATTTATGCCTCTGACGAGGCTCAGATCCATCCTCAAAGCATCCTCAGAGCAGCTTTTTTTGTGGGACAGAGTGTTTCATGGGATGCAGAAACGTTCTCCCCCCTGGACTTGGCATTGCCATTCCTGCCAGGGCTCCAGCTGCACAGCCAAGCAGCCTGACCGGTTTTGCACCTGCGAATTTTTGGCAGATCTCCTGACACAGAGCTGAGGGTGAGCAGTTCTTGGGCACTGGCAGCCCTCAGATATCCCTGGAAACCTCTCTGCAGTGTTCCAAAGGTGAGGTTTGTGCAATTCCTTCTGTGTTACAAATCTCACCTCCTGGGCTATGAGTTTTCACCACTTCTCCATGCTGGATGGTTGCTGAAGGTGAGGTCCAAGCCACCACAATTTCTGAGGAGCCTTCAAGGTTGGACTTGAGGATCTTGGAGGTCTTGTCCAGCCCTCACGATTCTTTGGCTCTATTTACAATCAGATCTGACACAAAGATAAATCCATCCTGGAAAAATTTTATATGGAAAAACATCTGTAAATGTCTTGGCAAGGAAAAAAAAACTGCATGAGGTGCTCACACCTTATTAAACACCAGCAAACCTACATCGAGGAAGATGTAAAAGCTATAAACATCCCCAAATCCATTGCTGGGTGAGTTTTTTTGAGACTTTGAGACATGGAAGGAGCAAGTAAACAAGCTGGGATTTTCCCCTCTGCATGCAGGAACGTCTCCAGCACGGCGGAAAGCGCGATCAATAATTGAGTGAGAAGCCACGCGGCTCAGAGCTCTCACAAAGCACAGCCTGAGCATCCAATATTTATTTTCAAGCCTTAAATAATGCATCTGCAAATGCTTCTAACTGGATATTTTAAGGCAAACAAATTTATGTCATGAAAAGTTAATTGGTGAGAGCTTCTCCGAAGGAAAATCATCGGCAACCATGGGAAACACCCTTCAGCTCCTCATTGCATTAGTCCTGTTCTTCCTTGTAAATTAGGGGGCAATTCCATAATTTCTAATTAAGGAATCATTTGCTATCAATTAGCCCATGTAAGTAGATTTCACTCGCTCCCCAAGCTAAATCACTTAAGCCCTGGCATTTCCTCCTCGCTGCCGCAGCGCCGGTGGAGCAGAGCAGGAATGGGAGGCAAGGGATTCTTCTGACACCAATTCCCATGGGATCTGGGTGGGATGGTCCATCCCAATGGCTCAATTCACTCTGCAGATGTGTGGCAGCTGCTGTAGGCAAACAGAGGGAAAATCACTCATTGTCCAGGGAGGTGGGGCGGGTTGGACTTGGGTGATCCAGGTGGTTCATTTGTAACTTGGAATATTCTGCGATTCTGTGGTGGGATTTGCATGGCATGGAGGGGAGGGAAATGGCAGCATAGCAGTCACAGGAGGCCCTCAGAGGGGTCCCGGGGCTCAGGCAGTGGAGGCATCACCATTAAGGACAGCCTGAGCTGGAGGTGAAGGGAATGAAGCTGCTCCACTCCTGCATCCCAAACACTGCTGAGTGTGGGCAGGAGCTCTGGAGGAACGACCTTGGCCAGGGCTGGCACCTTCCCACAGGTGTTTGCTTCCACCTTGGCAGCAGATTAAGGGTTTGCTGTTGAATCCAGCTCGGCTGACATGTTCCCTCCACACCTTGTCCTTCAGGCCCCCTGTTCCAGGGAATGAGTAAACACTGCCAGGGACACAAGGACCTTCCGCTTTTCCTGCCCCAGCCTCATCCCACATTAAAAACCTGGGGAGCAGAGCTGGCTGCAGCACCCCCAGCCCCTCCAGGTACCCTGGCCCCTCAGCTGCTGCCACCTCAGCCTTCTCCTTATGAAACCCAAAGAGATAAAGGTGAGATAAGATAAGAAAGGTTCACAACCTCTCATCACAGGATGAGATTTCTCATCTCCAGCCAGGCTCTCCTGCCCCTGATGTTTATTTGCTGTTCGAGTCAGCATCCAGCAGGAGATGAGTTGCCTCCACTGGGATTTCAGCTCGGTCTGATCAGAAGAAATTGGTTTTGACAGCTTTGTGATACAAACACCTTGGGCCAAACTTGCCCCTGGTTGAAGCTCTCTGGGGTCCCTGGGGCTGGATTTGGCTCTGGCTCTGGCTGGGAAAATTAAAACCAGGAATGAAAAGCCTGGAAACGGAGTAACCTGGATCCAAAAACAGTTAACAAGGGATGGCTTAGCCCACAACAGCCTCAGCAGCTTAGAGGGTAATGGGGGGAGAGGCAGAAGGAGGGAGAGCCTGGCTGCAGCTCCATGGGCTGTGTGACGTTGGTGTTATACCCTCCGGGGCTTAGGCACAAACACAGCCTTAAAAATCATAAACTAATCCCAAATGCTCCTGTGCAAACCGAGCTGACCTGGGAGAACCAGTGCTACCACTTCTCCAGGAGTTATTTCTTCCTGGGCTTTAGAGAGAGAGCCAGGGTCATGCTGACACAGAGCCCTGAACATCCAAGTGTTGCTCCTCAGTTTCTTTCTCATGGCAAAACGTTTGGGCTGAGGGAGGTTTCCCCACCCTGCAAGATTTGCAGGAGGTGGGAGGAGTGGGGAAGCACAAATGTGCTTTTCATGCCTCGCTGCCCTCAGTTCAAAAGGCTTTCACCTCCCCAGGAGCACGTTCACCACTCCTATCTAGTCCCAGCAGCTCTCCTGCTCATCAGGAGCTGGGACAAACAGGAAAGCATGGAATTACTTTGATCCCAGCCTTTAATACCTTCAAGGCTTTATGTTACTCTTGGACTGTGGGAGCTGGATGCTGTCAACACATCCAAGCTCAAGGATTTTTCCTTGGAGCCTGGTTGAGGTATCAGGCCCACTTGGATCCAGCTCCACCAACCCTTTTGATTTGGGTCCAAAACTCTTGTTTTCCTCTTTGGAGGATGGGGAATGGGTGACAGATAAACAATTCTATGGCAAAATTGCTCCGTTTTGCTTCATGGTTTTATTTTCAAGGAGGCCCACACAAGTGCTAGTAGAATCCTGTATCCCTGTATCCATCCCAACCCATCCCAGATGGATAACAGGGCTGTGGTAGTGGCAAAAGTAGCCTGGATCTTGGAGCAGCTGGAAAGAGAGAGGGTTGTCACAGCCATTTTCACAACACAAACTAAATTTGGGATGAAAACACCGCTTTAAAAAGTTTATCAGGAATTACGTCCGAGCATCGTAAAACTTGAGAAAAGCATAAATCTGACAGGAATTTAATGGTTACAAAAATACCCTCATCTCACTCTCCTTTTCATCCCTGTTTTTCTGCCCATAATTCACCCACTCAGGCTTCATTAAAGACTCCAGTAAATCATTCCCAGGGTCGGAGGCTCACCAGTTTGCCTACAGCTTAATGGCACCTTTCACTTGACTCTTGTTTTCTTTATTTCCTTCACACTGCAGGAAAATACTCAAGCCTGACTTAATGTCAGTGGGAGGAGCACGGATAATGGGAATGGGAAGTTTAGCCCTGGTCCATTTAGCAATTACTACACTGAGGGCTCATGGAATTTTAGGATATGCTTATTAAAACACATATAAAATGGCATTTGTTATATGTGTGTGTATATTACGCCCAGAGAAGCTGTGGATGCTCTCCATGTGTAGAATTATTCCAGGCCAAATTGGACAGGGTTTGGAGAAACCTGGTCTAGTGGAAGGTGTCCCTGCCCATGGCAGGGGTGGAACTGGATGAGCTTTGGGGTCCCTTCCCACCCAAACCACTCTGGGATGATTTTTATTCACACTTTAATGCACATTAAATCCTCCCTGCCCCCCATCAAACCCAACAACAGAGAACTGAAGTTTTGCTCTCTGGGGTCACTGGTCACTCTCCAGATCCCAACCAGCACCTCTGGGACCTGCTGGAACACCAGTTCAACAAATACACAAATCCAGGTGGATTTTCCCAGCCCTGGAAAGGAGCTGTGACCCTCATGGACAAGGGAGAATGAGTCCCTTTGAGACCTGGTAAGGATGGGCTTCCAGGTGCCCATGTCCCTCATTTTGAGACTTTCATTTGGTCCTGAAAAAGCAATTCAGCTCCCTGTTTTCCATCCCTCTCCTGTCCATGAGGGTCACAGCCATCACCACCCCTTGCTCAAGGGGGATTTTCATGAAAAGGTCTCAGGAGAGAACCACCAGAGATGCCAAACCCTCAGCAGTGCTCAGCCCCCCTCCCTCTGCAGGCTCTGCTGCACCACCCCGGGGGAGCAGCAAATTTGGGTGACTCGGGGGCAGTCACAGACCTTGAGCAGAGCGTGATCACCTTTCCTGATTAGTGCCACGCTCCACTGCCCTTCCTGGCTAATTCACCATTAACATTCCCCTCCTTATCCCAAAATCTCCTGGCTCTCTGCTTGGCAGACCTGGTGTATCATTTACTGAGTGCATGAAACTCTCCGGGGTTTTTCCCCAATTTTTTGGGAGTGGGAGGAGAGCTGACTGTGCAACCCCAAAGGAGATCATGGTATCCTGTGGTGGAGCAAGGGCTGGCACACAAACAAGGAACAGGAATGGCATCTCCACAGGATTAAAGGTGCAAAGGAGCAGTGGGGTGCTCTTCCTGCACTGGTTTAGGAGAATCTCCCAAGAAAATCAGGATTGCTCCCCTTCCCCCCGTGGCAATGTGGCTCCAAAACCTGGTGGCCCCAAGGGGAGAGGTTGTGGCTACACCTGGAGGCTGCTTCCTCTCTGCCCTTGTTCCAGGAGCCTGCATAGCTCCTTATCCTTATGGATAAGGGCTGCCAGCCTCCATTTCTGCCACCCCAGTGGCTTTCACAGGGCTCAAAGGGCAATTTTCAGTTTACAAACACTCACTGATCTCCCGATGGACCCTGAAACGGGGCACATTCATTGTTCAAGGCATGTGGGCGGCCACAGGAATGCAGAATAAATTGCAGCCTGGACCCAGGATCATGAAAACTCGTGAATTCTTGGCTCCTCTACCGCTGCAGAGTCTGGAGGTTTTTTTGGTTCAGTTTAATCTAATCTGGGTTGGAGGAGCTGCCCCCGAGGAGGGGAGGATGGTGAACAATTGTTCTCCCAGCTCCCTTTGGATTGGGATGTGATTTCCCAGAGCAGTCAGGGGTGAGAAGCCTTTTCCAAAATGCTGTTAAAAGTGATCTAGGGTGTGGATTTGTGCCCTGCCCCTCTGAGCCCTGAGGTGCTCAGGTGAATCTGCTCTAATGACAGTAAAACTCCTTTTCCCAGAAGGGGCCGGTACTGATGTTGCTTGACAAGCAGTAAAGTTTTACAACTTGCTGTAAAAGGAGGCGCAGAGGTTGGTTTTTCCCCTCCCAAAAAAATCCCCATTCAGTAGTCAGGGGGAGATATCCCCTTGGGCTCCATCCACATTTGTGCCTTAAAAATGCCTGTCCTTGAGGTGTAGATTCCCCATCCATCCCTGAGTGCCCTGGACGTGATCACAGGCTTATTAGGTTTAAATTCCTAATGTGGACCAGAGCCAGGAGAGACAAAAAAGGCTCACTTGGGATCCCCTCATCATGTCAGGAAAGGAAAGAAAGCATCAATCTGGTACTTTGCCCTGGCCAGGAGCCCCTTTCCTGCAGGCTCTGGGTTGCACTCTGCCTGCAGAGAGAGGCCAAGGAGTTTTGGGATGCTGAATGGGATGTTATCCTGCCAGCTGTCCTCCTTCAGGTGGTTTTGGGGTAGGAATTTTTGTGCAGGAATCAACTGATCCTTGGACTGTATTAAGTGGAAAAGGGCAGAGCAGCCCAAGACCCCCAGAGAGGGTGAACTGAGCCAGCAACATCTGAACTCCCCCTGCTCAGCGAGCCCCTTTCTAATGCTAATATCCTGCGGGGAAATCCTGCCAAGGAATTGCTCGCATTCCTCCCTGCAACAACAAACCCACAAGAGCCAAACCCCCGGCCCCCCACATTCATCCTCAGCCCGTGCTTGCTTCAGGCTCTGCCTTCTGCTCTGCATTCTGTGTTCCCTTCTCTCCCAAACTCTCAGCCTGGCAGCCCAGCTCCTGGGGCAGTTTTTCCATGGAATTCGGTGCAGGCACTCCGTGAGCACACCCGTCCTCCCTTCCCACCACATATCCCAGCTCCCCTCGCCTCCCCTCATCCTCCCTTCTCCTCCACCTCACATGCAAAGCCTCAAGCTGATACTGGTCTGGAATTCCCACAAGGAGAAAGGTTCTGAAGGGGTTTCAGAGGCCTGAAGCAGGAGAAGGTCAGTGCCCCCCTTTCCCAATGAGGTTAGGTTGATCGGCAAGGGATGGGACCAGCCAAAAAGCAGCCTGGGAGCAGAGCAGAGACCCAGGCAAGCCAGAGCAGTGCAGGGTTGGAATCACAGAATATCCCACAGGGATCTTCCAGTCCAACCCCTGGCCCTGCACACACACCCCAACAATCCCAGCCTGGGCATCCCTGGGAGTCCTGTCCAAAGGCTCCCAGAGCTCTGGCAGGATTGGAGCTGTGGCCACTTGGACTCAGCCCAGGTGGCAGAGGAGGAAGGTGACCTGGGTGGCCCTGCCCTGCCTCCTGCCAGCATCACCATCCATGCAGACCCTGGTCCTCCTTCAGCTATCACTGCTTTCCACAATCAACTAGGAAGGCCTGGGTTCCTTCCTGGAGACCAATTAACTGTAATTAACACACAGTTAGAGGGCTTCTATTCCATTGTATCTAACCAGTGGGATTGGAGGCACTAATCATGGCTAACCCCAGGAGGCTGCAAGCCTGGGGTGAAGCTCTTTTGCGAGTTCTACCAAATTCTAGCTCCTGATCCACAATTCCCTTCTCTAATTAGGGTCCAGATGCACAAAGAGACTGAACATTGAGTGGCTACAGTGGAAGCTCCCTTTCAATATGTCTACTTTTCCGAGGGGAGCCATTCCTTGGTGGGCTGGAGCATGCTCTGGATTCAGATAAGCAAATTCCCACACGAGGGACAATTCCAAGAGGAGCCCATGAGGAAAATGCCATGGTCTGGGAGTGAGAGTGAGACACTGCACGTGGGCTCTCCATTGTAGCTTGATGGAAAAGCAGGAACAAAACCCAAGTCCTACTGAGCCTGTGTTCCTGTACAACTCCGAAAATAATTGTTCTGGAGGCAGATGAGAACATAAAGCAGAATGAAAGCACTTTTATGTTGTCCAGGCACTCAATCCCAAGGAAGAGTCCATTGACAGAGCATGGCAGGGTGCACAGTGCTTATCAGCCCCTCAATTTTCTTTGGCATCAGGGCCATAAACAAGAACAGAGCAGCACTGAGTCTCTGAAGTCCAGAAGAAGTCTCCTGGCTTAGGGAGGACTCTGTAAACATCGGGGCAGACGCTATCTTAAAAGGCTCAGTGCCTTTGATTATGTTCCCGTGTTGAGTTTCCTCCGCTTATTTTTGTCTCATCGTCTCTAAAGTTGCCTGTAGAGAAGGTTGTGAACTGAAACACCACTGCGAGTTTCTTCTGATGGAGCCTGAGCTCCAGCAGAGAAATTGGCACTTAGTTTGGATTTTGTCAGTATTCCTAGCCACAGGCTCAAAAGATGATTTTTTTCCTAATGGCAGAGCTGTTGTGGCTCTGATAGTCCAAGGTCACTGGTAAGACAAGAGCTGTGAGAAGAGCTAATATATTTTTTAACCCAGAAAAACCCTCAAGCCCCCCAAAACCAGTAAAAATTTGGACAGGCTGGGCTTTCACAGGATCTGTCATACTTGTAGGGAGTAAAGTGTTCCCAGTACATGACAGCAATTTTCCAAAAAGACTTTTAGACTTTAAAAAATGAGAGTGGAGATTGTGAAGTCACGTGAACAAGGAACAATCTGGGGTTGCCAGTGGACTTCAGGTCGGGCTGGGCACGCAGAAAAGCCATGTGAGGTGATGACACCTGTGTGACTCTGATCATGGCTGTGGGCTGGATAGAGAAGGATCTGTAGGTTAGAAAGGTGTGGGACCTGTGGGTTGGGTGGTATAGGATGTCCAGGTTGGGTGGAGATGAACCTGTAGGTTGAGATGGTGTAGAATCTGTGGGTTGGATGGAGGAGGATCTGTGAGGGTTGGGATAGTGTCAGTCCTGTGGGTTGGATGGAGAAGAGCCCTAGGATGGGAAGGTGTAAGACCTGTAGGTTGGGATGGAGAAGGACCTACAGGTTGGGATGGTGTCAGTCCTGTGGGTTGGATGGAGGAGGATCTTTAAGTTGGGATGGCATTGGTCCTGTGGGTTGGGCAGCGTAGGATGTGTAGGTTGGGTGGAGATGAACCTGTAGGTTGGGATGGTGTAGAATCTGTGGGTTGGATGGAGGAGGATCTGTAGGTTAGTAAGGTGTAGGATGTGTAGGATGGGCTGGAATTGGACCTGTGGGTTGGATGGAGAGGGACCTGAAATTTGGGATGGTGTTGGGCTGTGGGTTGGTCAGTGTAGGATGCGTAGATTGGGTGGAGAAGAATCTAGGTGGGATGGTGTAGGACGTGTGGGTTGGAATGGAGAAGAATTTGTAGGTTGGGATGGTGTCGGACATGCGGGTTGGAATGGAGAAGGACCTGTATGTTGGGATGGTGTAGGAGGTGTGGGTTGGATGGAGGAGGATCTGTAGGTTGGGATGGGATTGGACCTGAGGGTTGGATGGAGAGGGACCTAAAGTTTGCGATGGTGTTGGACCTGTGGGTTGGAATGGAGAAGGATCTGTATGTTGGGATGGTGTAGGACGTGTGGATTGGATGGAGGAGGAAGTGTAGGTTGGGAAGGTGTAGGATCTGTAGTCTGGAATGGCATTGGACCTGTGAGTTGGATGGTGGACCACCTGTAGGCTGGGATGGTGTCGGACATGTGGGTTAGATGGAGAAAGACCTGTATGTTGGGATGGTGTAGGATGTGTGGGTTGGGTGGTGGAGGAACTGTAGGTTGGGAAGGTGTAGAATCTGTGGGTTGGGTGTAGGCTGGGATGGTGTAGGACCATGGTGTAGGATGGTGTAGGACGTGTGGGTTGGGTGGTGTAGGATGTGTAGGTTGGGTGCACAAGGACCTGTAGGCTGGGACAACCTTGTTGCTGCAGCTCTGGCTCTGACCAGCCATTGACACCAGTCTGGGAGCTCCTGTGACAGCTTTGCTGTCCCCTCTCTGGGCCAGGTGACCTCTCCCTCACAGCTGCTGTCCCACAGGCCACCACACCGAGGCTGGCCTTGGCTGCGCGTCCCCTAGAGGAAACGTGCCCCCAAGACCAAGAGGAGTGTCCCAGGGCCCTGCTGGTCCGATCACGTTCTCTCCAGACCGTGGCAGAGTTCCCACTGCCTCCAGCGAGAACAGGGACCCAGCCATTGTCCAACACCTTTGATATTTTCTGTGACTGAGAGGAGCTATTTTTGGGCCGGGAGGTCAAAGTCAGAGCAGGGTGGACAACTTCAAAGGCCAGCTCTGAAGTCTCTGCGGGCAGGAACACATGTGGAGACATCCAAAGCACCGCTGAGCAACCTCACTTTAAAGGAGGATCCTGAACTCTGCTTTCATGGTGTGAAGATCTTTCCAGAAGAAGGTTTCATAACCCCGCAGAAGGCCTCAGCCACTTGGCTTGGTCCTTCTCTGCTGTCAGTTCAGCCCCATCTCCTCACTCAGGGCTGGATGTTGTCCCCTGCCTGCTCTGAGGATATTTGGGATATCAAGACCATTAAACTCCTTCCCAAAGGAAATCACAGCCCGTCCCTCTGGCTCAACCCTGCTATCTCTTGCGTTAATTAATGTTTGCCATTAGCCACACACTTGATAAGTTAACAGAGGGAGGAAAACGTCCCTCGCAGCCATCAGCCCCGCAGTTGGGATGTCTGCTTGGCTGAACCCTCTTTAGTCCGTCCAAGGAACGATTATTAGGAACATAAATTCGCCTGGAACATCAAAAGCCAGCCCTCCCTGCCGTTTGCTATTGGCACCTGGATGTGGATGAGTCACAGTCGGGATCTCCAAAGGAGCCGGCAAGGCGGCAGGGAAGGGGGAAGGGAAGCTGCTGCTTTCCCTGCTTTTTTGTGTTAGAGAGATGTCAAAGAAAAGTCTTTTAGCTGAGGAGCGTCTGCCAGCTGTGTTGATGTTTGGGGCAGACATGCCAAATACCTGCTAAAAACCCGGAGCTCGATTTGTGAGGAATCTTGGAGGAAATGGAAAAGAAACAGGGAGGAGGCTGAGCACCTTTCTTGGCCAGCAAAATTCCATGAACCTGTCCAAAGATTTACCAGCAGCAGCAGACCTTTCTGCCTGGAAGACAAATAGAAAAATAAGTGAGAGGTCCCGTTAAAAACCTATCAGTCATTTTAGTGCTGATGTGTTGAAGGTTTGGGCTCAAGAACCAGAGCACCACCACTGCCCATTCTTTTCCTTGTTTCCACAGCTGACACACCCCGTGCCTCTTCTCCCTCTGAAAATGTCCCTGTCCCTTTGGCATTACTGAAATAAACTCACACATTTACCAGATATATTTGACCACCCAGGCACAGCTTTGGGAAATACTAATAGCCAGAACTTTTCCCTTGGGAACTGAATTCCTAGGAAAATCAATTCCCCTGACTGTGCTTTAAGTGCCATGATTGCCCTCATGAAGGTGGGTGCCAACAAAGTCAAGGCAAAGAGCACTCAGTGGTTCCTGCAGCTCTCCAGATCCCACCCAGAGTATCCAGGACCTACATCTGCCCAGGGATTGCCAGGACAATGTGCCAGGAGGAGTCTCCTGGACCCTGCTCCAGTGGTGAAAGTTGGCTGGGAACCACACGTGGCCATCAAAGGGGATGTGGGAGTGGGGTGAACAAGAGCTGGATTATCTGGAAAGAAGGAATTTTATTAGAATGGGATAATAGAAACTCAGAATCATGGAATGGTTTGGGTTGAAAGGGACCTTAAAGCTCATCTCATTCCAGGGCAAGGACACCTTCCACTGTCTCAGGTTGCTCCAAACCCTAATGTCCAGCCTGGCATTGGACACTTCCAGGGATCCAGAAGCAGCCTCTGGGCACCCTGTGCCAGGGCCATCCCACCCTCACAGGGAACAATTCCTTCCCAATATCCCATCTAACTTTACTGTCCCTCAGTGTGAAAACTTTCCCCCCTGCCCACGTCCAACCTCCCTCTCCCGCTCTCTTGGAGCACCTTTAGATGCTTGTCTCAGTTTTCAGCTGGGGGAGATTGTCTGTCTCTCCTCACATCCATGAATCCCATGAGCTCAGCCTTGTCTGAAGGCAAGGCCCTCTTCCAAAACCTCTCTGAGATGCCTGGTGAGCAAGAGGATGGGGAAGCTGAAATTCTCTCCAGCCTCAGTAAGAGCAGGGCTGAACTTGGCCTGGTTTTGACCCCGCTCTTTCCTGCTGCTCAGTCATCACTGCAAGAGGATTTTTACCTTGATCTGGACACAGACATGAAGCCTTCCCTGAAAAATCTTTCCTGGGAAGTGGAAAATTTGGAATTGGGTGGTGGCTTAATGGTTTGACTTGATGATTTCAGAGGGCTTTTCCAGCTGAAATGATTCCAGGGTTCTCTGAATAGTGCTGAGGTTACAGCAGCATGGTTGGACCTCCAGGGACAAATCCACACTTCATGGGCATCCTGGCTTTGTCCTGGCTTTGTAGCAAGAAAACAAAGAGCTTTTGGGCTGTGTGAAAAAAAAAAAAAAAAGAATTCTGATAAGCACAATTCTTGTTAGAAAACATGGAAAACTACTCAGCACAGAAGTGGTGAAATGGGGTTCCCCACCCCAAATCTCAGCAGCCTTCCTGAGGGCTCTTTAATCCCATGGGACAATTCACATTCCTCATGATTTGCTGAGCTGTGGGGTGGATTAGTTTCCTGAAGGATTCACATGCTTGGCAAGGGAGGTTTAGGAGCAGTTTCTTCTTTTATTGCATTTTTTGCTTATTGTTCTTTAGCTTGCTAATAAATAAGTGCATTCCAGGGGTTTGAGATCACAAAAGGGAGAAGGAATGAAGGTAGGAAATGAAAACACAAAGGGGAGCAGAGCCACAGGCAGAGGCTTTGCTCCCTGGCTTATTTGGTGGCCAATTTCCCAAATTCCAGGCTCCTTCAGGATTATCTGTATCATGACTCAAGCAAACATCTTTCCATTGTGTGGGTCTTGAGCAGGTAAAATATCTCAATGTCACGGCAAGAAAAGGTGAAAATATATTTTAATAAATCATTGTTTCTATTATAAAAATAATTTTTCAAATATTTCATAACATAATTAATATTTAATATTTAGTTTAATGGAATTTCTCAGGAGACATCAGTGCTCCATTTCTGCCTTTGGTAAGAAGACATCAGTAACATTTTCAGACTTTGGTAAGCTGACATCAGATCTCAAATCCAACATCTCTGATGTACAAACCCGGGTTTGTTTGTAACCCCCCTCACCCCCCAAAAAAAGGGAAGCTTTTAGAAATCAAGGTTTTGAAATTCTAACAGGCTGCAGAATGGAGGGCAGGTGTATTTGAGTTTAAATTAAAAAGTATTCTATGGCTTTTATCCATGGAAAAGTCCTTTACAGCGTGAAGTGAAGCACCACCTTCCTAGAGGTTGGAGATTAAGTTCTAAATGAGTTTTTAAAACAAGGTAAACTCCCTTGCTCCAGGGCATGAACCAGTGAAGACCTGGAAGAAACCTCAGCCAAGTACAGTCATTCCCTGCCTGCTTCCAAGATTTTTATCCCTTTTTTACAGACTGGCGATGCCAACAAGCCCCGGGGATTGAAGAGGTATCAAACTATGGATTTTTGTGTGTCTGTTTCTAAAGATTCCTCGGAAAGGCTCACAGAAAAGCACACTTCACTGAGTTTTTTGTCTGCTGCTCCTCTCATGTGTCAGCTAATGAGCTGCCACAGCCCCCAGAACAGGGCCAGGCAACTGCTTTATTTCAGTGAAATGGGACGTGAGAGCAGCGTCCTGGCACCTCCACCTCCAGCAAGGTATGGATTACTGAAGGAAATCAATTAAGTTTGGGCCTGGAATTGGCAGTGCATTCAGACCTGTGAGAGCAGCAGGGTTATTCCTGAACTGAAAAGGAGGTGAAGGCTTAATTACGTGGCTGAATCCAGGGCTGCCAGCGTGGAGAACTCTGGTGTTGGATGTCAGCATGGAAGCGGATTCCTATGGCCGGTTACAAATCACTGGGATTTATAATCACTTTATAGTCCAGGAATGCTGACAGCTTTAAATATAGCACCGTGCCTGTGATAAATTGCTGGCATTTTATTCTTGTTAGCCTTTTGTAACTAAATTTAAGGTATCCATTTCAGCGTGATCCAATTATGGAAGCGTAGTCGGGAACGGCTCCCCATGCAAGAGGCCACATCTATTTTTGCCTGCGAAGCTTAACTCTGCATTTCTGAGCTCATGATTTATGGCAGGCTTTAAATTAATAATGAGGCATCCATCCACAGGCAAATATTTGTATTTGGAGAGCCATTCAGGCCCCAGCCAAGGCTTCCCGAGCAGCCAAGGATCAGTTACAACAATGCCCATACAGATCCTATTTCAAACATCACCTGGCCCGGCACAATTAGCATCAGCTCCTCCTCGCTAACGAGAGCCTGAAATTAATGGCATGTCAGCCAAAACTATTGAACTCCTGTGAAACTATTCATTCCTGAGACCAAGCAAAGGCTGTATTTCAGCTAAATTTTCTCAGGTTTCTGTGGTTGAGATGGCCCCGAGGTATTAGAAAGTCTCTTTTTTCCCGCCCCACAACCGAAGAAGTCGAGATTCCTCAGTTCTGCTTTTCAAGGTTGTTTATTTATTCTTATCTTTCTCTGACCTGCTGAGATCTGTCCAGCAGGTCAGGTTGTGGCACAGCCACTGCCCTTGGGGTGGTGTTAACTTTTTATACTGAGAACTACGTGTACTTTATTTACAATAATTTCCCAATACCTATCACCTATGTTAGGCAGTCTGTCTCTATTCTAGTCCAATCCAAAAGTGCTACCATGACAGCAGAAGATGGAGGACAAGAAGAAGAAGAAGGAGGACAGGACACGCCCAGATTCCTCCATCTTGCCCCATTCTAAATCCCCAAAATCCTACTTTTTCACCCTGTGACAAATTCAGTGTCATTCTACTCTAAACTCTTGTGGCTTGTACATCTCCACACAAAGTTGGTAATTGTTTCCATGGGCTAAAATCAAAGGCACGGGTGTTTGTGACTCTGTGCCAAGGTCTCTGAGCCCCCTGCCAGGGTCTGGAGTCCTCCAGGGCAGCCAGAGGAATTTCCTGGGTCCCAACAAAATTTCTGCCGGGCCACACCCTCGCCTCTGCTGCTGATGGATAAATTCCCATAAATATTTCCAGGGAGACTCAATGCAGGTGTCCTGCAGACGTTGTGGGATCAAGCAGGCAGCTGGGCAGGCACAGAGGTGACCACACAGACAGACAGACACACCCCAGGGGGGTGCAAAGCTGAGAAGGAGAGGGATAAACCCTCCCCAGGCTGTTACCTAGCAAAGATACGAGTTTGGGGAAATTTTGAGCCGTCACTTCTCCTGCATTAATCTATGGAAAATACACTGATTTCCTCTGGAAAGTGCCTGGAGACCTGCTGGTGGCAGAAGCCCAGAGCCAGCCATGGTCAGAGTTCAAGAAACCTCCTGCAATTAGTCCTGACTAGAGCAGCTTGTCCTGGAGACAAGGATTTATTTATTTTTAAACAGCTGGGGCTGTTGCAGCTTCAGGTTACCTGTGGAAATTGCAGCTCAGTTTTCTTTCTCTCGAGTCACCATAGAACAGTTTGGGTTGGAAGGGACCTTTAAAGGAGCTGGAAGATGCCATGAGGAGTCACAGCAATATCCATGGATAACCTTTCCTGGCTGGCTTTGTGAGTAGAGGGTTGTGTTGCCTGCTTGGTGATCAGATATTAGGAAAAGTTTCTTTGTGGAAAGAGAAGTCAATCCCTGGCTCAGAGGTGGTGGTGGAGTCACGATCCCTGGAGGGATTTAAAACAAGTGTGGATGTGGCACATGTGGACATGGGGACAGGGGTTAGTGGTGGCCTTGGCAGTGCTGAGGGAAGGGTTGGACTCGATCTCAGAGGGTTCTTCCTGCTGAGATGTCTGGAGCTGTCCGAGCTGGGCTGCCCTTATGGCTGAGGACAGGGCAGGAGGCCTGAAGATGCTCCCTTGTCCATCTGCCCCAAAGGAGACACAGAACAAGTGCTTGCTGGGTGTCCCACCATGGTCAGTGGCAGGATCTGGGTGTCCCACGCTGATCCCTGTGCCATCCTTCCTCTCAAAGTCCATTAACTCCATGGCTTGATGGTCAAAAAGTCCATTTACTCCACAGCCTCCATCTGGAGTAAAGCTCCTGGTGCCCACCTTGAGCACCCCGGGCAGAAGCACCATCACCGGTGGACATTTTTATCAGTAGTTAATTTAATGATGCTTTGAATCACATCTGTGTGCTCCTCTCCATTGATGTGGGACCACGGAAGAGTTCACCTGCTTTATTCCTGTTTTTTTCCTCTGGGCATGACCAGCTTCCTTTAAGATACTTTTCCATGTCTGCATGGCAGGAGGTTCTTTGGGAAAAATGATGTAATCCATGGAGGTCCTGCCTTGTTTGCCTGGCAGCCCAGCAGGAATGTGAGCACCACACAGCCTCAGCTGAGCGTCTCCAGGCTCTCCAGGCTACAGCAGAGATTAATTAAGTGGTGAGTAAACATCTCTGCCCAGCCTGGCAGACAGAGCAGAAAGCTGAGCTTAGCAGGGAAGGACAGCCAGGCTGTGAGTGATTGGGAACGTATGGAATTCCAGAATCCCAGACTGGGATGGGCTGGAAGGGACCTCAAAGCTCATCTGGTTGCACTCCTGCTCTGGGCAGGGCTATCTTCCACTCTCCCAGGGTGCTCCAAGCCCTGTCCAACCTGGTCTAGATTGGATATTATGGAACATTTCTTCTCTGAAAGGACTTGCCCAGGCTGCCCAGGGATGGAAGAGCCCTGTGGAGGTGGCACTTGGGGACATGGTTGGTGGTGGCCTTGGCAGTGCTGGTGGAATGGTTGGAGTCTTATAGAGCTTCTCCAGCCTTAGTGATTCTGTGATTCAATGATTAAAGGTCTCTGCTCTGCTCTGAGCTCATGGCCCCCAGCACCCAGCAGGGAGAGACCACAGCAGTGCTGAAAGCCCCTGGCCTGGCTTGGAAGCTCCCTGAGGAAGGGGTTTCCAGCAAATCCCAGCCTGGCTGTGGCTGTGTCCCATCCTCTGTGGGGAAGAACATCCTTGGGGCACCTGGAAAGGCAGCCCTGCCCTCCAAGGCTCATCTCCTACACCCCACATCCCTCAAAGCCTGCTCTGAGGTGTTCTACACCTGGGAAAGCTCAGGAGAGTGCCCAGAGATTCTGGGGCCAGCCCCTCTGGACAGCGCTGCATTTTCCTCCGCCTGTGTTTCCCCCTTTGCAGGGAAGGGTATCAGGCACTTCAGGCAGGCAGGGGCTTTATCCAGAGTCTGGGAAAGACCTCCCTGCTCCAAAATGCAGCTGGCTGTGGGGAGAGGCACCCATTTGCCCACAACTCCATTCCTGCCTGCAAAGCAGGGGCAGCACTGCCCTGGGGTGTCCCCAGCTGACCCCAATCCGTTGGATGTAATTCATTAATCACTCCTCACTGCTTATTAACATCATTAATGCAGCAGAGCCTGCCAGTCCTCACCACTTCCCCCTCCATCTGTTCACGGATTGCTCCCTGTTTTTCACACTGCCTCGTTCCCACGGCGCTGAACCGAATGTTCTTCCCTCCCCTCCCTCCTCACCCTGTCTGCTGACAGCCCCACACACCCAGTCTCATCTGCAGCAAGGTCAAAATGATCTGACAGACTCGAAAAGATGGGTGAGCCTTCACTGCAAGACAGCCTGGCACTGCCAGGGGGGGATGGATGACAGCAGCAATTTGTTTCTTTCACATAGAAAACTGAAATATAGGAGTTTTTCCTATTTTTTTCCCTTAGGTGATGTTTTCCCTCCCCAGCTTGTTTGAGGGTTCAACCACAAGCTCACTTGGTGGCACTGCCCCAATTTCTAATGGGCCCATCCCCAGTGAAAAGTCATGTCAAACCAAGTGTGATGATTTTCCTTCCCCTTAAGGATGATCTGAGGGCTTCTCACCTCTGTCCAGAGCCTAAACTCCACAGCACTGGCAGAATGTGCCCAGAGAAGCTGCAGAATTTGCATTAAAGAGCAAAAACCCAAAGACACCTGAAGGCAGGAGAGATCCCAGAGCTCCCTGACTCTGGGGCACAGGCAGTGGCTTGGAGCTGCAGTGCTGAGCCCTGCTGTGATTTCCAAGCAGCTCATTTATTCTGTCCTCACTGACTGCCCAGCTCTGCAATTATTTGTCCTTGGATTTAGCAGCTCGGGACACGCAGCCTTTGCTTCTCCCCCCTCACAAATCTTGCTGTGCAAGGGGCAGAGCGAGCCCTGGCAGCAAGGACGGCTGGTGCAAGAAATCCAAGGCTTCAAGGGGGCATTTACAGAACCCTGCTTGCTTTTAAAATGCCCTTTTTCCTGACCCTTTGTGGCTCCTGGTTGGACAAACCACCCCATAAATCCCAGGCACTGGTCCAAGGCAGTCTGCAGCACAGACCCAGACTGGGCTTAATTTTCAACCCGCAAAGCAGCATCCTGGGGTGACTTTATGATGCTGAATTGTATCCCCATTCATCTGTTTAGCCCAGAAATAAGTTTTGCACCTTTAAAACTAGATCTGAGAGTGAAGGAGGGGAGAAGGAGAAGGGGTGGAATGGCTGAGGTGTCTGTATTCAAAACCAGAGAGAAGAGCATCAGCTTTCCTGTTCATGGACTGTGTTGTCTGCAGCACAGACAGAGGGAGAGAGCTCTCCTTTGCTTTTTAGGTAATTTTTTAGCTAGCTGAAGCAGGAAAAAATCACTGAACCCTTTCCCTTGGGGAGGAGATTTCCCAGACAGGGCCCAGGCTCCTGCTGGAGCCCAAGTGAAGCCCTGCTGAGAGCATCCCAGTGCACCAGGAGCACAGCCAAGCAGGTTGGCAGGGCCTGGGGAGGAGCAGGGATCCATCAGCACTGGTTCTTCCCAGCTCAGGGATGCAAATCCCTCCCCACTGCACACTTGGAGCGTTGAGTTTGGCCTGGGAGCATTTATGAGACAGCCCCAGGGCTCTGTGGTGAGATGATGCATGAATGGTGATAACCCAGGCCAGTTCCATGGAGTGGGGCCAAAGGAACCCTTCCATGGGCTGCAGGAGGAGCTTGACCTTGAATATGGGCTGAGACCTCTCCATGTGAGCTCACACTGCCCCCTCCTCGTGATAAAATCAGCTTTTCCCAATAAACAGCAGCTTCAAGGAAGGAAAAACCCTGCAGAGTAATTTCTGCCCCAAGATTCCCCATATTTCAGTAATTTCAGCATAAAGAAAGATTTGGGTGACATCTAATTTTGGAATAACATCTGCCTCTGGGGACCAAACCCTTTCAAACTACTACAGAAACTGCAGCATTCCAACAAATCTAACCCTGATAAAATCCCAGCTTCCTTAGCATCTGGACAGTTGGGTGTGGGGGGTAAAAAACCCCAGCAGATGCAGAAAGCAAGCAATCAGGGCAGAGTTTATTTTAATAAACTCTTGTGACTGCAATAATCTCAGCTCTGATTAGCAGTGGAGATTAAAAAATGTAAATATTTACCAGAACATCTTCAATATCCTCATGGAGTCAAAAGGGCAGTTTCTGCATGCAGCGTGTCAGAACTACTTGCTCTGGCAAACTCTCTCAGACAACTGTGGAATCATGCAAAGAGCTTCAGCATAATTAATTGTATTCATTACAAAGCCAAAACATTGGAGTTTTATTTGCTTTCTGTTCCAGCTCTGAGCTCTCTCTGCTTTCTGCCTCTTGTGTGAGACTCCGACAGCTCCTTTAACAAAAGCTGTGATTCCCACTTGGCTCCAGGAGCTGCACTTAATGAAAACTAACGAGTTGCATGATGCCTGCAGTAAATTTGGGCTGCCAGACCTCCTCTAAGGAGGGATGTCTTTGCTTCTCCTTCATTTCAGCAGCCCAGAGCAGCTGTGGCTGCCCCTGGACCCCTGGAAGTGCCCAAGGCCAGGTTGGACATTGGGGCTTGGAGCAGCCTGAGATAGTGGAAGGTGTCCCTGCCCATGGCAGGGGGGTGGAATGAGATGGGCTTTGATGTCCCCTTCCACCCAGACCATTCCATAACTCCATGATTTTGTAAGAACACGGTGTGGCTTGCTCTGCAGTGGGGACAACTCTCTGCTCTGGGTTGCTGCTGACACTGGTTCCCAGTAAGCTCTGGATGTAGCACATCAAAAGCAAACCAGTGGCCTGGCTCCTTCCCCAGCTTGCCAGGCACCTTGTTTGAAGAGGCCTAGAGCTGGTCTTAATTAACAGAGGTGCTGTGAATGGGCTGGGGCCTGTCCTGCCCTCAGAAATGGGATTACATCCCAATTAACTCACCCTGGCACCGAGCCTGCTGTGTGTGTTTGGGGCAGGCTGGGAATTTGAGCTGAGGCACAAGGAGCAGTGTCTCCCTGCTGGCACATTCCCATCCTCTGCTGTCTTCCCACCTTTCTGCTCTGTTCCCACCTTTCTTCCATGATCCCACCTGTCTCTCAATGCACAATTCCCAGTTTTAGGCACGAGCAGGAGGTAAAGATGCCACAGGTGCCACCTGCCCTTTGGTCCAGGTCTCCAAACTCACCTTCCAGGGCCATTCACACCCACCCAGCATGGAGGGCTTGGAGCTGCTGCTTTTGCTGCTGCTGGGGTTGGGTCACTCTGGATCCTGGATCCAGCCTGGGCACGCAGCACAAATGGAGAAAACAAAGCAAAAAGCATCACCCTTCTGCCCTTAAACCCGAATTTCCTCTTCCTTGTCCCCCTTGTGCTCCAGTCCCACAATGCCAGGTTAAAATCTCGATGGGATTGGGTTAGTTGCTGATGCAGAAACCCCCTGGCTGGACTAAGGAAGAATAGAAGCTGTGCACTGAGGGAGTGCCACAGAACAATACATCCAAAGAGGCTTTTTATTGCTTAAAAAATCCCCAACAGATGCCATGGGCCTGGGTGAGGGGAAGGAGGGAAACTTCCCTCCCTTCCAGAGGGTGAGAAATGCCAGCAAGGGCCTTTCCTGGACACAGGGTCAATCCAACCTTGTAATTGTGGTTGTTAAATCATGCAGTGAACAAAGATGTGCTGGTGAGTTTGGGCAGGAGAGGCCTCCTTGCTTTCCCTGCCTCCAGTGAAGGGAAAATTCTTGCTTTTTGGGGCAGCAAAGGTGCTTGGGGGGCTCAGCAAGACGCAGATTTTGTGCCATGGCTTTCCTCTTATGGAATGAAAATAAAAATCGGTCACACAGATGGGGTGCAGCTCTTAATAAGGGGTAGGTTGCAATAAAACAGCTGGGACTCAGTTTCTTCATGCAGAAAAGCCAATTCTTTATTCACAAAGCTGATATTTATAGGAAATATCAGAAGGCA
Source organism: Agelaius phoeniceus (assembly GCF_051311805.1). Taxonomy (NCBI): domain Eukaryota; kingdom Metazoa; phylum Chordata; class Aves; order Passeriformes; family Icteridae; genus Agelaius; species Agelaius phoeniceus. Next base: position 12,147,013 of record NC_135271.1, on the reverse strand, counting down.
CTGTGTTAGACCTAACTGGCTAACAATGCACTGACACTCAGTTTATTGGTCTGTAAATGGCCAGGGTGTGTGTCTGTCAAATCTCTCTATTTTTGGTTAGTTCACATATTTTGTTCACTGATTCCCATGGGACACTTTTCTTGTTTATTACAGGCGCAAATGGTTCTCTTACCAGAATACTTGTTGTGCTAACTGCTTTCATTCTTATGATTTTCCACAGGGCAGTCACAAGCTAACTGCTAGCTTAGCTAGAGTAGCAGGGCCTAAACCATATTTTATAAGGCCTTTTTTTTTTTTATTGTATGCAACAAGTGGTAAAAGCCAGCAGCTTGCTGAGCTGGAGGCAGAAACCACAGCTGAGGGGCAGCCCTGCAAATCTTCCTGCTGGAGATCCCACCACCTGCAAAGAGCAGGGCTGGCAGAGTTGAAAAAAAAGAGGAGGAATCCCTACCTACCTCTTCTTGACATTAAAAAAAAATCCTTGGAAATATGATTTTTTTTTTTTTTAATACATAAAAATCTGGTTTGAGTTGAGCTTGTTTCATGGCAAGCAGAACAAGAAGAGGCTGAGCACGATGAGCTCACACAGCCACTGCTAAAAACAGGGGGTGAGCTGTCAGAAACTGTGAAGCAAAAAGCCAAGTGAGATTTTTAAAATTTTTTTGACCTGCTCTGTCCCTGGATCCCTTCCCACTCGGGCTGAGCCTCACAGCAAGCCAACCATTTGTGCTCAGGCCAGGCCTGCCTTTTAAGTAGTGCTGAGCTGCTAAAAAAGAAAATACACAGCCCCAAAATACAGGATGTGAAAAATGCGTATTTTATGATTGGCTTTTCGCAAATATTAAAATGAATATTATATGTGTTGTGTTAGAAAATTATGCTGTATAAATTTTTAAGTAGTGTGTTAAATATAGTTTTAGGTTATAACATAATGTTAAAATATAAACTATGTATGTGGGATATTTTTTTAAAGAAAGGAATGAGGTACTTGCACTAGATAGCAGCCACAGGACACCTAAATCTTTCAGAAAAAGAGAATTTTATTGTTCCCTTATCAGAAGAAAGGAACTTCTTCCCACCTCGCTCAGCCCTGAAGAGGATTCAGAGGAAGAAGTTGACACTGACCAGGCAGAATCCTGTGTTTGAATGGAATTTATGCATCATTATATTACTGTGAAAAACGCCAATCACTTGGTTTTTTTTTAATTTTAAAAGTTTAATAGTAATAAAATGGTTATAAAAGTAGCAATATAATTAGACTAATAAAAATTTGGACAATTAGGATTTAGGATAATACAAGACAATAAAAACAAAGAGTTAAGGATGTCCGGGTACCTTTTCTGGGCAAAATAAGCCCAAAAAAGGACCCACGTTAACAGAGGATTAACCCTTAAAAGCAACAGCCTGTTGCATATTCATACACCTCATCCATGATGCATAAATTCCATTCAAACACAGGATTCTGTCTGGTCAGTGTCAACTTCTTCCTCTGAATCCTGACAGCATCTTCAGGGCTAAGCAAGGTGGGAAGAAGTTCATTTCTTCTGATAATGGAGTAATAAATTCTCTTTCTCTGAAAGATTCAGGTGTCCTGTGGCTGCTATCTGGCTGTGAGTCCTTTTTTTAAAAAAGGTATCTTACATAGCATAGTTTCTATTTTAACCTTATGTTATAACCCAAAACTATATTTAACACACTACTTAAGAAAATGAATACAGCACAACTTTCTAACATAACACATATTAACATTCATTTGAATATTTGCAAAAAGCCAACGATAAAATACACATTTTTCACAATTACTATTTCTATTTTATTACTATTAAACTTTTACAATTTTAAAAACAAGCAATTGGCGTTTTTCACACAGGAGGGAGGGCAGAGCAGAGGGACAATGGGTCCCCTCAGGCCAGGAGGAATCAGCCTTTCCTTCCCCCCAGTCTGTGAAGGAAGGGCAGGCCCAGCCCAGAGTAAACAGAGGTGAGCTGCAAAGCTGTCTGCAGGCCCAGCCCTCGAACAATGGGGCCCAGGGGGAAATGGAAAAGCAAATATTAATGTTTTGCCATCTGCATGGCCCCCAAGAAAAGAGAACAATGCCTTCAGTTGGACACCACCTTGATAACTTCTTCCTCCTCCTTCTCCTTCTCCCCTCATGCTCTAAAATGTCACCTCGGGAGCTTTGCATGATTCCTTTGGATGGAGCAAGGGAGAGCTGAGGGCTTTCCTGCTTTTTTTTCCCACACCAAAGGGAAGGATGGCTCCACTATAAACATATTTCTGTGTCCTGCCCTCCAAAGTCAGGCTCCTCTCATGAAGGAAAAGCCAGAAGCACATGAGGGCCCAGCAATGGATCCCAGCAGCTCAGTGAGAGCTGAGGGAATACAGGCACCCAACTGCTCTTAAACTCGCCAGAAAGGGTGGGCACAATCCCAGAAAACAGGGAATGTTTCCCTAGGGAGAGAACAATGCCTTTGGTTGGACACCACCTTCATGGCTTCCTCCTCCTCATCCCCCTCATGCTCTAAAATGTCCCCTTGGGAATTTTGGATGATTCCTTTGGATGGAGAAAGGGAGGGCTGAGGGCTTTCCTGCTTTTTTTTTCTCCCACATCAGAGGGAAGGATGGCCCCATTAAAAACCTGCTGCTGTGCCCTGCCCGTCCAAAGCCAGGCTCCTCCTCATGAAGGAAAAGCCAGAAGCACATGAGGGCCCAGCAATGGATCCCAGCAGTTCCCAGGACAAGGGAACTCAGGCACCCAACTGCTGTTAAACCTGGCAGAAAGGGTGGGCACAATCCCAGAAAACAGGGAATGTTTCCCTAGGGAGAGAACAATGCCTTTGGTTGGACACTACCTTCATGGCTTCCTCCTCATCCCCCTCTTCCCCTCATGCTCTAAAATGTCACCTTGGGAATTTTGGATGATTCCTTTGGATGGAGCAAGGGAGAGCTGAGGGCTTTCCTGCTTTTTTCTCCCACACCAGAAATGGATGGCTCCATTATAAACCTGGTTTGTGCCCTGCCCCTCCAAAGCCAGGCTCCTCCTCATGAAGGAAAAGCCAGAAGCACATGAGGGCCCAGCAATGGATCCCAGCAGCTCGGTGAGAGCAGGACAAGGGAACACTCTCACTGCTCAGTGAGAGCAGGACAAGGCATCCAACTGCTCTTAAACCTGCCAGAAAGGGTGGGCACAATCCCAGAGACCGGAAAACAGGGAATGTTTCCCCAGGGAGAGAACAATGCCTTTGGTTGGACACCACCTTCATGGCTTCCTCCTCCTCCTCCTCCTCCCCTCCCTTGTCCTCTAAAATGTCACCTCAGGAGCTGTGATTCCTTTGGATGGAGCAAGGGAGCGCTGAGGGCTTTCCTGGGGTTATTTTCCCATACCAGAGTAAGGATGGCTCCATTATAAACCTGGTTTGTGCCCTGTCCCTCCAAAGCCAGGCTCCTCCTCATGGAAAAGGAAAGAAGGAAAAGCCAGAAGTACATGAGGGTCCAGCAATGGATCCCAGCAGCTCCCAGGACAAGGGAACTCAGGCACCCAACTGCTGTTAAACCTGGCAGAAAGGGTGGGCACAATCCCAGGGACCAGAAAACAGGGAATGTTTCCCCAGGGACAGGCAGAGATGAGGGCCTGGCTTGTTGTTTGCTTTATCTCTCCAATGAGGCCAGGCTGGGAGGGCTGGGGGTGCTCACCTGTCAGAACCCAGGACATTCCTCTGGCTGCTCTGGGGGACTCCAGACCCTAACAAAAGGCTCAGAGACCTTGGCACAGAGTCAAAAACACCTGTGCCTTTGATTTTAGCCCATGGAAACAATTACCAACTTTGTGTGAAGATTTACAAGCCACAAGAATTTGAGTAGGATGATAATGAATTTGTCACAGGGTGAAAAAGTGGAATTTTGGGGATTTAGAATGGGGCAAGATGGAGGAATCTGGGTGTGTCCTGTCCTTCTTCTTCTTCTTCTTGTCCTCCATCTTCTGCTGTGATGGTGGCACTTTTGGATTGGTTTAGAGCAGAGACAGACTGTCTAACATAGGTGATAGGTATTGGAAAATTACTGTAAATAAAGTACACGTAGTTCTCAGTATAAAAAGTTAACACCACCCCAAGGGCAGTGGCTGTGCCACAACCTGACCTGCTGGACAGATCTCAGCAGGTCAGAGAAAGAATGGAATAGATAAGAAAAAATAAACAACCTTGGAAAGCAGAACTGAGGAACTTCAACTTCTTCTTTGGTTGCGGGGCTGGGAAAAAAGAGACTTTCTAATACCTCGGGGTCATCTCAACCACAGAAACCTGAGACTCACCTGGAGAGGAGAAGGCTGCAGGGAGAGCTCAGAGCCCCTTCCAGGGCCTAAAGGGGCTCCAGGAGAGCTGGAGAGGGACTGGGGACCATGGATGGATTGGATTTGGATTGGATTGGATTGGATTGGATTTGGATTGGATTGGATTTCTTCCAATCCAAACCATTCCATGACTCCATGAGGAAAATGCCTCTCGTGGCTTCACCAGCAGCCCCTGGAAGGATCTCTGGGGCAGGCAGGTGACCAGAAATGGCAATGGAAACACAGGCCAGGCTCCTTGGCCCCCTCAGGGCTCAGTGCTGAGGGAGGAAGGCTCCTGCTCCTCCTGTGCCTGCTCAGAGCTGTGCAGCACAGCTGGGCTCTCATCCTGGCCTAATTGTTCCAGAGGCAAGGAAGAAAGGAGAGGAGAGGAGAGAGCCCTTGTGCTCGGCCATTTGATTGGGGAGGTTGCCATGGAAACCGCTGTGTAATTAAAGCCTCCCTCTCTGCTCTTGGAGGCTTTGGCTGTGCTGCGTCGCTGCATTTGGGACTTTTCTTGTTTTTTGCTGCTTCCAAAGCCAGGTGTCCTCTTGGAATGAGGCTGTTCCAGCAGCAGGATCTTGCCCTGGGAGGGATGTGCCATGGATAAATGTTTGTTGTCTTCAAACAGGTGCAGTTTTGGTGGCTGAGCAGCAGCCAGGGCTGTCCCACTCTGGCCTTTAGTCCCTCTCCTTCAGAGCAGCAGGGATAAAGGCTGGTGACCTCCCAGGACACAGTGCTATGGAATATTGGGATGGTTAATGCTGGAAAAACCTCTCAGATGATCACATCCAACCTTTAAGCAATGCCCACTGAATCACATGGCCACATCTGTTCATTTCTTGGACATTGCAGGGATGGTGACTCCAGCACTGCCCCAAAGCCTGACTGCTCCTTCAGTGAAGAGATTCTTCCTAAAATCCAACCTGAACCTTCCCTGGCACAGCTTGAGGCCCTTCCCCCTCGTCCTATTGGTAGTTTTTCCTTGGAGAAGAGGCCAGGGACATCAGGAGAGCGGTTGGGATGTGCACACTCCCTCATAACACACTGGTGTTACCACATTTCTCTTCACAGAGAAAAGCAAAGCACAATTCTTCACAAAAATTTCTAAAATTCACATTCTCTAAACCTCAAAAAAAACCCAAAACCAAACCCACAATTCCACAATTCTTATCACTTGCTGTACCTATATTACACCAAAGTAAAATACAATATAAAAATTATTTATCCAAAATAAAAAGGTTTTGTTTCCTTAACCTATCAAAACCAACTGTATATGTGTGTCAAAACTGTCAACTGACAGTCACAAAATTCAAGGCAGTATAAGCAAAAATATACAAAATAAATACTTAACAAATTCCATTTAAATAAAATGCATATAGTACAATATAATAAAGTAATTAATTCACCTTCTAATATCCATAAAGTCAAATACATCATTCTCTCCCCTTCATCAAAATCACCATTAATTTACAATGCACTGGGTTTGAGCCCTTCTGTCTGGCATAGAAGGAATCTCTTAAAACAATTGGTTTTTTCCTTCCTTTTTACACATGTAGCTGAAAGGTCAGGGTTTTGCTGGGTTGTTTTTTGGGGTTTTTTTTCTTTTTTTTAAAATAAACCTCCCAGTGTGGGGTGAATCACTATTTTATCATTCCATCTCTCACATTCTTCCCCCAAATGGCACAAGATAAGTTGTAACTTATTAAAATCAGAGAAATAGACCGAAAAGCCTCACCAGCAGTGAGGGTTCCTTTCCCTGCATAGCAGCCAGCAAATTATGCTGCACACTGTAAGGGAGCAGGTTCATTAAATTGTACCACTTTGATGTTATCTCTTGGGCTGAGCTGTGGGGAAAGTCTGGGGAAACACGTGACACTTCTGGGGGAAAACACTTGTTTTCTTCATTAGTATGCATTAAAGGCTGGCTGCCTGCGAGGCAGGCATCACCAAGTCAATAAAGCAGCTCTGATTTCAGGTGAAAAGCAATATCCACCCTAACAAGGCAGCTGAGAGCCAGCCTCAAGCTCAGGGTTTTTTGCAGAGACCTCCAGCTATAACTCTCATGGCCAGGGGGTAAAAAATTCATCCCACCAGCTCCTGATAGAGCTTTGTACAACATAAAGTGCTGCAGGTGCTCAGGGAAGGCCTGGAGTGAGGATGCTGAGGTGGGAATAATGTGGTGGCACACCAAGGGGAAGGGACTGGCCACCTCCTGAGAAATGATGTCTTTGGGGCCAAGACTTTGGGAAAAAATGCTGCAAACCAACTCCTTCCACTCTTTCCTGAGCTCTGGAAAGGAGCTCATCCCTCTGGGGCAGGCAGGCACTAAAGGATCCTGTTTTCATGTGGATGGCAGTGACAGCATTTAAAACAGTCTGATTTCAGGTGAAAAGCAATGTCCACCCTTACAAGGCACCTGTGAGCTGCCCTTGAGCTCAGGTTTTTTGTAGAGACCTCCAGCAATAACTCTCATGGCCAGGGGGTAAAAAATTCATCCCACCAGCTCCTGACAGAGCTTTGTACGACACAAAGTGCTGCAGGTGCTCAGGGAAGGCCTGGAGTGAGGATGCTGAGGTGGGAATAATGTGGTGGCACACCAAGGGGAAGGGACTGGCCACCTCCTGAAATGTCAGAGCAAGGCTGGCTTGAGAAATGATGTCTTTGGGGAAAAATGCTGCAAACCCACTCCTTCCTGAGCTGTGGAAAGGAGCTCATCCCTGTGGGGCAAGCAGGCACTAAAGGATCCTGTTTTCATGTGGATGGGAGTGACAGCATTTAAAAACCCAGCCTAAATCCCACTGATACTCATTACAGTGGAGAAGTCTGATCTCGCCTTGAAATAATTGAACTTGTCTCTTGATATCTCAATTCCAGAGCAGGGTGGGGAGAAAAGCTTGAGCTGGCTGTGATGAGCAGCTCTAGCCTTCCCTGCTCCTGGTCAAAACCAGAGGAGGGTTAATTTTTAATGACACCATGCAGGTAAGCAGGATAGTTTAGTTCAAACAGGGAAGGTGGTGAGGAGAGGAGCACAGAGAATCAGCATCTTGGATGAAATGCTCCCCTGGCCAAGGTGAGGGGACAGGGGAATGTCCTGTGAGAGAGCCCAAGGAGGCACAACTGGCAGGAGAGGCAAATGGGAAATGAAGAGACTCTGTCCCACTGCACATCCAGTGTGCAGGGTGAGGATGGGGCTGATATTTCCCCTCCAAACACTGTGCTCAGCTCCAATGTGCCTCCTGTGTTCCCAGAAAATGCAGATGTGCCTGTTCTCTGATGGATATCTCTCATCCCTGCAAAACACTGCAGACTGCTTCAATAGCAAACATGAAAAAAAAGGCAGCTCCATTACCATTCCCCTCTCTTTATATGACAATTTGTTTTGCAGCCTGATTGCCAGCAGCAGAGGCAATTTTGCCATCAGCTTTATGGAGTCCCCCTGCTGGAAAAAAATAAAAATAAAAAAGAAAACAACAGCAAAAAAAGAACATTAAGAGGCTGCACGGTCAAGTGCTCTGATATTAAATTGTGCTGAGGCAGAGATCACCTCCAACTGCAGAATTCTGGGAGTTTCACGTGGATCCTCAGCATTTCACAGGAGCAGAGACAGGAAGGTGGAGGCAGCACTCCCAGCACAGCCATCCCTCCCCAGCCCCTTCCCAAGAAGGCTTTGTCCTTGTCCTGCCCAGCTCCTGGTGTCTGCAGCACCCTGGAGGTCACTGCACCTTTTGGCCACAAGCCCTTCACACATCCCATGGAAAATGTAGAAAAAGCACAAATCCAGAGATGGCAAACTGCTGGAGCCTGGAAGGTTTGAAATGAATGTGGAGAGCAGCAAATGGAGATGATGTGGCTGATCCTCAGGGGAGGAAGGCCATGGCTGCAATCAGGCTGTGCTGGCTTCCCTGGGAAAAGCTGGGATGCAGGTACAGTTTCTCTTCCTCTTCAAGTGTGCCATCCCAAAGGAATACAGCTCACTTCATAAGGCTGTGCTTTGCCTTTGCAAAGCCACCCACAGCCTCTCTGGGGGGAGGTGAGGGTGGAGGCTTGTCCCAGATTATCTCCTCCCATCCCACAGCTTCCCCAAATCTCTGGCAAACACAGCTCTCCATCTCTAAAGGGTTAAAATCAACAGACCTCAGAGCCCCTTCCAGTGCCTGAAGGGGCTCCAGGAGAGCTGGAGAGGGACTGGGGACAAGGCATGGAGGGACAGGACACAGGGAATGGCTCCCACTGCCAGAGGGCAGGGATGGATGGGATATTGGGAATTAGGAATTGTTCCCTGGGAGGGTCAGGAGGCCCTGGCACTGCCCAGAGCAGCTGTGGCTGCCCCTGGATCCCTGGCAGTGGTGCCAAGGCCAGGTTGGACATTGGGGCTTGGAGCACCCTGGGATGGTGGAAGGTTTCCCTGCCCATGTGGAACAAAATGGTTTTTTTCAGGTCCCTTCCAACCTAAACTATCCTGGGATTCTGTGAGTCTATTTCAGTGCAAAGGCACCAGAGGTCCAAGCTTTTGGAAACCTCTGCAGATTCCCAAATCCCAGCCAGGACAGCTGACAAGGTAATTTTTGGTTGAATGCTGTGGAAAGGAGGGAATGCAGCCCAGCACTTGGCTGGGTGACAGTCACTGGTCACAGTAAAAGTGTTTTTAAAGAGAAATGTGATTCTTTGGGTATTTCCCCGTGGGTGTTCCTGCCATTCCCTGTTATTTCCTGATTGCAGCAGCTGAGTCACTGCTGGCTCTGGAGGGCTGAGAAAGTTCAGGAGGAAAATTAGCAGGTCCTCGTGTCCCTGGTGACCTCCAAGGAAAGTCAGAGCTGGAGTTTTGCACCAGATGGAATTTGTCAAAGGCCTGAAAATGGTCTGAGATCGATGGGAATTAACAGCAGAAAGGCTCAGAGCAGGGGTGAGAAGGGAAGACAGAGTTGGGAAAAGGCTGGAGTGTTCCCTCTTGCTACAAAAGGTGTAAAAAATGAGGATTTTTGTGTTTTGCACAAAAGCTTCAAGTGTCTGTCCTTAATTTTGCCTAGTCTTTAAAAACAGTTGGCAGGTGAACTTAGTGGGAAGAAGCTCCAAGCCCTAAGAGTGAAACCCTCAGAAAATGTGGAGCTGCTCATGTGGAGCAGCTTTGGAGTTAAGCAGCAATGCTTGACCCTGTTACCCAAACAGAAGCCAAAGGCCAATCCACAAAAGCAACTTTTAAACCCAACAAGCCCCCAAGTGCTGATTTTCCAAGCAGCAGCCTGGGAAGAGGTGAGGCTGATGGGGCATCTCAGCAAGGAGGAGCTGCCCGAAATCCTGAGGCTGCTGCAGCTCCATGCACCAGACCCAGGCAACCCTTTCCAGTGTTATCCCATAAATCCTGTGGTCCCCATAGCACCATAAGTCCCCAAGGTCACCAACTCGTTGGATGGGTGTCACATCAAGGGCTGGGACAGCTCTGGGTGGGTCCCGGGCAGGGCTTTGCTCCCATAACTTGAAGCAGATCCTGTCTCCTTCAGAGGGAGGGCAGGGAAAGCAGCAGGGAGTGAGTGCAGGACGTCTCTGTATTATTTTTCCTCCCAGCCCAGGCTCGGTGCCAGCAGTGCTGCTGGTATAAATAATGGAGCGTGATGACAGGGACATTTTTAAAGGAGAACAAATCGCCAGACTCCTTTTCCCAGCTTCTTTGCTCTAGTCTAAAGTGATGCTAATGAGGGAGGTCAAGCCGTTTCCATCTCTCCCTGCTGCACGAGCTGGGACATTTATCTCTTTTGACAAAAAAAAAAAAAAAAAAAAAAAAAAATCCAAACTCCTAGAATAGATTTTTTTTCAGCTTGCATGGCTGGTGTGTCCCTTTCCAAGGAGGAGAACTCCTGGATGATGCCCTGGGGGATGCACCAGTCATTCCCCACTGTCCCTGCTGCCTGCAGGGATCAGCTGGAATGTTGGATCCCCCATGAGGTGGTGCCTCCAAGGTCCCCAGGGGGGTGTTGGGGACATCCTGTGCTGCAGCAGCACTGGTGACAGGGCCAGCTGTCCACAGGGAGGGCTTGGAGCCCAGCAGGACATGGGGGGGAATGCTGGGATAACTTCCTGTCAGGATGGTGGCTTGGAGTGACAGCACCTTTCTAACCCTCAGCTCATACCCCAAACATCCATTTTCCCCTAATCCATGTGGGAAGCACTCCCATTTCCAGAGCAGCAGATGCCAGACCACACACACGCTGGGCTCTGCTGATTATTTGGGTAAAACTCGATGTATATTCACATCCCTGAATTTTGGGAGACATCCCAAATTCCTGGGAGAGTGCTGCCTTTCCTTCCTGCTGGAAATGGCTGAGGAGTTCCCAGCTTCCCTGGGCTCCCAGCTCCTCCTCTCCAGGCAATCTGGGTGTGTCCAAAGGGCTGGGATTTTGGGGCCGCTCCTCAGGGGAAGATGCTCCTTCCTCCAGACAGACTGGATGTTCTCAGGGAGGATTCCAACAGAGCTGGCAGGGGCAGAGCACAGCTCAGGCCAGAGGAGTTGACTCCTCCAGGGTGCAGCTCCTCATGGAAATGGTTGGTGAATGTTGAAATGTGCCCTGGGCTCCAGGGAAGCTGAAAATGGTTGGAGAAGCAATTCTTGGGAGATCATAAATCCCAGAATGGTTTGGGTTGGAAAGCACCTGAAAAAACATCTGGTCCCAAACCCCTGCCACGGGCAGGGACACCTTCCACTATCCCAGGTTGCTCCAAGCCCTGTCCACCCTGATCTTTGACACTTGCAGGGATCCAGGGGCAGCCCCAGCTTCTCTGGGCACCCTGTGCCAGGGCCTCAGGCATTGCTCTGGCTGCCAGGTGGAGCAGTGCAGGACAGGTGTAAAATGGCTCTTGTCACCCTTGTAAAGCTGCATTAGGAAAGAGCAGCCACTTCCAGTGATCCGTGCTGAGCCTTGTTAAATTTATCAGTTGAGGTGAGAGCCTGGAAAATGAGGATTGGCTCCTGTCAGGCACCTCAGCATCCCTCCTGCTCACCGAAACCTCTCCTCCGTGATCAGTGCACCTCCTGCAGGTGGGAATGTCTCAGGTTCTCTCACTGCTCACAGTGACCCCGAGATAAGTTAGAAAGTCTCTTTTCCCTGCCCGGCGGTGGAAGAAGGAGTCAGAGCTCTTCATTTCTCGGTCTCAAGGTTGTTTCTTGTATCTTATCTATAAAATTCTTTCTCCTGTCCTGCTGAGGTCCGCTCAGCAAGACAGTCTAAGGCACTCTGCCTGCCCCAGGGCAGTGTTATCTTTTTCTACTAAAAACTACCTGTACAATATTTACAATTACTTTCCAATACCTATCATCTATGTTAGACAGTGAGCTTCTACTCTAAACCAATCGAAAAGTGCCAACATCACAGCAGAAGATGGAGGCCAAGAAGAAGAAGAAGGAGAAAGGCTGGACATGCCCAGATTCCTCCATCTTGCCCCCTGAACCCCCATTCTAAAAACCCCCCAAATCTATTTTTTCACCCCGTGATAACTTCACTATTATTCTATTTAAACTGTCATGGCTTGCAGATCTTCATCAAAGGTTGGTAATTTGCTCCATGGGTCATAATTAAAACCACAGGTGTTTTTGGCTCTGAGCCCCCTGGCAGGCAGTGGAAGGTGTCCCTTGGCAGTCCAGGACAGCCAGAGGGATGTCCTGAATTCCAACAGGAAGGGCTCTGGGCAAGCTCGTGGAATCCCAGAATGGGTTGGGTTGGGAAGGACCTTAAAGCTCATCCCATTCCATTCCTGCCACAAGCAGACACCTTCCACTGGACCAGGCTGTTCCTGGGGTCCATACCTGGTTACAGCTGTGGCTCACACCGGAATTTTTGCTTTATTAAACAAGAGAGCAGCGATTTTGTTCCAGTCTAACAAAAGAAAAAAAAATTCCCTGTGGACTGGTTTATGTCCTCCTTCAGTGCCAATTCCTGACCAAACCATCCTGAAAATGCCATCCTCCACCCTCCTCCAGTTTCAGCAACACTGGCAACCTCAAACACCCCAAGACCCTGGCTCAGTTCCTTAAAAATCATGGAGGAATATTCCCTGTTCATGGTTATTACCTCTCAAATCTGCAACTAGCTCTACAAGCCTAATGTATTTTTTTTTTCACAAGGAAAGCCAAAATTAACAATTAATTGCCTCTCCCAGGGTTTCAACAGAATAATTTAAAATATCTCAGGAAATGCAGACAGAAAGAGTGGTGACACTGTCTGTCTCTCAGAAGACCTGGCTTCTTGCTTTATTCCCACAGATTGCTGGCTGATAAAAAACCTCTAAGAAATATTCATCTTTTCAAAGACAGAGACAGGAAAAAAAACCCCCAAAAACCTGAGACAAATCTAAATTCCCCGGAGCCTTCCCATTTGGTGAATGGGCTCCGTGTGCTTGACACTAATCAATTAATTTCCTCAATTTAAATTGCTTCTTATGCATCCCCAGTCTACAGGAAAACTAAACACGAGACCTGAATGCATAAGAGGGGAAGCAGAATTTATATAAGGTATTGTTTAATAAGAGCGCATTTATTTATGTATTTATTTATTTATTAAGAGCATATATATTTATTTTATTTATAGCTTATTTATTTATTTATTTAGTTATTTATTTATTTATCTATTAAGAGCATATTTATTTATTTATTTATTTATAGTCTTTGGGGTTTTTTCCTGTGTTTTGTCTCCCAGATTCGGTTTGGTATCCAGGGATGCAGAAGCCTGGGGAGTAGTTCAGCTACTTTTGACCCAACTGGGGTCAGGGATGTGCTGGGAATGAGTCTGCAGCTGTAGGAGGAGCAGCAGCTTGGGTCACAGGGATGCTGCTCCCTCTGCTGAACCACGCTGGGGTGATGGGAGCCGTGCAGGAATCACAGAATTCCAGCCCGGATGAGCTGGGAAAGGACCTTAAAATCCATCCAGTTCATGGGCAGGGACACCTTCCACTGTCCCAAGTTGCTCCAAGCCCCATCCAACCTGGCCTTGGACATTTCCAAGGATCGAGGAGCAGCCAAAGCCCCATCATTTATATATCTATATACATATATATAAAAATTAATTTTATATATATGTATATGTATATTATATATATAAAATATATATGAAAATATATTTTATGTACTTCTATATTATATATTTATATTTATATAAATATAATATATATTATACATATTTTATTTATGTATATAAATATATAAATATATAAATATAAATATAAATATATAAATATATATATATATATATATATATATATATATATATATAAAAAATTTATAAAGATTTTTAAGGGGATCTGATCCAGGATTGACCCCTAAAATGAGCCAGGAAAGCGCATGGAGGTGGTGCCCTTTGAGGCTTGGCCATGCCCTGCGTGTCCCATCGAGCCGGGGGTGCCACCAGCCGGGCGGGGACAGCGGGGACACCACGGGCTCGGCTCCATCCCACAGTCCGACGCTTCCCTCTAGCGACACGGCACACAAAGGACGAGGGGAGTTGCAGCATTCGAAGGGAACTCTGTGGTCGCCCATGGCTCTGGATTTTTTATCCTCATCCTTTAATAGAAACCGCCCTTGTGCTCCCACAGCCCCTGTGGGGTGGAACGGGATGGGCTTCAAGGTGCTTTCCAACCCAAACCACTCTGATCCCAATAAATTCCTAATTTACACCTGGTGGTGGCTGCCCCATTGGGTAATTAGGGTGAACACGGTGCTGCCTTTCTCAGCAGCCAAAAAAAAACTTCCCTATGGGTCAGCTGCCATCACTCTGAGTTATTTATTCTATTTATTCTGCACACCAGCTTTTTACTGACTGAAAATAAGAATAAAGGCAGCCAGAACCCAAAGTGCACATGAAATGTGGGGTCCCAGGCAATGATGTAAACTCGGATTAAGCTCGAATTCTGATAGGAAGAGAAGGGCCAGACCTCAGAGGTGCCAGGTGTGAGGGGCTTCTTTGGGTTCCTGAAATCCCAGAGCAAGGCTTGTCCCTGCTCCATCACCAGGTGGCCCCAGAAAACTGCTTTTGCTTTCCTTGCTGAGCCTAGTAAAATGCCACTGCTTTTAGGTTTTTTTGGCTTTGGTGTCCTCAAAAGCAGGAGGGAGGCAAATGTCATCTGCATTTGCCAACATCTCTGTGGGTAAATTTTGGCCCTGACCCTCTTGTTGCAGACATCTTTTATGAAAAATCCTTTCCTTAGGATTTTTCCTCCTGAGAAGCTGAGAGGCCTCAGGAGCAAAATGTAAATATTGATTATCTGCTGCTGTGGAATGCAACAGGTGGATCTGTGATTGGCCCATGTTGGCTGTTTCTAATTAATGGCCAATCACAGTGAGCTGGCTCAGACTCTGTCTGAGCCAGAAGCCTTTGTTATCATTCTTTGCTATTCTATTCTTAGCAAGCCTTCTGATGAAATCCTTTCTTCTATTCTTTTAGTATAGTTTTAATATAATATATGTCATAAAATAATAAATCAGCCTTCTGAAACATGGAGTCAGATCCTCATCCCTTCCCTCAACCTGAGACCCCTGTGAACATGGTCACAGACCCCTCCTTGGGAATATCCCATGGAAGAACAAGCTGCAGCTGTGCCCTTGCACAGGGGTGGTTTGTCCAGGCCAGCCCATGGATCTCAGCTGACCTCGGGTGGTGAAGTGCAGGATGCTTGGAGAAATTCCTGCCCCATCTCTTCATCCACTTCTCCATCCAGTCAGAGAAACTTCCTGACAATACAGGAGGCCAAAAGAGGGCAGCTCTCAGCTCAGATTCTGTGACCGTGTTCACAGGGGTTCTTGGTTGAGGGAAGAGACGAGGATCTGACTCCGTGTTTCAGAAGACTTGATTTATTATTTTATGATCTATAAACATTAAAACTATACTAAAAGAATAGAAGAAAAGGTTCCATCAGAAGGCTAGCTAAGAATGGAATAGCAAAGAATGATAACAAAGGTTTGTGGTTCAGACAGAGAGTCCAAGCCAGCTGGGCTGTGATTGGCCATTAATTAGAAACAACCAACATGGACCAATCACAGATCCACCTGTTGCATTCCACAGCAGCAGATAATCAATATTTACATTTTGCTCCTGAGGCCTCTCAGCTTCTCAGGAGGAAAAATCCTAAGGAAAGGATTTTCCATAAAAGATGTCTGTGACAAGATTCCTCCCCTGCCCAGCAGAGAGGAGCAGGAGCACCTTCCACCAGCCCAGCAGCTTTCCTGAAGATGCCTGCCTGGAGCAGCCCCCGAGGAGCTGGAAAACAACAGAAACTGTTTTCAGTTGCATATCAGCCCCCTCAGGCTTGAGAAAAATAGTGGAAATGCATCAACAAAACACTTTAAAGATGCTTCCTAAAGCTGTTTTCCCCAACTTGCTCTTACCCAGGCTTTCAGCACAGTCAACTTCCCGGCCCTCAAGGCTGGAAAAAATCAGAGACCCATCATCATCATTATCATCATCATCATCATCAAAGGATTTGGGTTGGGAGGGACCTTCAAAATCACCCACACTCTGACATTGGCAGGGACACCTTCCACTGTCCCAGGTTGCTCCCAGCCCTGTCCAGCCTGGTCTTGGACACTTCCAGGGATCCAGGGACACCACAGCTGCTCTGGGCACCCTGTGCCAGGGCCTGCCCACCCTCACAGGGAGGAATTTCTAATTCCCAATATCCCATCCAACCCTGCCCTCTGGCAGTGGGGAGCCATTCCCCCTTATCCTGTCCCTCCAGGCCCTTCTCACAGACCCAAAGTCCATCTCCAGCTTTCTTGGAGCCTCTTTATGCACTGGGATGTGCTCCAAGGTGTCCCCATGAAAGCAGGGATCAGGCAAAACCCTTCCCTCCCTCCTGGATGAGCCAGGACACCAGATCCCTTCTGCCTGGAAGGGGATATCCCTGCCCCTCTCCAGCTGGGTAAATAACTGCTCCTAAGACCTTGGACCTGGGCTGTCCCCTGCTCCTCAGTGCCCACAGCAGCTGGGGACAGCAGGGATCCTCCCTGTCCCCAGCCTCATCCTTCCTGCTCCAAGGCTTTGTTTCCCTCAAGTTGTTGCTGCAGAGGGAGTTTGGGGATGCCTGGCACTGGTCAGGTGTGGATGAGGAGCTGGGATCTGACCTTCTCCTTGATCCTGGTGCATTTTTCCCCTAAATCAGGCTCAGCAAGTAGCTGCTAACAACCCAGCACCTGCTAAAGAGCAGGGAGGATTTCCCCGCTCTGCCCACGGAGCAGCTCCTTTAAGGCAGAAAAAAAAATCCCAACTCACCAACCAAGAAATAAAAAAAAAAAAAAAAAAAAAGAGGACAGGCAGCAAATAAAGTGCTCTGACATTTTGGGGGGCTAAGCAGAAATTTGTGGTGCAAATCACCCGAGGAGGCAATTTGAGATGCTGTTGAGCCCCGAGTGATTCATGAGCCCTAAATCTCCACCAGCCCTGTGCTTTCCCTCTCTCCACAGCTCCAAGATTTACTGCCCTGGGAATGGGTGCTGGGAAATTGAGGGTTTTTCTAAGTCTCCTCTGCTTATCACTGGCAGCAGGGCTAATCCACTTTCCTTTTTTTTTTTTTTTTTTTTTTCCCTTTTGGCTTGGGACAGAGAGTCGCAGAAAAATTATAGGGTGAAATCTGCATGGCCAGCTCCTTCCCCAGGCAAAACTGCTTTGCTCAGGAATTTTGCCACGGCAGGAAGGGGCAATTATTACCCAGAATTATTCAGGACAGGAATGAGGGAGGCCAGGTTTGACAGGACTTGGAGCAACCTGGGACAGTGGAAGGTGTCCCTGCCTGTGGCAGGGGGTGGAACGAGATGATTTTAAGAATGGTTTGGGTTGGAAGGGACCTGAAAAAAACATTTTGTTCCACTATCCACACCTTCCACTATCCCAAGCCCCGTCCAGCCTGGCCTGGAACATTTGCAGGGATCCAGGGACAGCCACAGCTTCCCTGGGCACCCTGTGCCAGGGCCTCAGCACCCTCACAGGGAAGAATTTCAACCTGTCATGGTTGAACTCAGTGATCTTACAAAGCTTTCCCAGCCTAAAGGACTCTTTGACTCCTTGCACCCTTCTGAGGGTAGCAGGGATTTGGGAGCATGGAGTCCCAGATGCAGCAGATCAACCCTAAGAGCACCAACACCTCAACCCCTAAAACGATGACAAGGAGGAAAATCCTGCTTTGTTCACTCCCCACACTCCAGGATTTTATTCCAAGCAGCCCGGTTGGACATCCAAATGTGAGCACAGATTTTATGGAAAGAAATAGAAAACCAAAAATGTCATGGTTTGATGTTGGTGTAATGTTAGTGTTTTTATTAAAATATTTTTTTTTGTAATATTTGTTGTGAGATGTGATTAGAAAGAAAGTAGGTTTTAGTTTAGGAATAAAGGAAAGAACTTTATTAACTTACAAGATGAAAAAAGGAACATACAGGACTTAGAATGAAAATTTTTAAAAAACTTTTTTTTTAATTTTTAATTTTTACTGATACACGAAATAGAATTTTAGAGTTTTAATTTAGTTATTTTTAAGATAATTGTTTCTTGGTTTATTATTACTTTTTAGATAATTAATTTTTAATTTAATTAATTATTAAATTTATTTAATTTAATAATTTAATTATTAAGAAGAGAGGAGGTTTTTTTTATTATAGGCTATTTTAGGAAACACAGTTGAAACTTTTTATGTGTTTATGTTATATGTGGTATTGTTTGGAGAACATTTGTTATTGTGACTTTTTTATGTATAGTGTTTTTATTATTGTGCATGGATTAGAGTTGATTTTAGTTGTTTTTTTTAAAGGATGTTTTGTTTAGTTTTAAAAAAGCAATAGTTTTTCTATTTTTGGGATATTAGGGTTTTTTTTTAAATGTACTTTTTGGGGTTGAGGGGTTTTGAGAACAGAAATATTTTAATTGAAGATTGAGGGCATGATTTTTTTTTTATTTGTTGTTTTTGTTTATGTTACTTTTTTATATACTATTATTGCACTTTTTTGGTTTTAAGTTATTGGGGTTTTTTTTAAATGTAGTTTTTGTGTTACAGGGGAAAAAAAAAGGTTTTATTTATAAGAAAAATTTAGTTAAAGGTTACTCTTTTTTTTTTATTTAGGAATTTTTTTTAACTTTTTTTTTTTTTTTTAACTGCTCAGCTGGCCCTGGAGTGTGAGGCAGCCTTGTGAACCTCCCATGCCCTCAGCAGCGACAGTGGCTGTGCCAAATTCCGGCAAATCACGGGAACAAAGGCAGGCAGCTCGCTGCTTTTGTCCCTGCCTGCTCCACTCACGCTCATGGATTGTTCCTCCTGCCCAATTTCATGGCTTGGTGGGGAAAAAGGGATGGGCAGAGCTGGGGCTGCAGTGAAAGGAAAGCACAAGAAGAGGGATTTTTTTTTTGGTGAGTATCACAGCCACGGGTTAACAGGGCTGTGAGAGTTTGCAGAGGACATTTCCGGGCAGTTTTCACACCTCTTTATCCTGCCAAAATCAGTGAGCCGAGGCATTCTGCCCCAGGATGCCGAGAAAGGTAAAAGCCTGTAAAGCTTCATCGTGGGTGTGAATTCATGAAGTTTAAAAAAAAAAAAAAAAAACAAAAAAAACCCCTATAAAATTAAATATTTCTAATACATGCCCGTGCTGGTCCTGTACTCCTCCAGCTGCCTCCCCTCCTGGGTGCTGGACTCCATGGATTTTGGGCTGCCTTGGGAAGTTTTTGACACCAATTCTCTTGGAGGGAGAGTTCATTCCTTTTGGGTGTGTGGCTGGTTCGGTGTTTCCTGGGGCCGAGGCCGTAAAAGAGCCTCAGGCTGGTCCTTGGAGGACCTTGCATGGCCTGAGGAGGCATCTGAGGTCATGAGAAGGAGCTGAGCTGCTGCTGTGCCGCAGATGAAGGGATTATTTCCCACTCCTGCATTAGGAGCTCGGTGGATTTAGTAATTTCTCCGCTGTGACGCTGCTTTTATCGCCCCTGCAGCCCTTCCTCCGCACATCCTTCCATCCTCCAGCCACCTGGAGACACCTCTGAGCCACCAGGCCGTGGTGTTCACCCCAGGAGCTCTGGGAAGGAGCGGGTGGAGATGGAGGGACACTCCCAGAGCGGGGTTGAAGGCTGGAGGGTGAGACAAAGCACAGAAAACACGCAGGGGAGGCTCTCCCCAGAAACCACTGGAGAAACGCGCGCAGAGGTGTGAACGGAGCGCCCAGAGGGATCATCTCAGTTAAATCTATACTGTCTGTCTGTCTGTCTCTCCTCGTTGCCCCGAGCTGCTCTGCTCTCCCCCATTCCGGGGGGAGCCCGGCTGTGTCACCCAGCCTCGCGGAGGAAGGAGCCCGGTCAAAGCCGCGGTGCTCTTTTCCCTCCGAATTAACATCCCAGAGGCTCCTACGGGACTCCCCAGCCCTTAAAGGATCCTGCAGCACCTGGCCTCGTTATCCAGCGAGTGGGAAATCCTTGGAAAGGCAAGGAGCGGGTGAAGGGAAGAAGGAAAGGATGCTGACCACGACAAAAGCCTCACCGAGGTCTTTCCCCCTCCATCAGGGCTCAAAAAGTGGAATTCCCATTGCTTCCCCGGGAGAGCGGCTCCTTGGGCAGAGCTCATCCCTGAAATGCAGGGAGCAGAGGGGAGGAGCCCCCCCAAGCAGCTGGAGACCCCAATCCCTGCCTTGTCCCACCACCGGTGCCGTGGCAGCTCAGCGCTGCTCCCGCATCCCCGTCATTAGTCACGGCATGCCATTAATTAATTATCCCCAGCAACGGGGGCAGCCCTAATTACAGCCCCGCTTTGTCTGGGCTGGTGTCTCTGCCCTGGACGCGGAAACAAAAGGCGGCAGATCGGGACGAGCGATGCCACAAAGGAAGGAGCAGGGGAGGCAGAAAGGATGCTGCGTGCTCCTTGAGAGTTGGGATGCTCCCTGCAAATCCATCTTCCCCCCTCTCCAGCTCACGAGATTTGGCAGAAAGCGGCCGCTCCGAGGTTTCGCTTTGCCCGGGTGATGAAGGGCTAATTGGATGCAGATTAAAAGTCACTATTAGGGATAATCCCTGTGCGGGGAGCATCCCTCCCTCAGCTCCCGGACCCCTTTGTATTTCCCCCCCGAAAAACAAAACAAAACAAAACAAAAAAATAGACAATTAAGAAAAAGACAGTTGGAAGCGCAGGATGAGCTGGGGGAAGGGAGATGGGATGGGGGAAAGCTGGGAAGAAATAATTGCCATGTCTGAAAACAGTTACTATGGCAGCGACAGTCTTCGCGCCGCCTGAGCGAAATGTTGGGGACCAGCAGCGGTGCCTTTGTCACATCCTCAGACACACATTTAGATGCTAATGCTGCCTTTAACCTTGGCTGCTTAACCTTGATAGGAGGGGAAGGGCGGCCACGGGGGAGAAAAAGCAGCTAGAGGAGGCGGGGGGTAGGTATTACGGAAAAGATGGGTTTCCTCTCCCTAAATTTGCCACCGAATGGACTTGGCAGACTCCTCTGAGCTGCGATTAACGCTGTTATTTCTGCGCTTAATATTCCGCGGAGGTTTTACCAGCTTATTTATGGATAGCTGGCATTAGCAGCAGCATAATTCACCGCTGCCGCGCCGCTCCCAGTTTATCTCCATCCCCTCGGGATTGTCTCATCTGGGGCCGCTTTGGAGAACACCCCCAGCTCTGATCGGCCTGGCTATCAAATCTCGCCTTTATTTAGAACCGCCGTGAAAAAAAAAAAAAAAAAAAAAAAAAGGAGGGTTGTGCAGGAGGGAAGAGTCCCCCTTAGACTTTGGATGGCGGGGAAAGGAATTTTGGTGGCCTATGGGGCTTTTCTTGAGGCTCCAAGCTGTGTCCAGCAGCGGGATGGAGAGGGGGAATTCCCTGGCTGGAACAGCATCTCCTGCACTCCCGGCCCCGAGCAGGGGCTCACGGCCCGAAGGTAAATTGCTAAATCCCAGCCCTATTGCACACAGATGAGCCACTAAAATTCCAGGAGCAGCCCGGGATGCCCTCGCTTTGGGATTATCCTGAACTGCAGCCTTTAAGGAAGCTTTGGCTGGAGCGGTTCGGGCAGAGGAGATGAGAGCGGTGCCAGTGCCGGATCTGCCGCTCACAGATATGACCCTATTCTTCTGTTTCTGGCTTTTTTAAAAAATTATTCTTTAAAGCTCCGGCTCCTGGAGTCAGGTGATCGCTTACAGCTTTCTCCACGTGCTCTGGGAACCTCATTTCTTTGGCGTGGTGGCAGACTAAAGCCTGAGCTCACACCAGCTCAGAGATCAGTCTAGGGCGGCCCTGCTGCACAAAATATTTCCATTTTCCAGCCCATCCAGTGCCTGTGCCTCGGCTTTGGATGGGCAGTGGCTCCTCACTCGTGCCACGGAGTGCTTGTCCCACCTGCACTGTGGAGGGCACAGAGTTCCCTGCTCTTTTCCCGCTGTCACCACTCGGTGATTTCCACAAAACTGTGCCCACTGTCACCTCTGAGGGCTGCGGGAGCAAGCTGCCTGTATTTTTAATGATGTCATGTGTTAATAGGGAACCTTATCTCCACACAAAGCCTCCACGTGCATCCTCGGGATGAAATATGAGTGTGAGGAATGATCCCACTCCAGCCCGACAAATCCTCACCACACACGGAGGGGTGAAAGCATCCTAAATTAAAAGCAGTATCTGTCTTGTGCAGTGCTCTTCTTTCTCTGGGGCTTTGTGGCTGAGCTGTCACATAGAGTTGGTATTTATTTTACAAAGGCTGTAAAAGAGGCAATGGGTAATATTGTAGCACCCAGAGCAGAAATAAAGACAAGAGCTCTGGCTCAGGTGCTGGCAAAACAGCTGGGACTGCCTGGAAGTGTCCAAGGTCAGGCTGGACGGGGCTTGGAGCCACCTGGGGTAGTGTAAGGTGTCCCTGCCCGTGGCAGGGGGGTGGAACTGGATCTTTAGTTGGAAGTAGATCTTTAGGGTCCCTCCTGTGAGTAACTGGGACAGAAGTTCCCTGGCTCGGCTATCCAGAGACCTCAGGAGCTTTATCAGGGGTTGAGGCACTCACAACGTTTACAAAATACCCAAAAGGTGTTAACAGCAGCGATCAGCATTCCCTGCCCTGGAACCAGCACAGGTGAGGTTTTCCCCCTGTGGCATCTCTCTGTGACAGCTGCAGGGGACACAGCTGCTCCACATTGCTCTGCTGCTTTCCAGCTCGGATCATCACTGCTGGCCGGTGTCGCTGAAAAAAGCTGTTGTAGTTTTTGTGTTACAAAAACTGGTGCCAGCCCCTGGTGTCTCACGTGCAAGGAACAATCCCAGAATGATTTGGGGTGGAAAGGACCTGAAAAAAACATCTCATCCCATGGGCAGGGACACCTTCCACTCTCCCAGGTTGCTCCAAGCTCTGTCCAGCCTGGCCTTGGGCACTTCCAGGGGTGGAGCAGCCCCACCCTGGAGTGGGTTAAGGGTGGTTAAGTTTTTCAAGGGTGTTTTTACTGCTTGCTGCGGTCGCTCACGACGACAAACACAAGGATAACCAAGCCTCCAGCACGGGGGCATGGCTGTCCCCGAGGAGCAGGAGCTCGGGCAGGGCCAGGTGAGCTCGGGCAGGGGCGGTGCAGGCAGGGGCGATCCGGGCAGGACGCGGGGCGGAGCGGGAGGAAGGCGGCGGCGCAGCCCCTCCTCCTCCTCCTCCTGCTACTCTCCTCCTCTTTCTCTTCCTCCTCCTCCTTTCCCTCCTCCTCCTCCTGCCGGGCGGGGCGAGGGTCGGCAGTCCCGGCGCGCTGCCGCCGCGTGGAGCCGCGCTGCGTGTTCCCGATCCCATATCCCCTATCCCCGATCCTGTATCCCTGATCCCATATCCCTGATCCTACATCCCTGGTCCGGGCTGGCTCCGCCGCCCCGAGCCGTGCCCCCGCTGCGGGCCGGCGGCGCGGCGATGGGCGCGGGGCTGTGAGCGCGGCCGGGAGCCGTGGCCATGGGGAACATCTCCTCCAACATCTCCGCCTTCCAGTCCCTGCACATCGTCATGCTGGGCCTGGACTCGGCGGGCAAGACCACGGTGCTCTACCGCCTCAAGTTCAACGAGTTCGTCAACACCGTGCCCACCATCGGCTTCAACACGGAGAAGATCCGGCTCAGCAACGGGACGGCCAAGGGCATCAGCTGCCACTTCTGGGACGTGGGCGGCCAGGAGAAGCTGCGCCCGCTCTGGAAGTCCTACAGCCGCTGCACCGATGGCATCATCTACGTGGTGGACTCAGTGGACGTGGACCGGCTGGAGGAAGCCAAGACGGAGCTGCACAAGGTGACCAAGTTCGCGGAGAACCAGGGCACGCCGCTGCTGGTCATCGCCAACAAGCAGGACCTGCCCAAATCGCTGCCGGTGGCCGAGATCGAGAAGCAGCTGGCCCTCCACGAGCTGACCCCTTCCACCACCTACCACATCCAGCCCGCCTGCGCCATCATCGGCGAGGGGCTGACGGAGGGCATGGACAAGCTCTACGAGATGATCCTCAAGCGCAGGAAGTCCCTCAAGCAGAAGAAGAAGCGGTAGAAGCCCCAGCCGAGGCGGGGAGGGATGGGGGAGCAGACAAAGGAACCGAGGGGGAGACAGAACCAAAGCGATTCTTTTGGGTTTAATCGTTCTTTTTTTTTAAATTTTTTTTTCTCCTCCCCTTCTTCATTTTTTCCCCCCCTTCCTTCCCCAAAGGACAGACAATAGTGGTGATAACAAAGCGGCTCCCGCCAGCCGAGCCCAGATCCCGGAGCTCCCCTCTCCCCTCTCCGCCCCGTGCTCCTGAGGGTCTGATCCGGACTCCCTTGGGCTGGAAACTCGGAAAACCGGGATGAATCCCCCCTCTGCATCTCCGGGACCACCACCGAGCCTTTGTGTGCCGGGGAACCAGCAGGGCAGGACCCTGTTGGAGCGCGTTCGAGCGGAGCCCAGCGTGCTTTTGGATCTCTAACGGGGGATTTGGGGGTGTCGATGGCAGCCCCCCACACGCGTTTTGGGGACGGGGGGTGAGGATGAAGCGTGGCTCGGCAAGGTCAGCGGGGAGGGGGCTTGCAGCCGTCATCCCTGCGTCCCCGCATCCCTGGATCCATCCCTGGGAAGGGGTGTTGAAAGCTTGGACGGGGGGGGGGTTGGACCAGCAGAAAATGTCTTGAAGGGGTGGGTGTGATGGGTAAGGGGACACCCACCCACCCTGGTTGGTGTTTTAGGGTGCAGAGCAAGGACGGGCAGCCTTTGGCTTGGGGGGGAGGATGCGACACTGGGGTGCCGAGCAGCTGCTGAATGGTGCAGAGCGCTGTTGGCTCAAAAAAAAAGGGTGGAAAAAGGACCCGAGGGTTTGGGGTGAACGCTGCTGGGAGCGTTGGGGGGGTTGTGCAGGACCCCCGTTTCTCAGAGGCTCGGCGGTGTCACCTTCTGCAGCAAAGCCCCCGCAGGTGTGCATTGTCCCCGTGCCCAGGGTGCTCCCAGGTGCGGCTTTGGAGGGGATCCAAACCAGGGGTTACTTGTAAATCCCCCCAAAAAAGGCAGAGTTCGGGGTTCTGCCCACTGTGCTGCTCTGCAGTGGGGCAGGAGGCCAAGTCAGGGAGGGTCATGGCAGGGCAGGATGGATGGATGGACGGACGGACACGGCCAGAGCCTGCAAAAAAATCTTTGCTTGAAAGGGAAGATGGCAGGGGGGTGTAGAGGCATGAGGGGGTTGTGGTAGGTTTCTGATAAAGATTCAAACCCGATTAAAAGCCCCTTGCTTCCCCCAGCAGCCACAGGGGCAAGCTGTGCCTGCAGAGCAGTCGGACAGGGCCGGGCCCCTCCTGCAGGTGAACATTTCATACCTGCACGGGGCTGGGCACCAAAATCCACTTGCTGCCTGTGTTTCAGGGTCCTGGCTTCCCACAGAGCTGAAGCAGGCAGCCCTCAGGGGCCAAATATGCTGAAATTTGGAGGCAGGCAGGATTTTCTGGTGATTTTACACCAGCCCTTCCCAGAGCAGCCAAGGGGAAAGCACCAAGCAGACAAAAGCCCTTCGGGTTTAGGGGGGTTGATCCTCCCCTTGCAGCGACGAGCACCTTCCAAACAGCATTTTTGGGGGGCGGGAGGGGGGGGTTGTTAGGGAACAAATGTTGCAGCAGGAGTTGTTTCTTCTCCTCTTGCGGGATTTTGAGTTCCCGATGTGTGTGGGCTGGTCCCATCCCTTCAGGTGGCTCTCTTCCCGCTCCCTCGGGTTTCCCTGCTTTGTCTTCACCTCCAACACTTTGGTACTTGCTGTCGAGAGAGAGAGAGAGAAAAAAAAAGAAAAGAATTATTTATTTTTGATGCCACAGAAGCCACATGTATTAACCCATTTCTGGCAGAAATGTAGAAGCTGTGTTGACCCCAGCAGCTCCAGGGCGAGCAGGTTGTAGGAATTACACGTGCAGGCTGTTGGTGGTGGGCTTTTTTACCTCCTCGTTTAGCAGATGGAAAAGCTGGTTTTTTATGGAGCTGGCTCCTTCCTGGGAGCCTGTGTTCCACCCATCCAGCTGAGCATCCCCTTGGAGAGATGGCAGAGGGCTGGGAGGCTCGGGGGGGACGCCGTGCCCGTGCCCTTGCCAGCCACTCTGCTTTCTGCAATAATTAAAAAGATTTTTCCAACGAGCAGCTCCTGGCTTCCGTGGTGTTTCCATAATGTTCCACCCCCTTTCCACCCCCCTTGTGAAGGTGAGCATCACCCTCGGTGGGCTACAGGAATTGGGGCCCCAGCAGGGCAGCCCCCAAGGGGAACTGCCTGGGCTCTTTGCAAGGCCGTGCATCCTCTCAGATTCTGGGTGACCTGGGTTTTTTGGCAGGTCTCAGTCCCCCAGGTCCATTATTCCCTGTGTTCCCATCCATGATATCCCATGTCCTGCCCTTGCCATTGTCCATCAGTCTCTTGTCTTCCCTTTCTTTCTTTTTTTTTTTTTTTTTAAAGATGCAGACATAATGCTGTGAACTGAAATAAATTATTTATACAATGAAAGGGCCTGATAAAAAAAAAAAAAACACAACAAAAAAAAACAACCAAAACCCAGTGTTCTGCTCATTTCTCAGTATCAGTGCTGTGTTTGGTGTGGTTTGAAGGAGGTTCCTATGCCTCCCCGAGGAGAGGAGACAAGGGGACAGAGAAGTGACCTGCTGAGGATCCAGTGTCACGTGGCAGCCTGCTAGGACATGGGGGACATCCATAATTTGCTGGTTAATGAAATCTGAGCTCTTTGGCAGGTCACTTAATGTCCCTGCATCTCTGCTGTGAGAGAGGAGGAGGAGGAGGATACTTTTTGGTGGGGAGGGGGGATTTTGCTCCACCACCTCCTCTGATGTGAAATCCACGTTAGAGAGACGTGGATTTTAAAACCACACAGAGAGAAAGTTCCCATTTTTGCTCAGCGTGGCTTTTTTTTGAACGGGTGGTGGCCTTGGTGGCAGAGAGCCAGGTCTGCAGGGGTTAAAGCAGCACTTGGGAACAGGATGCTGCAGACAGAGCTCGAGGCTGCCTCTGCTCCTGGGTGGCTGCTGACACAGGAAACCCAGGGTGACATTTCGAGAGGGGAGCGGTGGAACTGGGTGGCAAATTACTTTCTTTTTTATTTATTTATTTTTTTATTTTTTTTTTTTTTAATTTTTTTAAATGATGACGAGGCAGCCAGAGGGGAAATGATGAGCCTGACTTGTGAAAGTGAGATTGGGAAGTGCTTAGGGTGTTCTCACCCTGCCTGAGGTTTGTGGGGTGCTCAGTGCCTGGGTGAGGGGGCGTGGTGTCTGCTCTGCAGGATCAGCACTGGGGGCTCTCAGGGGTGACAGGAGCCCAGGGCACGGTGGAGCTGTGTCAGGACATGTTTAGGCTGGATTTTAGGAAAAGGTTCTTCCCCCAGAGGGTGCTGGGCACTGCCCAGGCTCCCCAGGGAATGGGGAGGCTGCCAGAGCCCAAGGAACATTTGAACAATGGTCCCAGGGATGCACAGGGTGGGATTGTTGGGGTGTCTGGGACAGGGGTTGGACTCTGATCCCTGTGGGTCCCTTCCAGCTCTGGAGATTCCCTGGTTCTCTGAACCCAAAGGCTCACCCAGTGCTGCAGCTGCTGAGCTGCTGTCCAGGCTCAGAAACCCCCTTGGAGCTGAGCTGGACCGTGGCACTCCAGGATTTTGAGTTGTGCATTGCTCAGCTGCCCCCTGGCCCTGCAGAGAGCCTCTGGAAGGTGCAATGCTCCCCACGGGCTCCCTCCTCACTCATGATGGGCTCCTGTCCCTCTGCCACAAGTCCAATGCTCCTGAAGATGCTCCTGCCCATCCTCCTGTCCCATTTTCCCTGGGACACCGTGTGCTCCTCCTGCTTTCATGGATCTGAAAGCCCAGCAGCGCCCACAACTTCCTTAGTCTGAAGGGACCTGTCCTCACTGATCCCACCTGGCAGAAGCTGATTTTTGGGGGTTTTCCAGCTGATTTTTGGGCATTTTCCAGCCGGCCTGGAGGTGTGGACACTGACATTGTGTCCCTGGGCTTATCTGTGAGCCAGGGGGGCTGGACTTTGGTCCCTTGGGCATCACGTGGAGCTGGGGGAGCCTTTCCTCCTGGTTTAAAGGGGGAAAATAAAATGGTTTAGTAGTAATAAAATAAAAACAGTAATATAATTAATAAAAATTTGGACAATTAGGATTCAGGACAATACGAGACAATAAGAACAAAGAGTTATGGACAGTCTGGGTACCTTTTCTGGGCAAAATAAGCCCGAAAAAGGACCCACGTTAACAGAGGATTAACCCTTAAAAGCAACAGCCTGTTGCATATTCATACACCTCATCCATGATGCATAAATTCCATTTAAACACAGGATTCTGTCTGGTCAGTGTCAACTTCTTCCTCTGAATCCTGACAGCATCTTCAGGACTGAGCAAGGTGGGAAGAAGTTCATTTCTTCTGATAATGGAGCAATAAATTCTCTTTCTCTGAAAGATCTGGGTGTCCTGTGGCTGCTATCTTGGTGCAAGCCCTTTCTTTAAAAAAAAGTATCCTACATAGCATAGTTTCTATTTTAACCTTATGTTATAACCTAAAACTACATTTAACACACTACTTAAGAAAATTAATACAGCAGAGCTTTCTAACATAACACACATCATATTCATTTGAATATTTGCCAAAAGCCAATCATAAAATAGGCATTTTTCACAGACATAAAGCAGCGAGGGAGCAGTTGGGCAGTGGGCTGTGTCAGCTGAGAAGGAGCTGGGACATTCCAAGAGGATGGATCAGGGCTGGGAGCGGCGGGAGATGGGGTCAGGACAGCAGTGAGCAGAGATGAGGCTCCCGTGTGTCCCTGGTGGATCCTCCTCTCTGCAGGGCTCCAGGGATGGCTGCTGAGTGCTCTCTGAGTGTCCTCTGGGTGTATCCCACTTTTCCAAGCAGGTATCTCCTCCTTCCTCCTCCTCCTTCCCAACATCTCCTCCACCCTGGGACCCTCTCTGCTGCAGGTTCTTGCCCTGTACTGTGCCAGCCCCACAGCTCCTTCTGCCTCTCCTCCCTGGCTTTGCCTCGTTAAGCCAAATCCCTCTGCTTTATTTCAAATGGGATTTGCTCCCCAAGCAAGGATCTTTAAAAGGATCATCCTGGTTAATGCAATCCGGAGGGCACTGGATACTTGGAGCTTGGAGCAGGGCACTGGCAGCTGCTGCACAGCACCAGGTGCTTCTGGCCAAATTTTGGGGGTGGCTGGGGAAGACCACCTGTGACCATGTTCACAGGGGTTCTTGGATGAGGGAAGAGATGAGAATGTTGACTCCATGTTTCAGAAGGCTTGATTTATTATTTTATTATATATGTTACATTAAAACTATACTAAAAGAATAGAAAAAAAGGTTTCATCAGAAGGCTAGCTAAGAATGGAATGGGACAGAATAATAACAAAGGTTTGTGGCTCGGGCTCTATGTCTAAGCCAGCTCACTGTGATTGGCCATTAATTACAAACATCCACACAAGACCAATCACAGATGCACCTGTTGCATTCCACAGCAGCAGATAATCATTGTTTACATTTTGCTCCTGAGGCTTCTCAGCTTCTCAGGAGGAAAAACCCTAAAGAAAGGATTTTTCATGAAAAGATGTCTGCGACAGAGCACCCCTTTAAAACAGGCTAGAAACCCCTGCCAGAAGAAAGAAAAAATCCCACAGTGATTCAAGTGTTGTTTGCTTTGTTTCAGGCAGCCCCATCCTGGAATTTCTTCAATGGGAATTACCCCCAACTTTTTACCCAGAACTTTTTGTCTGAGCAGCAGAAGGCCACTGCTGTGAGGTCCTTTAAGCATTTTGCACACACACACCATGCAAAATAAACCCCCTCGTGCTGGCCTGGCGGAGCAAAATTGAGACATTTCAGCACGAGGATGTTTGAATATGGAGAGCTCAGCCTGAGAATATTTGCTCTAATAAACCATTCTGTTTATTTCAGCTTAGCCTGTGTTTGCTTCCCTCAGACACTGGTGTGAGGTTTCAGGCAGAGAAGCTCACAAAGCCCATCAGGCTCTCCAGCAGTGACATTAAAACATTCCTGGAGGTGAGTTATGGACCCTGGACACCCCCCAGGGGAGCAGGAGGAATCCCATGGCCCTCTCTGACTGATGGCATCCCACAGCTTCCCAAAACACTGGAAGCACAATGGGAATTCGTGAGGAGGGCAGAGAGCTTTTCCATCAGCCCACAGATTGGATTCTTCCCCTTTATTGTTGGTCATCCTTATTTATTGCTGTGAATGGTATCATAGATAGGAATTCTAATTATTCTTAGTGATATTAACGATATTATCATGCATACCTTTATTAATAAATA
This sequence comes from Agelaius phoeniceus, assembly GCF_051311805.1. NCBI lineage: Eukaryota > Metazoa > Chordata > Aves > Passeriformes > Icteridae > Agelaius > Agelaius phoeniceus. The sequence goes on along the minus strand of NC_135271.1, from coordinate 12,116,900 downwards.
GTGATAAAATAAAGTAAAATAAAATAAATAAATAAAACAGTAAATAAATAAATCATTGATATTAACAATATTATAATGCATATCTTTATTAATAAATAGTGATCAAACAGTAAAAAATAAAATAAAATAAAATAATAAATAAATAAAACAGTAATTAAATAAATTATTGATATTAGCGATATTATAATGCATATCTTTATTAATAAATAGTGATAAAACAGCCAATAAATAAAATAAATAAATAAAATAAAATAATAAAATTAATAAAACAGTAAATACATAAATAAAAGGGTGGTGAGGCACAGGGTGCCCAGAGCAGCTGTGGCTGCCCCTGGATCCCTGGAAGTGTCCAAGGCCAGGCTGAACAGGGCTTGGAGCAGCCTGGGACATTGGGAAGTGTCTCTGCCCATGGCAGGGGGTGGAATGGGATGGGCTTTAAGGTCTTTTCCACCCCAAACCATTCTGGGATTATTTTTATTGCTCATCCCAATTTTTGCAGCTGGGGTGAGCTGCTCTGGTTCTCGTGATCCCGTGGTGCCGGAGCATTCCCAAAAAGATGGGGACTAGAGAAACAGGCACTCCCAAAGCTCCTCATCCCACCTGGCATTGCTTTCAAGTATTTTGCTGCCAGGAAGGGAGCAGGATGCAAAGCTGGGCCTAAACGCAGGTTTTTTACACTCCTGCCTAACCTTGGTCATATTACTTGCCCCCAAACTTCTTTTCCACAGGAATAAAAGGAAATTTCCAGCATTTTTCCTCCTCCCTGGGCTTTCAGAAAGAAACTGGGGCGGGTGTGATTCTCAAATCCCCTTGGTAAAGATGCTCAACCTGCAGGATTGTCCCTTCCCTGGTGGAGAAAGGGGCTGAGGGATGAGGGTGGGGGGAGATTCCTGCAGATCCAGGTGCTCCTGCTGTGCCATGGCCACGTTATTGGGTCCCAAGTTATTATTGGGTCCCAAGTTATTATTGGGTCCCAAATTATTGTTGAGTCCTAAATGATTATTGGATCCCAAATTATTATTTGGTCCCAAAATATTATTTGGCCCCAAATTATTATTGGGTTCCAAATTGTTATTGGGTCCCTAATGATTATTTGATCCCAAATTACTATTGGGAAATGATTTCTGCTCTGGGATAAGAAACTCAGGGTACCCCCGCTAGACTCTCATCTGGTGGTGCAGGGATGGTTTTTTGGGGCCAGAATGAGGAGTTTTGGGGGGATCTGCAGGGCTGGGAGCAGCTCAGGACCCTGCAATGCACCCACCCAGCAGAGGTGAAGGCCCTGCTGTGGCAGTGGGAGCTGGGAACACAGGGCTCTTGTGGTGCTGGTTAATGTTTAAACAGCCTTGGGAAGCCCCTCCTGCCCTCCCTTCCAGCTCTTTGGCAGCTTCCCCACCCTTCTCTGCCCGGTGGTGTCGCATACAACTTTTATGGAAAATCCTTTCCTTAGGATTTTTCCTCCTGAGAAGCTGAGAGGCCTCAGGAACAAAATGTAAACAATGATTATCTGCTGCTGTGGAATGCAACAGGTGGATCCGTGATTGGCCCATGTTGGTTGTTTCTAATTAATGGCCAATCACAGTCCAGCTCGCTCAGACAGAGACCTGAGCCACAAACTTTTGTTATCATTCTTTGCTATTCTATTCTTAGCCAGCCTTCTGAGGAAATCCTTTCTTCTATTCTTTTAGTATAGTTTTAATGTAACATATATAATAAAATAATAAATCAAGCCTTCTGAAACATGGAGTCAACATTCTCATCTCTTCCCTCATCCTGGGACCCCTGTGAATGCCATCACATGGTGGGAATGTGCAGAGGGAACAGCAGTGCTGCAGGTGTCCATCCTCCCAGGATGGGCTGTGCTCTTCCCAAACATCCTTGGAAAACACCTGGATGCTTGGGGGGAGCTGCTGAAGAGAAATAAACACCAAAATAACAACTCACGACCCACACAGAACCACGGAATTCCAGAATGGTTTGGGTTGGAAAGGCCTTGAAGCTCATCCAGTGCCATGGGCAGGGATACTTTCCACGAGACCAGGTTCCTCCAGCCTGGCCTTGGGCACTGCCAGGGATCCAGGGGCAGCCACAGCTGCTCTGGGCACCCTGTGCCAGGGCCTCATTGCCCTTCCAGCCAGGAATTCCTTCCTCAAGTTCTCCTTGGAGCCTGTGCTGGGCTGTTCCCCATCCACATCTCCAGAACAAATGGCCTTCGGCCTTCCCTGTGCTCCTGGACATTCCTTCTCTCCCAAGAATGGCCCAGGGGCAGCCCCCGATGGTCCCAGAGAGCTGGGGAGACTTCAGCCCAGCCCTGGGGCCTGCTGTGCTCCTTCTGGGACTCCCAGCAGCTCCAGGGTAGCTCAAACTGGGAATGGGGTGCCAAGGATGGGATAAAATCATCCTCTGCGGGTTTTCCCTGCAGGCTCTGCCACCAAACATCTTCCCAACAAACACCTTGCCACCAAACACCTTCCCACCAAACATCATCTTCTCACCAAATATCTTCCCACCCAAACACCTTCCCACCAAACAAACATCTTCCCACTCAAACACCTTCCCACCAAACACCTTCCCACCAAACATCATCTTCCTACTCAAACACCTTCCCACCAAACATCATCTTCCTACTCAAACACCTTCCCACCAAACATCATCTTCCCACTCAAACACCCTCCCACCAAACACCTTCCCACCAAACATCATCTTCCCACTCAAACACCTTCCCACCAAACATCATCTTCCTACTCAAACACCTTCCCACCAAACATCATCTTCCCACCAAACAAACATCTTCCCACTCAAACACCTTCCCACCAAACATCATCTTCCTACTCAAACATCTTCCCACCAAACATCATCTTCCCACCAAACAAACATCTTCCCATCAGACACCTTCCCACCAAACACTTTCCCCCCAAACACCTCACCAAACATTTTCCCTCCCAACATCTTCCCACCAAACGTCTTCCCACCAAACATCTTCCCACCCAAACACCTTCCCACCCAAACACCTTCCCACCAAACACCTTCCCACCAAACACCTTCCCACCAAACATCTCACCAAACATCTTCCTACCAAACATCTTCCCAACCAAACACCTTCCCACCAAACAAACATCTTCCCACCAAATATCTTCTCACCAAACATCTTCCCACCAAACATCTTCCCACCAAACACTTTCCCACCCAACATCTCCCCACCCAGCCCAGCCTCTCTGGAGGTGCTGCCCATCACGGGGCTGGGGTGCAAAGAGCCCAAAGAGCTGAGAATTTGTCCCTCATCATCTGCAGAACCTCCTGCAGGGCAAACAACCCCTGTGGAGCCCTGTCCTCCATCCCCTGTGAGGGCAAGGCAAGGAGGGGAGGGCTAAAACTGTTTATCCCACCTGAGCATCAGCATTTTCAGCATTTTCAGCATTTTCTGTGTCCCAGGGGGATGCTGGGGAGCAGTGGGGGAAATCCAAGCATTACTGCTGGTGAGGAGGTCCTGGTGTGACAATGTGGGGCATGAGGGGGCCATAAACCCATCAGGAGGACTGGGGGGCAAAAAAGGAAAAAGTCCTGACACCAAGGCTTGATGTTTGTCATTCGTGGGAGACTTGGGTGCTCGATGCTCCTTTAATTTTAGCTGGATAATGGAGAGAGTGATGTGGGAGAAGGCAGGGCTGTGTCTGCTGAGGTATTCAAGTTCCTTATTTGTAATTCCTGGTAAGGAAGCTCTGGATATGTGGGGGGTTTTACATGCATTTATGTATATTTATATATGGGTGCTTATTTCCCATCCACGTTCTGTTTTATATATATATATATATATATATATAATTGCACACAGGGAAGGAAATATTGCAAATATTCCCTCAGCTCCTTCTGCCCCTCTTGCAGAGGAGCTTTAAGGTGTGGATGTGACACTTGGGGACACGGTTTAGTGACGACCTTGGCAGTTTTGGGCAGGGTATTTGGACCCCATGATCTTAAAAGAGCTTCTCCAGTTCCACAGTTCTGTATTTCTCTCCTGGTGCTTGGCACCTCCAGCCCACAGCTTTTCCCATCCTGTGCTGGGTCATGCCTTTCCCCACACCATGGATGTGTTTGTGGAGGCAATCACGGATCTCTGTGACCTGTCCGTGTCCCCGTTAAATTATTGGCTCCCAAATTATTATTGGCTCCCAAATTGTTTCTGCTCTGGGATAAGAAACTCAGGATATCCCCCCAACTCTCAGCTGGAGGTGGCAGGGATGCTTTTTTGGGGCTAGAATGAGGTGTTTTGAGGGATCTGTTTGCCTGGGCACCCCAAATTTCCAGCAAGCCCTGAAGTGGGAGTGTTGCCCATGGGGTGGGAATGTTGGGTGTTTATCCAGCCCCTGTTCCCAGCAGCCTCAGCCCAGGTCATGTCCTGGTGATCCATTAACCAGGGGGGGAGAGAGGCCCCTGTGCAAACCTTGGCATCTGCAGTGGAGCTGCTTGGAAAGCAGCCAGTGCTGCTCTTCCCTGGCCATCCACCAAAAAAAAAAACAAAAAACCAACAACCAAAAACCAAAAAAACCAACCCACAAAAACCCAAGGATTCATCAAAAAATGGAGCCATTTCATGGAAATGCTGGTGGCAAAGTGCCACGGTGGGGGGGGGGGGGGGGGGAACAAGAAGGGAGCTGCAGTGACCTTGGGCAGTGCTGAGACAACACTGCTGGGATGGACCGTGCTTGCTCTGAGATGGCTCTCCCCTGGGAATTCTGGAAGGAATTTTGCATTATTGGAGGTGTGTAATGAAATTTGGGCAGGTCACAAAGGGGGATTCAACATGCTGGGGCTGTTTTCTCGCTGGGTATCCACAAATTTCCAGTGTTGGTAGCCCAGGAATCCCAGGAAACTCTCAGAAATGGCAGCAGGAGAAACCTCATCCCATTTTCCCCCTGCTCCCAAGCTGCTGCCCCCTTGGAGCTCCTGGTGTGAGGAAATGTGCAGGAAAACTGGTGAATTTCTGAGGATCTGAGCTCCCTCAGTCAAGACCTGGCTTGCAAAGAATGTGGGTAATTTATGTGTGGATAATCAGGAGAGGGAGAGCAGCAGGCAAAAGGAGTTTGTCTCTCATTCCCCTCAGCCCTGCTCCTGAGGCTTTGCCCTACCCAGAAAAGTCATTCCTGCTTATCCCAGGAGGATTAATTCATGTGGGGACCCTCCTGAGTCCTCCCTTTTGCTTTAATCAACCCACTGTGGATCCAGTTGCTAAATCAGGGGGGAAAAAAAACCAAACAAAAATTACTTTTCTCCCCAAATTCCCCCATAACCTGTATTCTTCTGCATCCTTGCAGATCCTAGACTGGCTTTTCCCTACAGACTGGTCCTTGGGAAAACAGCAGAGATAAATCCAGCTTCCAGGTCCAGTGTAATTACTCACTCTCCAAACCCCTCCTGGTGCTGGCAGAAACCAGAAGCCCTGACAAATTTATTTGGGTTTTTTTTTTTTTTTCCCCCATAGAAAAGCCCTAGCAAGGGCAAATACAGAACTTGTGAAAGAACAGCTTCAATAAGCAGATTTATTGCCTGGAACAGCAGGAGAAGGCCTGGGAGCTTTGCACTGTGCGGCACAACTCTGAAAAAGGAAAATCCTTTAAAAGGTTCCATTTTGGGTGAGAGGAGCCTTGGCAGCTTCAGGTCTGGTTGGGAAAATAACGCAGGGAGCCCTGCAAGGCTCAGATATTTTAATTTTTCCCCCTCTCTCCATCTCCAAAGGGGATGATCTGGGCCTTTTCAGAGCAGGGAGGGGTTAAGCCTGACCCTGAATTCCTCACTCCAACACCACATCCACGGATAACGTGCCTTTAATTACTTTTAATTACTTAATCGTGCTCTCCAGCAATTAAGACTCTGCCTTAATTGCTCACAAACAAGCTCTGGACATGCACGGGGTGTAATGCAGACAGCAAGTCCCTAAATCCCATTCCCTGCAGGTTTGGCCCCTCCTTCCCCACCTTTCCCAGCAGTTGCAATTCCCAGGTTTGCTCCAGGCTTCCCGGAGCAGTTTTCAAGGTGATTTTCAGGCTGACCTGATGACACAGGGTCTTGCTCCAGGCTGTTCTCACCTCCCTGGGGATTAGCAAGGTGTGGAGCATCACTTCCAGCAGCTCCAGAGGGACATCCCAAGAAATGGGATGGGAGAATCCCTTCCCTTGCAGGAGCAGAAATGGGAAGCAAGAAGAGAGGATGAACCCCCAGCCCTGGCTGAGCTCTCACAGGGAGCTCTGTGAGCAAAGAACAACGTGAAAAATTCAGTTTTAAGCCCAGTTTTAATTCAGTTTTAAGACCAGCCTGCTCAGGCCAAGGCCCAATGTCTGAGAAAAGGGAAAGCAGCAAGTCCTCACTGGGGAAGAGCTGCAAGGAAATCGACTCCTGGGACACAACAGTGGCAGAATCTCCAATCAACAGCAACAAAATCAATCCCAGTCACGTTTTCCCAGCCAGGCTGCTCATCAGACACGATCTTAGTGGGAGGAGGAGGAGGAGGAGGAAGAAACACAAGCTGGAATTCCTATGGGCAGAGCTGAGCAAATCCGTGGATACATCAAGCACCACATCAGCCAAAACACAGGGAAGCCCCATGGCAACCATTCCCAGGGTGAGACAGGAGGAGACCATCAGAATCACCAAATCCCAGGATAATTTGGGTTGCAAGGACCTTAAATCTCATCCCATTCCACTTCTTCCAGGGCTTGGAGCACCCTGGGACAGTGGAAGGTGTCCCTGCCCTGGAAGAAGTGGAATGGGATGAGATGTAAGGTTTGCAACCCAGATTATTCTGGGATTTGGTAATTCTGATGGTGTCCATCAGCACAAGCCACTCACACAGGCTCTCCAAACCTCCCACCATTGCTTCAAATATAAAGGGTAACCCTAAACTTACTCCAACTAATACCAATAAAACTACAGTGGGATGACACAACTTATCCAAGATCCCATTTGCAGTTGGTGACCTCCAGCTTGGGCAGCTCCTGTTCCAGGTGAAATCCAAACCCTCCCAGTTCAGCTCCAGCACCCCAAGTGTTTCATGTCACATTCCTGTCCCAAACAACTCCAGAGAAATCCTTGCCTGCCCAGGGGATTGATGCAGGGACAGCCATGAGGACTGTGCCTCTTGCCTTCCCTGAAAAGCCAGCTCCTGGGAATTTCACCCCAAGCTTTGTGACTTAGCACAAGTTCCACATCCTGGGGGGGAGCTTTTCATGCTGAGGAGGATGAAAAGTTCCCTCTCAGATGTCAGAAGGGGAACTTGCAGCCTCCTGGGCGATGCAGCAGATTGGAAAGAAGCCGGTGCTTAGCATTAAAAATAAACAAAACCAAAACAACAAACCCAAACTAAAAAATGAATTCCCGAGTTTTACTCCTGTTTCAGGATTTTGCAACAGCTTGCTGGAAGTGGTTTTTGTCCCTTCCAACAGCAGAAGTTGCTCCAAAAGCTGTGCTCCCCAGTGAAGCGGGGCGGTGAGAGGAAGCAGAGGGTGCCTGCAGGGACCCATCCTCAGCAGGACGAGGTTTTCCACCCATGAGGCCCCACCAGAGCTGGAGATCAAGGCCTGTTCTTCTCCCAGAGGTTTGAGCTCGTCCCTGCCCCACTTTGAGAGCTGCACCCCAGCACTGTGGCTGGAATAGGTAACTCCAATGGCTGTCCTGAGTGTGAGGTTCTGAGCCGTGACATTCCCAAAGTGCAGAGTGAGAAATCAGGTGCTCTGCTCCTTCTCCAAGGAAAAAAAAGAGACCTGGAACACCAGCAAGTGTGGGAAACCCCTGTGGGAGCCATCCCAGCTGACCCAGACACTGCCTGCTCCCATTCTTGGCATCAGAGACGTCCCTAAAAGGGGATCCCTGGCCCTAAAGCTGTGTCTGGGGTGAAAGGCTGGCAAAGCCAGGGTGCATTTCCCAGATGGAGAAGCTTCAGGTCCCTGTGCCCTCATTTTGTGTCCCTGGTTGCTGTGGGGGTGCTGGGGAGTTGTGGCTGCTCCTCCCCTGCCTGCAGATGGGATAAATGAAATTCCAGTGACCATTTCAACTCTGGTCTGGGAGATTTTCACTCCCATGGAAGAGCAATTCCCACAGAGCACAGAGGGATGAGCTCCCCCACTCTTGCTCAGCTGTTGGAGAGGAGGGGAAAAGGAGAGATGGAGGGTGATAATTAATGAATCTGTGTCCCAGTCTGTGTCCCAGCCTCAGCCTGGTCCCTGCTGATCCATCCCCAGGCTCAGAGCCAGGCAGGGAGACACCAGGGAGGGACAATCCTGGCTGCTGCACGGGATGCAGGAATCCCCAGGGAAGAGGAGCACCCTCCAAGGGAGCTGGACCTGGCCCACCTCCAAAATGGTCATTTTTGTGCCCTGGGGGGTGAGCTGTGGCTGTGGGGAACGGTGGCAGGGCAGGGCTCCTTCATCCTGACCCCTTGGATATGGAGGGAGAGGGAAAAGCTGCCAACACAGACAAGCAGGAGCAGCCTCAGGAATGTGGGATATTCTCCAGCCCTCATTGTCTGATAGCCTTGGCTCTACCAGGTGTAAAGCTGAGAGATCCTGTGCAGGAGCAGCCTCAGGAATGTGGGATATTCTCCAGCCCTCATTGTCTGATAGCCTTGGCTCTACCAGGTGTAAAGCTGAGAGATCCTGTGCAGGAGCTGGGAAGGGAAAGGGAAGGACTGGTGGGACTGGGAAAAGCAGGATTCCTGTCCTGGTGTCACTGGCCTCTCCCTGACCCCATCACCCCCATCCCAGGGGAGATCCAGCACATCTCTCCAGCTCCAGGGAAGGAGACAGATGAGATTTTGGGATGGGCTGGGGGGAGCAGCACGTCCCCAGGGCAGGGGATGACCCTGGTGTTGCCTTCTCCCCCTGGAGACCCCCCCTCATTCCCCAGCCCCCTGGGCAGAGGATGGACGTGCTGAGGGACCCCTTGGTGGCATCTGAAGTGGCCCAGGGAAGCAGGAGGACCCTCCCGGTGGCCCACAGCCCCTCCTGAGGAATTCCAGCTATGCAGGGAGCAGAGGTGTGAAAGGGAAAGATAAACCCCATAAATCAGGCTGTGGGAGGAGGAGGAGGAGGGCACAGAGCTGCAGGAGGATGGCACAGAGAAACCCCCCCCCCCCGGGCAGAGGGAAGGAGAGGGGAGGGATAACCTGGAGCAGCCTGGAGAGGGGGATGGCCAGGGAAAGGCTGTCTCAGTGTAAAAAACCCAACAAAACAACAAAAACAACAACAAAAAAAAGAGCAAAATGTGGGGGGAAAAAACAGGAGCAGTGAGTTTAGCATAGAAATAAAAAGCCCATTTTACTCAAAATATCATTTTACGTCAATTTTAGTCTATTTTTTTAATATTACTCCCATAATGGAAGGAGACACAGAACTCTCCTTGAAGAATGTTACACGTGAAGCATTTAAATTGTTTTTAAATGTAATTGTTTTTTCTGCCTAGACAGGAGATCCCCCTAAGGCTGGAAGCTCTGTTGTGCAAGTGTCCATCCCTGTGAATCCAGCTTTCCATATGGGATGGATGGATGGATGGATGGATGGATGGATGGATGGATGGATGGATGGATGGATGGATGGATGGATAGGTGGATGGATGGATGGATCCATGGATGGATCCATGGATGGATCCATGGAGGGAGGGATCCATGGATGGATGGATGAATGATGGATGGATGGATGGATAGATGATGGATGATGGATGGATGGATGGATGGATCCATGGAGGGAGGGATCCATGGAGGGAGGGATCCATGGATGGATGGATGAATGATGGATGGATGGATGATGGATGGGTGGGTGGATGGATCCATGGAGGGAGGGATCCATGGATGGATGGGTGGATGGATGGATGAATCCATGGATGGATCCATGGAGGGAGGGATCCATGGATGGATGGATGATAGATGGATGGATGGATGGATGGATGGATGGATGGATGGATGGATGATGGATGGATCCATGAATGGATCTATGAATGGATGGACAAATGGACATCTTGGCAACTTAGCTGGTAACCTGCTCCCCTCTCCTGAGCCCTCCAGGAGAAAATGTCTCCAGGCACATTTTTGGGACACAGGAGTAGTCATTAGCTCCTGGTCAAAATCCATGCTGGTGCACATTACGTGTGAAAAAACCCAAAGAGATGCTCTGGATCTCATCCCACATGCTCTGGTGCACCTGGGGAGGGATGATCCAACAGAATCCCAGCTTCCAGAGCAGGATACTGAGAGCCAGCTCCCGTGCAGAGCAAGAAGGGAAACGTGAGTCTGTGGAGCAGCAGATGGGAAATGTGACCCTTGGGGCCACCTAAAATGAAGAGGGAACTGCGTGGTCTCGTGGCTTTCAGTTTGATTCCACGCACAAGGGGACCTTAAAGTGCACCATCCTCATTGCTGAGGAACTCTGGAGCCTCTGGGCAGTGTCCCCAGCCCTGGCAGAGGAGCTGGAGCCTCGCTGACACGGGGCGCCCACAAGCTGTGTGAAAATAGGTGACTCGCTGGAGGAGAAAGAGAAAAAGCTAAAAATATCCTGAGTGAGGGAAGAATTCATCACTCACTCACTCTCTCAGCTCTTATTATGCATCACAGAGAGCTGTTACACAAACCCCTGCCACAAAGAGAGGCCCAGGCATGAATCACTCCCCATGAGATATCCAAGAATCCAGCCAGAGGTGGAACCCAAGTGGACCCAGACAGCCCAGACAGAAACCCAAATGGACCCAGACCCCAAATGTTCCAACCACCAGCTCCTGTTCGTGCTCCTGTGATCATCCAGGAGACACTCTGGCCTTTTGGGAAAGATATCCAGGGGCAGAGAAAAGAGATCACCTCCCTCTGAAGGACTTGTAATTCAAAAAGGCTGAAGGGGAGCAGCGACAAAAGCCCAGGCACCACCCCCAGCCTAAAAGATCAGGGGAAAGGGGTTTTTAGGATGCATAAAATAGAAGAGAGAGGGGTCAGCATGACAAGTCCATCTCCCTGCCTGCATGGGCTCCCACTGTGCCTGATGTGACTTTTCCAGCCTGCAAGGATCCCTGCACCTCCCTGTTCAAAACCAGCTCATGAATTCATGGAATCCCAGGATGGTTTGGGTTGGTTTGGACCTTAGAAATCATCTCATTCCAATGCCCCTGCCATGGATAGGGACATCTGACTTCTCCCCTTAGCTCCCTGATGGAGAGGAGGAAAGGATCAGCTGAAAGTTAAAGTCTGAAGGCCCTGGGGATGAAACCTGTTCTCCACAATCCAGGATCACACAGGGGACTGGACACTGAGATAAGGCAGATGCCTGGAATAACCCAAATAGCTGAGATAAGCCCAGTCTGGGTCTGGCACATCCATCCATCACTGACCTGGGGCCAGGAGCCTGCTCTGGCCTGACCCAAACCCCAGACACCACAGCCACTCCTCCCTCCAGACCCCAGGGCTGCTCCAGGCAGGGTCAAGGTCTTGGAATCCTGAATCCACGTACAGAAGGGTGGCAGGGGCTGAGCCTGGTGACCCTGAGCTCTGCTGGAGCAGCCAATTCCCCGCTGAAGGCAGCAGGGTGGGGTTCAGTGGCTTCTGACCAGCCTGGCACACAGGGAAGGGCTGGCAGTGACCAAGGTGGGACACCAGCTGTGCAGCAGAGATCCTCCAGTGCCTTTGCTCATGTGGCACCCCAAAGCTAGTGGGATGCTGCTCTCCAAAAGGTCAGGAATGGGCTGTGGAGGGGGCTCTGCAGGAATTTATTCCCCCTGGTGAGCTCATATGTTGGCAGGAGAAAGCTGCAGATGAAGCTGAGTGGTTTCTCATCAGTCTCATCCGTGCAGTGCTGCCCAATGCTTTGCTCCAGGTGGAAGGGATAGTGAGGGCCTGTTTTCCAGCTTCTCCTCATTTTCTTATCTCTTCTCCCACTTCCACAGAGCCTACCAAGTCACCTCTGAAGTATGAGCCCTTGTTCATCACCGTGTCAAACCATTCCCCTGGATAACCCTGGTTAAAGCCAAAGCTGGAGCCCCACAGCTTCCCTCCCCTGGAATTCCAAGGGTGGAGAGCCCTGGGAAGGGAGGGCAGCTCTGCTGACACCACAGAGGGGATGGATGGGATGGGAGAAATGGATCAGAGGTGTCTCTGCTTGTTGTGGGCACTCTGGTGCATCCTGCAAGGAGAGGCTCAGGGCGCAGGGCAGGTGCCCACAGGAGGCTGCAGGAGCCAGCAAGCTCTGCTCCTGTCATCATTCCTGCTGTTTTCCTGGGAAAAACAGCTCCCAGCACTGGCAACCTTAATTGGGCTTCCCTCATAAATCACCTTGATGTCAGCCAGCTGCAAGCTCTTCCCAGGCTGGCATGTAAAGGCAATCTCTGCTTTCATCCCACTCCATTCTTCCCCTGACCCCTCAGAGCCTCTGTGCCCCAGCCCCCTGGAGATCCCAGGAGCCCTGTTCCTACAAGAATGTCAGCTATTCCAGGTTGTTTTGCCCTGCTGGACAGGCACATTGATGCTTTGAGAGATACTTGCCTTGCTAGCAGCCAGCCACTGCACCTAGTTTCCTCTCCTAGATTAGTCATTCTTCCCAAATTTCCTTCTTTTGTGTAGGGATTCCCTCTGTTTCCTGCTACAGGCTTCATTTTCCCTCTTCTGTGAGCACTTGGAAGTATTTGTACTGCCAGGGAGGCTAGTTCATCTGTTCAGCTATTTTTATTCCTCCTGCCATAGCATCTGAAGAATTGTTTTTCCAGAATAATCTCTGCAGGTCAGGAAGGGAAAAGAAATCATCTTGGACACAGCTGAATGGGTTGAAAGCAGTTTCCTACACACTAGGACCCCATCATCCTGCTGAAATCTTTAAGATTGATACTCCATGACTCAATGATCCTTGTGGGTCCCTTCCAAATTCAGGATATTCCACGATTTAAGTGGCAGAAATTCAAAACAGAGCCACGTTCTTGGAGACATCAGGTGTCAATGCTGGAACTGTGGGGGATCCACTGCACCTCTGAGGACTAAAGGGTTTTGATTTCTTTCCAGAACTATTAAACCTCAGCCCAGCATCCCACAAAATTGCTCTTGCTCTCAGCATGCCCGGGCCTGGCACCAGGAAACGAGGGAAGCTGGAATGAGGTGATCTCTGAAATCCCTCCCAGCCCAAACCATCCTGCTGCTCTCTGCTCAAGCCTCTGCAAATACAAATTCCTTTGGAATCTGTAAATATTTCTGCACTCAGCTCATTCTCCGTGGCTGGATCGGCATTTGGGGATTGAGGCTCCCTCCTGCTGCTCCTTGGAGGCAGCAAACCCAGCCCTGCCCACCAATGTGGGACTGTGGGGAGCATCCCTGGTGCTCTGCCTGCAGGGACACGCCTGGAATTCCTGCTCCAAGCCAGGGACTGGCTGCTCCTGGCAGGGCTGTGCCCAGGAGATGGAGCTTGGCCAACTCCTTTGCCCTGGCTCCTTCCTCTGGGCTGGGCTGCTCCCAGCAAGCCCCAACACCTCCCCTGGGCCATCCCTGCTCCAGGAGGGATGCCAGCCCCACAGGGAGGGATCAGCCTCAGCTCAGGGGTGATTTCACAGGGGGCAAGCCCAAATTGGAGCACCCTCCTCGATTTCTTCTGTGGGTGCTTGTAAATGCTGAGCCCGAGTGCCAAAATGCGTTCCCCTCTTGCATTCAGCTAAAACATCCCCAAAATATTCCAAAAATATCCCTGTTCCTGAGGGAGAACATTCCCCTTAGGCTTGCACTGCACATCTGGGCCAGGAGGAGAAACAGCAAATGTGGAGTTTTCCTGAAGCAAAAGAGCCTTTTCTGGGTATTGTTGATGCTGCCTCTCATTTGTGGGACACGTCTGAGGATCTGCTTGAACAGATCCTTCAAAACACTGTATTTGTCCTCACAGTAGCTTCCAAAACACAGTATTTTCCCTCATAGTTGCTGTTTGGAAGATGGTGCATTCCAAAGCTTCTTGAAACGTTAAAAAAAAAAAAAAAAGGCATAGAAATAAAAAGCCCTCAAAATACCATTTCACTTCAATTTTAGTTTATTTTTTTAATATTACTGTCATAATGGAAGATGGGAGGAGACACAAAAAAGGTTTTAAAAAAAAGGTGTTTGGAAGATGGCACATTCCAAAACTTCTTTCAACACTGGTGAGGTTCAAAATTGAGATTTCTGTCCTTGAGAATGTGAGGCTGCTCATTCAGAGGAGCCCTTCCAGCAGCTCAGTGACCCTTGGTGGGAATTGGAAAGATAGAAACTTCCACAGACACTGAAGGGTTTGACCTGCAGCCTTGGAAGAAACTTGGATTGATATAAAAATAAAGTAAACAGACATTAAAGCAGAAAAACCATAAACTTACATTTCTATAGTTGCAAGAAAGAATATGCCTTAAGTGAGAAACTTTATTGGTGAGATGGTGTAGGGTTTATAATGTAGGAAACTGCATTGATAAGATGGTGAAGGGTTTATAATGTAGGAAACTATTGATAAGCTGGTGAAGGGTTTGTAAAATAGGGGTGTCATTGTGTAGAGTAAACGGAGAGTTTAGAGCTTATAATAGAAGCATTTGTGTGCACGTGTGACAAAATCCCATTGGATAAAAGTACCCACAGTGCAGTAGAAGTAAAGGTGATAGGTTAGAAAAGCAAAACAACCTTTGTGGCAACTGTCTATTGGGTTAGAAAGTTCTATATTGCCCTGTAACAAAGAATTTGTGACTACTTTTGAGCTATGGCCAACTGCTTGTGCCTCTAAAATCTTACAGCTGCTGAGACTGATGTCTGTCTGAGCAATAAATCCTTCTGAGCCTGAAAATAGTGCCATCCCTTCATTACCAGCAGTGACAACAATGACCCTTGGTGGCCTGAGCCCCCCAGTGTGGCAGAGCTGGTGAGGGGCTGTGTTCCAGCTGCAGCTCCTCCTTGGATCACATCCTCACTTCCAGCTCCTCCTTGGATCACATCCTCACTTCCAGCTCCTCCCTGGCCAAGCTGAGGGCAGCTCTGCCTCCCCCTCCTCATGCACACAGCACATCAGGGTCAGATCCAGCCTTGGACCAGCCCCGGATTTGCCCCTTCCCTCCTGTTGTCACCATGAGGGGTCTCCAGTGAATTTCTCATCCCATTCCCACCAGGACTCATCCCAAACCTTCTGGGCCCAGCCCGGCTCTGGGCCTGGGGGTGTGTGGCCAACCCAAAGGAGCTGAGCTCTCTCTTAATCCTCCTCTGGCCTCTTCCCTGTCCAGGGCATCACCTAAACCCTGACCCAGCCCTGGTTGCTCCCCCAGCCTTTGATCCTTCATTCCCAGCCTGGCAGATTCTCCCCGTTAGGAATTCCAGGCCTGTAATTGCATCGAGAGCCAGGCCTGCACCTTCCCCTGTAATTAAGCTCTAATTAATGCCCATTTATTATTAACTGTTTTCAGCTGGGCTTAGGCTTAATATCAGCTGGTTATTATGCAGGGGCCAGCAGGGATTGTTTTCATCTCCTTTGTTACCCATTCCAGCCATTTCCCCCCTCCCCTGCTGACAGATGCCCACAGAATGTGCAGGATCAGCATAAAGGATCCCTGTGAGGGAACAACGGGGCTTTCAAAGCCACCAAACATCCAGGGAAAGCCTCCCCACCTCAGTGCCCAAGGCATGTGGACAAAGGAAAATCCCCCCCTGTTCCACAGGAGAAATGCAGTTTATATTTTTTTTACTGGCACACAAAAATCTGTGATTGAGGGTGGCAGTTACCCAGGAGCTATTTTGAAAGAATTGGGGCATTTTCATGCTCTTTTCCTATTTTCCATTAGCTCATTTCTGGCTTTAAGAAAAAAAAAAAATTAAAAAAAAAAAAAGAAGAACAGAAAGAGAAACCTTTCCTTCTGCTTCCTTTTATCACATTTCACTCCCCACCCCCTCCATCCAAAAAAAAAAAAAAATAGGAGCAGTGAAAGCACAACACCACAAATCCAAGAAAATAGCAATATTTAGGAGAGGCCTTCAGAATCTGGGTAAAAAACAGGGAGCTGAAGAAGGAGGAGGAAATGTTGAAAAAGATCATAAATCCCAACCATGAACCTTAACACTGCCAGCTCCACCAGAACCATGTCCCCAAGTGCCACATCCACACACTGAGCCCTTCCAGCATTCCACCACTGCCCTGGCCAGGCATTCCACAGGGAAATTTCTCCTGATATTCAATCTAAACTGTCCCTCCTCCAAGCTGGCCAAAGGCAGTGAGGGTAAAACTCCCCAGAGCTCCAGGTGGGCTCTGGAGCCAGCAGCAGAACAAGCAGGAGCCTCCACTGCAATGGGTGACAGTGACAATTTGAGAGGGAAAGCAGCACTGGCAGGGGTGAAAAGGAGAACTGAGGCATGGCAAAACCCCTTGCTCCCCTGCTGGGGGTGGAGGAACATTTTGAGAAAGGTCAGGAAGTGTTGGAGGAGCAGAGACATCCCCAAGGAGGGATGCAATGTGTGAATGCAGGTAAAAAACAAACAAACAAACAAAAAAACCAAACCAAAAACCAGTTACAACTGCTCAGGCTTGACATTTCCCCCAGCCTTAGGGGATATTTCAGTTCAAGGGGATATTTCAGTTCACTGCTTCTTGACAATTGTTGTGAAATTGGCAGCTCTTGCCACATTTGGTGCTTTCTGCTCCTTGCTTTGCGCTAAGGTTGCAAGATCGGCTTCTGGTTTTTGGTGGGGAAAGGAATCAGCACTCCAGAGTTTCCAGGACTCCAAATCCCACCTTGCTCCCTACCTCCCTTTGCCCCAGGGGTGTGGGGGACACTAAATCTCCTTAAAACCTTGAGTGACTCAGGTAGATGTCCCTTAAAGCAGGTCGGGGTGATGGGGACATCCCAGGTGCTGTGGCCTCGTGGAAATGGGAAATAATGGGAAGGAGGGAGAAGTCTGTGCAGTGTTAAACTGTGAAAAATGCCAATCACTTGGTTTTAAAATTTAAAAAATTTAATAGTAAGAAAATGGTAATTAAATAGCAATATAATTAAAGTAATAAAAATTTGGACAATTTGAATTAGGACAATACGAGACAATAAGAACAAAGAGTTATGGATGGTCCAGGTACCTTTTCTGGGCAAAATAAGCCCGAAGTTAACAGAGGATTAACCCTTAAGAGCAACAACAGCCTGTTGCATATTCATACACCTCATCCATGATGCATAAATTCCATTCAAACACAGGATTCTGTCTGGGCAGTGACAGCTTCTTCCTCTGAATCCTGACAGCATCTTCAGGACTAAGCAAGGTGGGAAGAAGTTCATTTCTTCTGATAATGGAGCAATAAATTCTCTTTCTCTGAAAGATTTGGGTGTCCTGTGGCTGCTATCTGACTGTACCTCATTCCTCTCTTTAAAAAATGTCCCACATACATAGTTTCTGTTTTAGCAACAAAAGTTACATTTTAACTACAAAACTACATTTACCATACTATTAAAATGTTAATACAGCACCACTAACCAATAGAACATAATACATATAGTAAATATCGGCACAGAGCCATATTATATGCACTTTTCACATAAACCATCTTAAAGCATCCCATCCCCAGCACAGCCTGAGAGCTGCCCCGGGACAATTACCTGGAGCCATCCAGCCAGGATTTCTTCCCTGCAAAGGCCTCGTTTGCTTTAATTACTCTCATTTGGAAGTCAATTCAGAGCAGCTTTCCTGAAGATGCCTGCCTGGAGCAGCCCCCGAGGAGCTGGAAAACAACAGAAACTGTTTTCAGTTGCATATCAGCCCCCTCAGGCTTGGAAAAATAGTGGAAATGCATCAACAAAACACTTTAAAGATGCTTCCTAAAGCTGTTTTCCCCAACTTGCTCTTACCCAGGCTTTCAGCACAAGCAACTTCCCGGCCCTCAAGGCTGGAAAAAATCGGAGACCCATGATCATCATCATCAAAGGATTTGGGTTGGGAGGGACCTTCAAACCATCCAGTTCTACCCCCCTGCCATGGGCAGGGACACCTTCCACTGTCCCAGGTTGCTCCAAGCCCCATCCATCCTCCCCTTGGACACTTCCAGGGATCCAGGGATGCCACAGCTTTTCTGGGCACCCTGTGGGCACCCTCCCAGGGAGGAATTCCTTCCCAATATCCTATCTAACCCTGCTCTCTGGCAGTGGGAAGCCATTCCCTGTGTCCTGTCACAGAAACCATCAACATTGGATGCTGCCAGTCCCAAGGGCTTTTTGGTGGCCAGGAGCAGCCTGACTGATGGTCCAGCATGTTTTCATCCACAGCAGCTTGGGCTACCAAAGCAAAGGCTGCCTGTGGCCACAGCAGTTTATTTTGGGAGGTCTGGAAGGCACAAGGTTCAGAAAAGAGCAGCAAACTGGCAAGGAAGGGTTTCTGAAATATTTTCTAGCACATGCTAATAAAAAAAAAAAAAGTGGCAATTTCTGGGGTCGCCGTGGCAGGAAGGAATGAATCTGACTCCATGTTCTTAGAAGGCTAATTTATTATTTTATGATCCATATCATATTAAAGAATGCTATATTAAACTATACTAAAGAATACAGAGAGGATACAGGCAGAAGGCTGCAAGAATGATAATGAAAATCTCCCATGACTCTCCAGAGCCTCCACACAGCTGACAGCGATTGGTCATTAAGTTAAAACAATTCACATGAAACCAATGAAACAATGACCAGTTGGTAAACAATGTCCAAACCACATTCCAAAGCAGCCAAACACAGGAGAAGCAAATCAGATAATTATTGTTTTCATTTTTTTTCTGAGGCTTCTCAGCTTCCCAGGAGAAGAAATCCTGGTGAAGGGATTTTTCAGAAAATATCCCGGTGACTCTGATGTTTCAGCAAAATGTCACTACACCAGGAAAGAAAAAGAGCAAGGCAAAGCTGTCCTCATCTCTGCTGACCCCCTCCTCCCCTCTGAATTCCCTGGGAGCTGAAGCAGTGACTGCCACGCTCTCTGGCTCTCCTGGCTATAAATCCATCAGGTTTCAGCCACTCCCCAGCCAGACTCAGAAAATAAGCTCTGCCTGGCCCTGCAGGTGACCCAGAACAAGCAGCAGAGCAGGGTTTGGATCACAGCTTTTAAATCCTGGCCCTGCTCCTGCCAGCAGCCCTTGTCACCAGCTGATAACCAGAAGCCAAGGGCAGGATGTGGCACCGGTGCCCGGGAATGCCAGCCTGTCCTGCGGGGAGCAGATGGCAGCCTGGATCTGGGCACCACCTCGTCTTGCTCAAGGCACTCGTTGTCCAAGCCCTCTCCTGGCATGCACAGACACGTTTCCCACCCAGCAGGAGCTCTGCAGCAGATTTGCACTGTCCCTTTTCCCCATTTAGGTAAAATCCAGGAGCGGTGGAGCTGCAGTTCTGTTTCCTGACACACACGTGTGTGAGGGACAACTGCTCACTTTGAAAATTTAAAAAGGTTTATTAAACCTCGACAAAAATACAACAAAGGGCTACATAAGGGTGAAAAATGTGTATTTTATGATTGGCTTTTCACAACTATTCAAATGAATATTATATGTGTTATGTTAGAAAGTTCTGCTGTATTAATTCTCTTAAGTAGTGTGTTAAATATAGGTTTAGGTTATAACATAAGGTTAAAATAGAAACTATGCTATGTAAGATACCTTTTTTAAAGAAAGGACTCTCACCAAGATAGCAGCCACAGGACACCTGGATCTTTCAGAGAAAGAGAATTTATTGCCCCATTATCAGAAGAAATTAACTTCTTCCCACCTTGCTTAGCCCTGAAGATGCTGTCAGGATTCAGAGGAAGAAGTTGACACTGCCCAGACAGAATCCTGTGTTTGAATGGAATTTATGCACCATGGATGAGGTGTATGAATATGCAACAGGCTGTCGTGGCTCTTAAGGTTAATCCTCTGTTAATGTGGGTCCTTTTTCGGGCTTATTTTGCCCAGAAAAGGTACCCAGGACATCCCTTACTCTTTGTTCTTATTGTCTCATATTGTCCTAATCCAAATTGTCCAAATTTTTATTACTCTAATTATATTGCTATTTAATTACCATTTTATTACTATTAAACTTTTAAAATTTTAAAAACAAGGGATTGGCATTTTTCACAATAAGAGAAAATTTGCAGTGCTGGGAACTGCCCTCATGCATACCATGTGGCCGGTTCATCTTCAAGATGGGTGCTCAGTCTTTTATACCCCTGGGGTTGCATCAGCCAGCCCTGGCCCTCCCAAAGTCTGTCAGCCAGCTCTTCTTTGCCATTTATTGCTGGAGACTGCTTTCTTGTAACTGGATTGGAGGTCAGGTGTTGCCATGCCTCACCCCCTAAGCACCAAGCTTTTCCATTCCCCACTGCCCCATGCAAGGGGCACATGTGCAGCCTTCTTTGTACCTGTCCTAGACAGCCCAGGCTGTCTGATGGCAACCATACAGGGGGGAAAGGGAACTATGGGGAGAACAAAGGACATCTAAACTACAATAACATCACTACACATCACTAAAGCTTTTCTAATATTCACACAATAGTTTTCTTTTAATTGCAAGAGCCAATCATCTCATTATCCATCTATAACACATGCAGCAGGGATGTAGCTTGGGGATCCCCAGGCAGCAGGGATGGATCCTGGGGCATCAACATGGCTGGGAAGTGGATTTTGGAGCCCTGGAAACGTGCCTGGGGGCACAGCCTTGCTGTCTGAAAGCCTTCTCCCACCTCCTCCTCAGGCAAACAGCCTACCCCAGGTGGATTTCTCACCTCACCAGCCCAGCACAGACTGCAGCCCAAACTGGAGCTGCCTGGAAAATTGGGCATGCTGGCACCTTGCAGGGTTGCAAAGGCTGCAGGGTCTTGCTAAAGCCAGTGCCAGTGCTCCAGAGGAAGGGAAGTGCTGGGAGCATCCTCCTGTGAAGCTGTAATCCCTGCTGGCCCTCTGTCCCTGCTTGACGAAAAATAGTGGAAGTGCATCAACAAAACACTTTAAAGGTGCTTCCTAAAGATGTTTTCCCCAACTTGCTCTTACCCTTATCTCCCAGCAGGAAGATTTTTGAAGCCTTGGCATGGGGCTGGGAGAGCCTGGAGTGGGCACAGGCAGCTTGGAACCCACCCTCACTCTGCAAACAGAGGTGTTTCCCTTTCTCAGAGCTCCCAGCCCTTCCTCAGAGCAATTTCCAGCGTCAGAGTGGCTGGGTTTGGGACATGGGGACAGCACACTGTCCCTGCATCGCAGACAGGGCAAAACAGGCAAGAAAAGCAACAAATGAAAAGGTGCTGAGGCCCTGGCACAGAGTGCCCAGAGCAGCTGTGGCTGCCCCTGGATTCCTGGAAGTGTCCAAGGCCAGGCTGGACGGAGCTTGGAGCAGCCTGGGATGGTGGAAGGTGTCCCTGGAATGGCAGGGGGTGGAATGGGATGGTTTTGAAGGTCCATTCCAACCCAAACCATTCTGGGATTCCGTGGCAAACAAAGCCTGGCCGTTCTGCCTCAGAGGGGAGCAGGCATGGAAATGTGTCCTCCAACCTTTTGGATCCCTTCCCTTCTCCAAGGCAGGTGCTGTTTTGTGTTCTGCTCCCTCCAGCTCCCCTCTCCTGCCCTAGCACGGGGAGAGCTCCTGAAATAGCTGCTCCTGAGCCTTTTATTTGGGATGCAAATCACTGCTATTCTGCAAAAAGAGCTCTCTCTTGGAGAGCCATCCTGCCAGACCTGTTCCAGCTGATTTCCTCACAGAGCTGAAGCCTTGCCCATAAAAGCCTCCGGTTACAAACCAGGCTTCACCCCTTTCCTTTCTTTATCATTCCAGAGCCATCCCCCTCCTCATTTGTCTCCTTTTATTTCACTTCCCTCCCATCTGCATTGCTGCACTGTTAATGAGATTTATGGCTGAGCATTCTCTGGCATCCAGGTGATTCCGTAGGCACTTGCTGGTCCGGTTTGGAAAGCAAACAGCTCCAAACAGCTCCCCTGACCATTCCCCCCCTGACCATTCCCCCCTGACCACTCCCCCCTGGCTCTGCTACCTGAATTCCCTCAGGCAAACCCTGGGGAAGGTAAATATTTGCTCCTGGCTCCAAAGCTTTAAGGCTCCCCTCTCCGTGGGGGGGTCTGGGCAGGGTTAGGGATGCCTTTTCCCAATGCCCTTTCCCATTCTGTGAGTTTGCTGAGGACCAACAGAGCTGGGGAGGAGGGGGAATAGGAACTGTGAAAAATGTGTATTTTATGATTGGCTTTTGGCAAATATGAAAATGAATATTAGATGTGTTATGTCAGAAAGTGATGCTGTATTAATTTTTTTTAGTAGTGTGTTAAATATAGTTTTAGGTTATAACATAATGTTAAAATATAAACTATGTATGTGGAATATTTTTTTAAAGAAAGGAATGAGGTACTCACACCAGACAGCACCCACAGGACACCTGAATCTTTCAGAGAAAGAGAATTTATTGCTCCATTATCAGGAGAAATGAACTTTTTCCCACCTCACTCAGCCCTGAAGAGGATTCAGAGGAAGAAGTTTACACTGCCCAGGCAGAATCCTGTGTTTGAATGGAATTTATGCACCATGTATGAGGTGTATGAATATGCAACAGGCTGTTGCTTTTAAGGGTTAATCCTCTGTTAACTTCGGGCTTATTTTGCCCAGAAAAGGTACCCAGACTGTCCATAACTCTTTGTTTCTATTGTCTCATATTGTCCTAATCCAAATTGTCCAAATTTTTATTACTCTAATTATATTGCTATTTTTATAACTATTTTTATAACTATTAAACTTTTAAAATTTTAAAACCAAGTGATTGGCATTTTTCACAGGAACTCTGCAGGACACTGGGATCACCAAACCAGAGCAATTCCGTGGGAAAAGATCCCTGGAGGCCACTGCTCCAAGCCCTTGTTTGGGGTTTAAGCACCTCCAGGGATAAACTGGAATTGTAGGAAGATGCTCCTTCTCAGGGATGATTTTTCTCAGGTTTTCTTCAGCTCTGCACAAGCAGAAGGCACTGAGAGCTTGTCCAGGAGTAAATTAAAACCAAGACATCCTATGCCTCCAGCCAGGAAAGCAGAAAATGGGGAAAACCAGCTTCTCCAAGAGTAATTATGCAGCAGAGTGACTGAATGGGACAGACAGCAGAGTTAAATCCATGCCTTGGATCCTGTGGCAGCAGCAGCAGCACCAGGAAAAGCTTGGTGGGCTTTCACACTGGAGAACAAGCAAGGGAAATCTGAATGTCATCTCCTCCAGTGACTGGGAACGGGAATTTGCAGATGACAGAGCAGGAAGGTTTCAAAGAGCTGTGTCCATGGGATCACAGAATGGTTTGGGGTGGGAGGGACCTTCAGGACCATCCCATCCCACCTCTGCCATGGGCAGGGACACCTCCCACTGTCCCAGGCTGCTCCAAGCCCTGTCCAACCTGGCCTTGGGCACTGCCAGGGATCCAGGGGCAGCCACAGCTGCTCTGGGAAACCTGTGCCAGGGCCTGCCCACCCTCCCAGGGAACAATTCCTAATTCCCAATATCCCATCCAGCCCTGCCCTCTGGCAGTGGGAGCCATTCCCTGTGTCCTGTCCCTCCATGCCTTGTCCCCAGTCCCTCTCCAGCTCATTTTTCTGCACATGGGACACAGCAAAAGGACCTTTTTTCACCAAACCAGGTTACCCAGCTCCCCAAAGCGTGGTGATAACCCACAGGATCGTGGTGGCAGGACAGAAACCTTCTCCCTTAGCTCCAGATCTCCCTGGAAACTTCTCTGTGAAGCAACAGAAGGAAAACCAGTGCCAAAATGTGAGCTGAGAAACCTCCCAAATCTCTCTCTAATCCATGGGCCCAGCCCATGTCTGCCATGGGATGGGAAATTTTTGTCATGTGCCAACAAAAAAAGCAAAATGAAGGGAACTCCATTTTGCACCATGCAGTTTCTTCTGCTGCTGGCTGCTGGGATATATTTTTATTTTAAAATAAAAATTTATTTTTATGTAAAAATATATTTTTATATAAAAATATATATTTATATATAGAATATATTTTAATGTAAAATTTATTTTTATATAAAAATATATAAAATAAAAATATATTTTTACTTTAAAAATAAAAATATTGGTTGGGCTTGTTTGGTTGTGCTTCCTAGAGGGCAAAGTCTTGTTCCCTGCCCTTTCTCCTCCCTTTCTGTGGGTTGTGATATTTACAGGGCATCTTGGGGACACACTTTGGTGGCTGCACTCAAGCTGAGAGGGCTTTTTCCAACCTCAGGGATGCCTCTGTGATCTTGCTCCTCTCAGAAAATCCTGTCAGTTTTGCTCTCTGTGCCAATGCCCCTTTGAAGGGCTTGCCCAGGAGGGGATTATCCATGCTGGAATCTCCCTGCAGCCGGGGATCAGGGGGATGGATGGATGGATGGACGGACGGACGGACGGACGGATGGATGGATGGATGGATGGATGGATGGATGGCAGCTCCAGCCAGCCCATCTGCAGGGCAGTGCCATCAGGGAGGGACCCCATGGCAGCTTTCCCTTTCATGGAGGGCACTCCCTTGGAAGGAGCACTTGGCAGCAGATGAGTGAGCAATGAGATGGCTCCAATCCCGTAATTTAATTAGAGCTCTGTGGAAGTGCCTAAGGAAAAGCCCATTTCCTGAGCAGGCTGCAGTGCCTGGGAGCCTCCCAAGCTCACCCCAGCTGTTCACCTCCAACTGGAGTGGTCTGGAGGGGAGGGGAAGGGCAGGAGTGCTGGTTTCACCCCACAGAGGCAGGAGGTGGCAGTGGAAATCTCAGCTCCAGGTCTCCTTCCGTGTGGGAAAAGTTCCAGCCTCCTATTTTGCAAACGAGTGTCAGGAAAATTAATCCACAAACACCAGAGGTTTGTGTCCAAAAAGGAGACAGAGGAGTCCTTTGGCTTTATTTGAATAAAGGAGAGGCCATGGGGCATTCCCTTGGGGTCTCTCCAATTTTTGGAGGATGCAGCCTCCTTTTTATCCCAATATCCCAGCCACATTTTCCTTCTCTCTTTTCCCCATTGGCTGAGGTATTTAAGAGGTTCAGACTTCCCAAAACACTTGATACCAGAGATTTTTCTCCAATGTATAACTTTTAATTTTCTAATTATTTTAATTTCTAATTAAATTAATTTCCCTTTTAATTTCTAATTCTTATGGAATTCAGGTGTTTTTCTTCCCCATTGTTTCTTTCATCTTTCAATGTCCAATTTCATTTATTAGCCAACCTAAAGTCTGTTTCTAAAAGCAAATATCTATTCTGGCAGGATCAGGATCCATTCACCAATCAGTGCAATCCTTCCTGTTGTCTCTTTCATCTCCCAGTGCTGGTTTCATCTACCAGCAGACCCACAGGTTGTTTGGAAAGACAAATCCCTCATTCCTCTCACAAGCAAAAAATGTTGGGCAGGATCTGCTGCAGAAGGAGGATGCTGGGTGGGAACAGATCCCATCTGCCCTGACCTCCTCTGACACGGTCCCAGGAGCAGGAATCTCCCTCAGGATCTCCCAAACAGCGCTCCCTGATCATGCCATGGAGCAGCTCCCAGATAAACTGAGAACAGGCAGGGATGGCAGGGCCTGGACACAACTTTGGAGCACAACCAGACCTGGCCTCAGTGCCCAGCTTCCCCTCCATGGCCTGTGGGTGTCCCCGAGGGTGGGGAGGGACTGGAAAAGGTTGCCTAGAGGAGCTGGCCCATCCCTGGAAGTGTTGGAAGGAGCTTGGAGCAGCCTGGGCTGGTGGAAGCTGTCCCTGCTCATGGAAGGGGTGGAACATGATGAGCTTTCAGGTCCTTTCCAACCCAAACTGTGATGGAGCAAAAGGATCTGGGAGTGAGACACCAGCAGCCTGAGGGTCTGCTTGGTAAAGGCAGGAATGCACAAACCCATCCCTCCAAGAGGGAGCAGCCTGCTGCTGCCTCCTCCCTGCCTCAGGGAAAAGCTCATCCTGACCCAAAAACCACAGGAGAGCAGTTCTGCAGGAGGTTTTGCCTGGATTCTGGCAGGATCAGGATCAGGAATCAGGACTAGGATCAGGATCAGGATCAGGACTAGGATCAGGATCAGGATCAGGATCAGGATCAGTTCAACAGGAAGTTTTGCCTGGATTCTGGGGGGATCAGGATCAGGATCAGGATCAGTTCAGCAGGAGGTTTTGCCTGAATTCTGGCAGGATCAGGAGCAGGGATCAGGATCAGGCTCAGTTCAGCAGGAAGTTTTGCCTGGATTCTGGGGGGATCAGGATCAGGATCAGTTCAGCAGGAGATTTTGCCTGGATTCTGGCAGGATCAGCATCAGGATCAGCATCAGGATCAGGGATCAGGATCAGGATCAGAATCAGGATCAGTTCAGCAGGAGATTTTGCCTGGATTCTGGCAGGATCAGGATCAGCATCAGGATCAGGGATCAGGATCAGGATCAGGATCAGGATCAGGATCAGGATCAGGATCGGTTCAGCAGGAGGTTTTGCCTGGATTCTGGCAGGATCAGGATCAGGGACCAGGATCAGGATCAGGATCAGGATCAGGATCAGGATCAGGATCAGTTCAGCAGGAAGTTTTGCCTGGATTCTGACAGGATCAGGATCAGGATCAGTTCAGCAGGAGGTTTTGCCTTGATTCTGGGGGGATGAGGATCAGGATCAGGATCAGGATCAGGATCAGTTCAGCAGGAGGTTTTGCCTGGATTCTGGGGGGATCAAGATCAGGATCAGGATCAGGATCAGGATCAGTTCAGCAGGAGGTTTTGCCTGGATTCTGGGGGATCAGTTCAGCAGGAGGTCTTGCCTGGATTCTGGCTCGTTCCTGCCCCACACATTCCTGGTACCACGGCTCCCAGCAGCCTCCCAGAGCCTCAGCCAGACACAAAGCCCCCCTGGTGCAAACAAATTCCTGCACAGCAGCAAAATCCCAGCAGCAAAATGCCTGATGAGCAAATTAACAATCCCTGGCTGCTGGCCACCCGTGCAGCAGGCCCCAGCTTGCAGCAGGAATTGCTGCCCCATTTTGAGCTCCGGATGCTCCAAGGTGAAAGGGAGCTTTGTCCCAGAGTCAGGGATGCCTCAAGCTGGCCAACAGCTCCTCCTGCTCAAAGTTCTGGTGCCAGGACAAAGGCAGGGCTGGGCATCCCACTCTGAGCTCCTCAAAGCCTTGGGCAGCTCCCAGCTCTAAGGGGAAGAGGGGAATTCTGGTGTGTCGCTGCAAGTCCTGACCAGGGACACCCTCTGGAAATGCATCCAGAGAACATTATCCCCTGTTATTGCTGTTTTTAGGAATTATTCTCCTTGGTCATAATTCTCCCATACTGAACTGTGTTCCTATCAGCAAACTTCTTGGGGCAATAAACTCTAGAATTGCCAAACCTCTTTGTAATCTGATTAAATCCTTCTTGTAGCTCCAATATTCACCTACACAGTGAATAGACAGTAATCTCAAGGTGACGTCTGAGGACAAACTCAGTTAAATGCCCTCAGGAGATGCCATCATCCCAGTCCTACAGGAAATGTCATTATCCCAGTGCCACAGGAACACCCCAGGAGATGCCACCACCCCAGGGCCACAGGAACACCCCAGGAAATGTCATTGCCCCAGCGCCACAGAAGTGTCCTCAGGCAATGTCTCCACCCCATTGCCACAGAAATGCCCCCCAGGAGATGCCACCACGCCAGTGCCACCAACACAAGCAGCTCCTGGCACGGGAGCAGCCCCAGGACAGCAAGGATGGTGCTCCACAGCTGTGGGGGCCAGGCCAGCAGGTCCCCAGCTGGTTGTCACCCCAGCTCCTCTGCAGGCAGCTTCCGACAGGAGCCAAAGGAAATCCCCAGCTCTGGGAATTTCCCACATCTTCTTCTAAGCTGAAGGCTGCTGGTTTTTCAAGACTGAAAATCAGCACCAGGCCCAGCCAGCCTTTGCTGATCCCAGGGCAAAGCCTGGAAAAGAGCTGCTCTCCTGCCATCTCCCTGAATTTCTGGGTGCTCCTGAAGGACCATTATCACTTACAGCACATTTCCCCAAAGGATTGCCCTTCTGTTTCTCACTTCCTTCCTTTTCACACAATTTAGGCAGAGTAAATCATCATTGGCCAACCCAGGCAGGAGGAAATTGCTCTTATTTAGCTAAGGCTCTGCTTCTTGGTGAGTTCAGTGGCCTGGTCTTGGAGCAAAGCTGTAGGAAACCACCTCAGTATGCTTTCATCCCACTGCTGGTTCCCAAGGGACTCCTGGGTGAGGGGAGACTCTAAGGGTGGCCAGCTGCCCCAGGCAAACCCAGACCTCCCCCAGCTGCTCTGCAGAGCACCAGGCAGGGCTCTTCCCACCAGCTTCCTCTTCTGCAGAGAGCTCTGTGTGCAGCACAGAGCAGCTGCAACTTCCCTGTCCCCAAATCCCCGCAGTTCACCCTGCAGGCAAAAGTTTTGATCCCATAAAACCACAGAATGGTGTGGGTCAGAAAGGACTTTAAAGATCATCCACAGCCACCCCTGCCATGGGCAGGGACACCTTCCACTGTCCCAGGTGGCTCCAAGCCCCATCCAACCTGGCCTTGGGCACTGCCAGGGATCCAGGGGCAGCCACAGCTGCTCTGGGCAGTGCCAGGGCCTGCCCACCCTGCCAGGGAACAATTCCTAATTCCCAATATCCCATCCAGCCCTGCCCTCTGGCAGTGGGAGCCATTCCCTGTGTCCTGTCCCTCCATGCCTTGTCCCCAGTCCCCATCCAGCTCTCCTGGAGCCCTTTAGGGTCTGAGCTCTCCCTGGAGCCTTCTCTAGGTGAACATTCCCAGCTCTGCCAGCCTGGCTCCAGCCCTTGGAGCTGTAGGGTAGCTCCACATCCTCCTGCTTTGACCCCAGGGCTGGACACAGCTCTGCAGGTGGGGTCTCACCTGAGCAGGGCACAAGGAGAGAATTCCCCCTTTCCTGCTGCCCAGGCTGTGGGATCAGCCCAGGGCATGGGGATTTTCTTGGCTGCAAATGCACATGGCTGGGTCCTGCTGAGCTTCTTAGCCAGTCCTTCTCCTCAGGGCTGCTCTCCATCCATTCCCCACCCAGCCTCTATTCCTGTATTCCTGTATTTCTGTATTCCTGTATTTCTGCATTTCTATATTATTTCTGTATACCTGTATTCCTGTATTTCTGTATTATTTCTGTATTTCTGTATTCCTGTACTCCTGTATTTCTGCTTTTCTGTATTCCTGTAGTTCTGCATTTCTGCTTTTCTGTATTTCTGTATTATTTCTGTATTTCTGTACTCCTGTATTCCTGTATTCTTGTATTCCTGTATTTCTGCTTCTCACTGAGCTGTGCAGCACCAGGCTGTAAATTCCTTCTTCCTGCCACGTCACAAGCAGCAGGAGTGAGGGATGCAGGATTCCCAGCCTTATCCCCTGCATTCTGTGCCTCTTTCCCCCCTGGAGTGGCAGCCAGGTGCAGCAGTGCTGGGCTCAGCCTGGTGGTGCTGGGATGTCCCTTTCTGGGGACCCCTCAGTGTGGAGCATCCCTCCATGTGCATTCCCTCCTCTCTCCAGGTAATGCAGGGTGAGGAGGGAGTTCAGGAGAGGTCACAGCACCAGGTAGGGACAGAGAAAATGAGATTTATGGTCCTGCTGTGCTTCAGGCTTTGGGTGAATCACAAGTGACTCAGCTGCTTTGAGACCCAGGGCAGCTGAACAGCTGAGGTGACTTTGGCACTTTGTGGCCCTCACTGTTCTCTTCTGTGTTGTCCCTTGATGGTAAGAGGGGTGGGAATTTGGGAAGAAATCCCTCCAGGAACCTGCAGCAGCCATGAGAGATGGACTTGAGCTCAGGGGTCATTCCAGAATCCACTCCTGGGAAAGGCAATCCTGGGAGCAAGCCTCTGGAGCCTGCAGCACCTAATTATGAGGGAAGCTGAGGAGAAAGAGGGGAAAAACAAAACCCACCAGGAAAACAAAGGGCATTTCTGAGCAATGATTGCTTTACCACAACTGCATTTCCATCCAGCCTCCAAAAATTCTGGAACAATCCCACTCCTGTGTCATTTTGTGTAGTTTCTGGAGCTAAACAGCTGCTTCTGAGAGGGATACTGCCATGTCCTGCTCCAGCAGGAAACCAAAGCAGTGGATTTATCCTGTCCTTTCCTGCAGGAGGAACAGTGCAGTGGTTTCTGGCAGCAGTGAGGAGGTGTTTACACACATCTGCAAAGCCCTTCCAGGCCCAGGGAGCAGCCAAACCCGCAGGGAGAGCTGCCAGGAAAGGAGCTCAATCCTCTGGGATGCAGCAGGGCATTGAAAAGGTAACATGGGAGATCCAGAAAGGGGCAGATGCAGCTATGGATGGCCTAGAAAAACATGGAGAAGGAGGAGGAAGAGGGAGGTAGGGAAGGGAGCCTGTCAGCACCAAGTAGATGAGGCAGACGTGGTAATTAGCCTGTCTTTCCCAATGGAAAGGTGCTTCCATCAGGAGGATTTCCTTCTGGCATCAATCACAGGCATCCATCCAGGCCCAGAGCTCCTCACTGGAGCTCCCAGAACAAAATGGGCCACTGGGGAGGCTGCTTGGGCAACTGAGCTCCAGCTCTGTGCCCTGGCAGAGCTTTCCTGCAGGAAGCTCTGTGCCCCCAAGGGAGGGGACAGGGAGGGGACAGAGGCAGGAGCCAGCCCACCTTGGGAAAAACAACAATCCTGTCTGGACAAGAAAGAGCCCAGGGTTCCCAGGCTTGCCTGCAGGATCTGGCAGGGTGTGCAGGGATGTTATCACATTCCAGGCTAAGCTGATATCCATCTTCCCCCTTCACCGGGCCTGACCTCAGCAGAGGCAGGGGCTGTGCCTGCTCACTCAGGATGACTAAAGCAAGGTTTGATCCAGCTCCTGCCAGCCCAGGATTGCACACACACCAAGCTCCTTCTCCAAGGAAAGGGCTGGGGGGGGGGTGGATTTTGGCAGCTCCTCTTTCCCCAGATCAAGGGCAGAGACACCCATGTGAGAAGTGACCTTGTTTTGTTTTATAGCTGTGCAGAGGGGCTGATGTTTGTATTCGCTGTGGCCATCCCATGCTAGGAAGCTCCACCACAGGGCTTCAAAAAGAGACTGGGAAGATGAAATTGCACCAGCTTTTAATGGTGTAGAGAGGGACAGGGATAGCCCTAAACTGGGTGCAAAGAAACGCACCCCTTAATTTTCAATGTTCCTCTCATGCTAAAATTCCCTCCTTGAGCATCTGAAAATGCTGTATGTAGGGGATAACACCAGAAAGTTGCTTCCTGCATCTCCAGGATGCTCAGAAGGTGGGAAAGGTTTTTGAGCATTGGGTTTTCACAGCTCCCACCTTCACAAGGCCCATCTGAAACACAAACCAGCCAAGGCTGGGGAGCGTTGGGCTGTTGGGTGACCTCCACTACCACTGGGCTGGACTGGTCCCTGTGGGGAATGCACTAAGGGACAAAAAGAGCCTGGTCTGGGCAGTGTGCAGGCCAGGGCCAGCCTGGTAATGAGGCAGCAAATTCCCACTCCAGAGCCTGCTGGGAAAAGGAACTCAGGAGGAGCTTACATCAGGCTGGGCCAGAAGTGTCTCCATGGCTGAAGGAACAGCTCCTGGCTTGTGACAGGAGGCCAAGTGACTCAGTTGTGGTGGGTGGGGGCAGTGGGAGAAGGGGATGTGGTCAGGGAGCAGGGCATGACTCACCAAGGAAGGGCATCTGCTGATAACAGCTGGATAAACTCACAGCAGAGACGTGAGGTCTGCTGGGGAGAACATCCCAGCTAGAAGCCAAAGGCTGGAGACAGCAATCCCAACAGGCAGGGCAAGGGAGAACTGTGAGAGCCTGGCATGGGCTTTTCCTGCTTGGCAGCTGCCTTGGTTTGAAAAGACAGGTGTCTGCTAAGGAAGGCAGAACCTCTCCTGAAATGGAAAATGTGAACCCCCTGCCTCTGAATTGTTATAAGTTTGAAATTAAGGGGCTCTCAGGCAAAGATATGGGAGCAGGAATAACACTTCTTTAGTAGGGAAGGAAAAAAGAAACCCAAACCAATGCAGTAATACAAAACAACACTGACAGAGTGAGAATACGGCCTGACTCCCTGTGTGTCGGGTGTTGGCGGCAGTCCCATTAAAGGGTGGCTGCAGCCCTCCTGCAGAGACAGGTGTGGTTCTGCTGGAGCAGGGATCCTGTAGAAGGGTGGAGTTTTCCTCTGAAGATCCAGTGGTGGGGTAGATTGGTCTGGTCTTCCTCTGGGAATCCAGTGGGAAAGGGCTGCTCCTCTGGGAATCCAGTGGGAAAGATGCTGTTGTGTTCCAACAGTCAGATTATATCCAGGAAGGAATGCTTGGCTCCTCCCCCTGGGTGGAGCTTCTCCCAATGGGATGATGTAATTTTATCAGTCATTTATCAGTGACAGTCAATGGCCCATGAACACAAGATATTTCCCCGAGGGAGGACTGGTTTGTGGGACAATTAAAGAAAACTGCCCAATGAGGAGAGGAGAGGAGAGGAGAGGAGAGGAGAGGAGAGGAGAGGAGAGGAGAGGAGAGGAGAGGAGAGGAGAGGAGAGGAGAGGAGAGGAGAGGAGAGGAGAGGAGAGGAGAGGAGAGGAGAGGAGAGGAGAGGAGAGGAGAGGAGAGGAGAGGAGAGGAGAGGAGAGGAGAGGAGAGGAGAGGAGAGGAGAGGAGAGGAGAGGAGAGGAGAGGAGAGGAGAGGAGAGGAGAGGAGAGGAGAGGAGAGGAGAGGAGAGGAGAGGAGAGGAGACTGCCCCACCTCTAACAGATGGCAATAGAACACACACCCCCAGCCACGTCTTCCAACCTAAAACAGCAGCTTGGCAGGGGCTCAGGATGAACCTTTTCCATGGCCTCGTGTCCTACACTCTGTGATTTCACTGTTCATCTGGGCTTGGAGGCAGCCTTGTTCCCTGCCCTGTTCCCTGTTATATTGCTTCCCTATACAGGATCAGACAATTCCCTCCCATTCCACAAGGCACCAGTCCTGCAGACTCCTCTGTGGAGCAGTTCCCTACAGGAATGCTCTTGGGCAAGAGGCAGGAGCACAGCTGAGACGTGGGACAGCACAAATCAGTTTGCACTCTGCTGCTGCCTCCTCTCCTCCACCACCCTCAAAACCTCAGCTCTGAGCAGTCAGAGATCCCACTGAAGAAAATGAGGGAAAAAGAAAGGCACAAAGGAACCATCTTCACGTGGTGGGAATGACACAGGGGGTGCGACCTGCAAGTCTCAAAAATGCCCCTGGCAGCAGGTGAGGAACCTCAGGAAGGGATATGGGCCAACGTGTCCAGCAAGGAGACCAAGGATGAGAATTCACTGCCAAGTCCCTGGGACACTGTGGTGCTTTGTGGTGCTGCCCACCAGGCTGGGAGGCCATGGAAAGCACACACTGAGGCCAGGATTCCTGTGGGATCCTTTACCACACATAATTCAGCACCGTGGAGAATAAGTGCAGCCAGAGTGGGATCATGTCTCCATGATCTAATCCCTGCTCTCCACCAGTGTCCAGCTGAAATCCTCCTGCAAACCTATCCTGCCCTCCCTGGGAGCTGACTAATGAGATGTGTCATGGTCATGAGGCTGCTCCTCTGCATGCAGCACTGCTCTGGCACTTCCGCTTCAGCTGGGAAATTGGAGAAGAAGTGTCCACGTGGCACAGGAGCAGTGGGGGAAGAGGTGCCTGGCTGCCAACAGCAGCTCTGTCCCTCTGTGTCCTTGGGGACTCATCCAGATCATCCTGGTGCTGTCCCATGGGCTGGACCCATC
This sequence comes from Agelaius phoeniceus, assembly GCF_051311805.1. Classification (NCBI taxonomy): domain Eukaryota; kingdom Metazoa; phylum Chordata; class Aves; order Passeriformes; family Icteridae; genus Agelaius; species Agelaius phoeniceus. The sequence goes on along the minus strand of NC_135271.1, from coordinate 12,083,233 downwards.
CCTGAGAGGGCACCAGGTTGTCTAAGGGATGTGCTCTCTGTTGCTCACAGTGCCAGGGACAGGGATCCTCATGGGAGAGGATGAAGATGAGGCCATGGAGACCATCTTTGGCACAGGAGCTGGGGTGAGACCAAAATTCCTGAGCGTGGAGAAGCCACAAACCACCCAGCTCAGTCAGCAACACGTGGGGACATCAGTCAGCTTCCCTGCAGGGAAGTGTTATCTCCCCACGATCCCGTGGCAAGGAGGAAGGGATGCATTGCCAGGAGATGGGCTTAAGAGCAAGCACAGGCTAGGAGGAGCTCAGGAAACACAGCTTTCCCCTCATTCCTGTGCCTTGGCATGCAGTCTGACCACATCTGTGCAGCTGTGTCATCCCAAGCACAGAACCCAGACACTGCCATTGCCAGGAGGTTTCCTTCTACTCTCCTTTGTCAGGACCTGAAGGGATAAACATGAGGCCTCCTAAAACTCATGACCTGCTGACTGTACAGGCACTTTATCCATCCAGGGCAGATTGCAATTATTGTGTTTTTTCCCCCCATGCCTTGCCTTAAACAGAGGAATAATCTGTGTTTTGGAGCAGTGCATCCTTTAGCTCTGTGTTCTGGAGCAATCCCCCATTTGCTTCCAGAAGTTGCTAGTGAATGTTTTCCTAAGAAAAAAGGCTCCTGCTGCTTCTGCCTCTCCCAGCGCCTGAGGTTCTCTGTCTGGATGTGTCCATGGCCACACAGACCCAGCTACATCCTGATCCTCCCATCTCAGACTGGATCATGGAATCACAGCATGCTCTGGGTTGGAAGGAAGTTAAAAATCACCCCCCTATCACAGGGTCCACTATCCCAGGTTGCTCCAAGCACTGTCCAGCCTTACCTTGGGCACTTCCAGGAATCCAGGGGCAGCCACAACAAACTGGGCAAAGGAAGCTCACTTACTCTGAAGAATAATCCCATTAAACACTACACACCAGGAGTGAATTGCTTTATGTCAAGCCTGCATTTGCCAGCGTGTGTTGTAAATAAATATTTGATTAAGGTAATAACCCTGGTGCAAAAAAAAAGAGATTTACATTACTACCTTTGAGCTGAACACAATATCTGGTGCCTGCATGTTGCAAAAATTAGACCCTCCCTCCAAGCACTCGGAAGCAACAGGAATCACAATTGTGGGAATCACAATTGTGGGAATCATGATTTCCCACTTTGTGGGAAAGCCCACGGGGCAGAGGGAATTGCCAAGCACTGCTGAGAGTGCACTTCTCACCCCAAAGGCAAAGGGTGAGCAGTCCTAATCCTGAACCTCCTGCAGAGAGCAATCCCACCAGTGCAGGGATGCTGCAGCATTACTGCTGGCACTGGGAGCACTGAGTTACATGAATTAATCACTCCAGCATTACCCCAACTCCACAAAAACCAGCAGGATAATTCCCTTGCCCAGGCAGCCCTAATGATGTCCTGTGTGGCAAGCTGGGAAGGGAGGGAGCAGGGAGATTCCAGGTTTGGAGAGAGGCTGGAGCCAGCGGAGATGGTTGGAGGAGATGTCGGTGCGGGCAGACAGGTGTGGGCACGGATGTCAGCCAGGCTGGCAAAGGGAACCAGCAAAGTGCAATCACCTCCTCCCTGCCAGCCTCCAGCCTGCCCCAGGCATGCCCTCACACAAGGGCAGTGCTCCCATGGCATCGCTGATGGGTTCCCAGACTGTACCCACAACCAGCTTTCCAATTCCAGCATCCCTCTCTGCTCCTCCACACCTCTTCCACTTCCAGTTGCTCTCCCCAAGCTGTTTGCTGGACAAGCTGTAACCAAAGCCTCAAAGGGAGGCAGCAGGGCTTCCCTGTCTGCTAAATCCATCTCCCAGCACTGCACTAGCAACATCCTCCTGTGCCTGCAGCCATCCTGCAATCAGCTTCTTCCCCACTTCCTCTTCCTGTGGCCGTTCACATGGACCAGAGTCCAGCAAATAGGGCCAAATTTTATTAATAGGGATTAAAGAGATGTTGTTAGCAGATAAAAGATGCAAGCACACTACCTGCATGACATCACCTCACTCTGCTTCTCCTGATGGGCCCCAAGGTCGCTCCATCCTCCCTGTGGGACATCCAGGTCCTCTCCCTCCTGCTCTCCACTGCCTCAGCTGCAGAAGTGATCCATGTGCTCCTCCATGTGAGCCCAGCTGATTAGGAAAGATATTAATGAAGTCAGTTCCATTAATGAAGTCAGTTCCAAACTGAGTCCCTGAGCACTTCTGTTCACCTCTGAACACATCCTGTTGTTCATCCTGCTTCCAGCCCACCTGAAATTTCTACAGCAATGTTCAGGTTGGCTCCCTTTATTGGAAAAGGAAAAAAAAAAATCCCTTATCGTGCATTTTGGTTCCATCTACTCAAGCTTGTGAGATCAGTTAGATTCTTTATTGAGTTTTTCACTTGTTCAAAACAGTGTCACAACTCACCTTGACTAAAATCAGTCTTTCTGTCTGAGGAGGAGGCCAAAGGATCCAAAGCCAGGTGTAGAGGCTCAAACTGGACATCAGTCCATGGCTTTGGCTGTGGGTGGCAGCACCTCTGTGTAGGAGTCAGTGATGACTTGGGCAAGAAAATTCCCCATTCATCAGTTTTTTCCTTTTTAAAAATGAGCATGAAGCTGGGTCTATAAACAGAGAATAAATTAATGGGGACATTGATTGTAGCCCATTCAGGCTCAAGTGCCCAAAGATGTGTTTTTTGTGTGGAGATCATCTCTGGCAGAGCCAAAGTCACCCCATCCAAATCAAAACAGGTCCAAAAGTCAAACCAAATCTCCCCCATGCTGGCAGTAACAAGCAATAACACAGATTGCTGCTGCCAAGAGAAAACCAGCCCTGTCCTGCAAGGAAAGGAAAATCATGTGTTTCAGGGAGAAAAAACTGGGATCTTGACTGATTGGAAGTCAGCAGCACTGCTGATTGGTGTCCAAGAATGTGTGGATGTGACACCTGGGGACATGGTTTGGTGGTGGCTTTGGCAGTGCTGGGCTGGACTTTGTGGACTTGGAGGGCTTTTCCAGCTTCAATGATTGTGTGATTCCCACAGAACAAGAATTCCTCATCCCAAACCCTCCATGACTGAATGGTGACATCAAATAGGGGGGTATTTAACCACAGGGACATTGGTTAAAGCCCACAGGCATCATCCATAACTGTTGAGTCTTTGCTTCTTTTAAAGAAAAACTGTCCAATTAAGAAATTACACCTAAATTATTTTCACTTTTAACCCAATAACCAACCACCTGTGCCCTGCAATGGGAACTTCTTTATCCAATTGCACAAAACCACCCAAACCCATGGAGCAGAGAGTAAAGAAGAAGGAGAAGAAGATTAAGAAGAAGATGAAGAAGAAGATGAAGAAGAAGGAGAACAAGGACTAACCTCTGCCCTTAAACCTCCATCTTGCTTTATATTTATATTACCATTTTCTAAAATCTTAAACTCTAAGTTTTCCACCCTGTGATATTACACACTTCTATTCAAACTCCACACCCGCAATCCCAGTGCTATCATTCAATTTTAACCAATAACCAACCACCCATGACCCACAATGGGGACTTTTTTATCCAATGACACAAAACCACCCAAACCCATGGAGAAGAAGATGAAGAAGAAGGTGGAGAAGAAGATGAAGAAGGAGAAGAAGAAGGAGAAGGTGAAGAAGGAGAAGGAGAAGGTGAAGAAGGACTAACCTCTTCCCTAAAACCTCCCTCTTGCTTTATCTATATTACTGTATTCTAAACCCTTAAACTCTAAGTTTTCCACCTTGTGATATTACACGCTTCTATTCAAACTCCACACCCATAGTTTTAGTTCGAACTTTCAATTTTGGAAGCCTTCTCCATGGCCTCAGGTCAAATGCAGTGTTCTCTTGGGGGTCAGTGCCTGTCAGCACAGAAAGTCTGAAATTCTCAGCAGCTGGGTTTCCAGCACAGAACGTGGCCAAAAAACTGCCAAGGACAAATCCATGTGAGCCCTCAGGGCCTCTGCAGCCATCCCTTGGAAAAGGGCAGGGATAAGAGCCATGGCTGGACAGTGCAAGATGGGACGTTTCACTCAAGAGCAAGCAGATCCAAATGTCCTGAGAGAGAATTTCCCAGGAATTCATTGTGGGATGTGGATGCTGCCACCCCAGCAGCATCTCAGAAGCGGCTCCTTCCTCGGGCACTTCCCGAGCACTCACAGCTCCCAGCAGGAATTCCTGCTGGACACAGAGACACCAGCTCAGCACCTTGGAGGCCAAAGGGAGCTGCTGACCCTTTGGAGATGCCCACAGTGTCTGCAGGAGCTCCATGGGTGCTGCAGAGGAAGGAGCAGGAGGGTTTTGTGCTTCACCTCCCACAGCCAGCCAGCGCATCCCAGCGCCGTGATTCACCCACGCTCCCCAACCTGCCAAGGTGCTTGGGAGCCTTCCAGGCTCTGCCTGGCTGTGCCTCAGCATCACAGCAGGCTGGAAGTGATTCCTGGAGACGGGGAAGGAGTTGCCCCAGGCAAAATTTTGGTGCATTAAATGTCTGGTGAAGCCCCGTGAGAGACGGAAGCCAAATCAATTATGAGTCGAGGCCTGATGCCCTTCTTCAGCTTTATGGGAATTTCCACCAACCTGCACTAGGAAAATTGTCTTCTTAGGAGGTGATACAGGAGTCAGCATGGAGGAGAGAAGCCCCAAACATTTGAGGTGCCTCAGAGAAGAAAGCACCTTGTCCTGCTTTGTTTGATGGTTTTAAAGATGAACAGAGATCACTCCAGCCTAAAGCAATGCCCAGACGAGGAGACACCATTGTTGAGAAGGGTGAAAGTTTGACAAGAAAGTGTCACAGATATGTATTCCTGGCAGAAATATTTTTGAATGTAGAATCTGAAGAAGAAATAGATATGAAAGCAAGTTTTGATATAGAAGAAAAGAATTGCTGAGCCAGTCTGACTGGCTAACCAAGGAGGCAAAGGCTGTGTTAGTTAGAAGGGGTTTTTATGGCTTAGAGCAAAGGACAAACCCACCTCAAACAAGAAGAAGTTTTTACCAAGCAGAAAGATAGCACAGGCAAACAAGGCAGCAAATGTGGCAAGTAGAAAAAAGGTCTCAGAATTTCCCACTGCAAGAAAACTGAAAAACAACATCCAGCTTAAACTGTAATGTACTGACTTTTAGTGATTGGAGAACAGTAACATGAATATGGTAATTATAGCAGTTATGATAGGCTATAGATAAGAGTTAAGGTATTCATTGGTTCTACTGTATTAAGATGCTCAGCAAAGAAAAGTGTATAATGCATTGTAACCAAAAGAAAAGTATATAATGCATTGTAACCAAAAGAAAAGTATAGAATGCATTGTAACGAAAAGAAAAGTATAGAATGCATTGTAACCAAAACCAGGGAGTCTCCAGGCCTGCCTGCAGCTGGAGCTGACAGCTGTAGGCACAGGCTCTGTCACTCTGTCATGCACCATCCTGGACTGCTGTAACATCTTGGATACAATAAACTGCATTTTGGAGAGCTACCTGGAGTCCAGCATCTCTCAGGCTCTTACACACCATCCCATAAAGGCAAGACCCAGGAGGGCAATTCCAGCAGCACAATGCCAACCTTGGCAGCCTTTCCCTGGGGTTTGATCCAGAGGCCATTTGAGTTCAGGACACTGAGACTGCAGGGATGATGTATTACAAAGCACCCATCTCGTTTGGCCTGGGCTTCTGGAGGTGTTGAAACACTCAGTCCGTCCCTGATCCCTTCTAGCACGCAATTCCAGAATCCATCTTTGACTGCCAAAAGCCAGCATCCAAAAAGGATAACCCAACTTTCCCTATATATCTCCATGAAAACAGACTCCACACACTGGGATTAATCCAGTGATCTCGACCAGCTGCAGCTCTGGGGGCCTGGGGGAGGTGGCTTTGCCCTGTGCTGCTGCCACCAGCACCCAGCACCTCTCAGAAGGCAGCTCTGACCTCCCGGGAGCGTTATGCCCATTTCCAGAAGAGGGGTTGCCACAGCAACAAAAATGGTTTGCATTTTTAAATGCTTCCTCAAGGATGTCCATGAAGGAGGCTGATGATGAGGAGAGCAGAGGGATGGCCCCAGCCCTGGATGAGCAGGTCTGGAGCGAGCCCAGGTGTCCATCCATGGATATTCTGGAGTGCAAGGGCCTCCTCTTCACCCTGCCCCTGCAGAGAAAGCTGCCTGCATGTGCATCATGGAAGAGAAGATCCAGGCAGGAAAACTGTTACTGGCAGCTTGACACAAACAGGAAAAACAACCACAGCCTCACAAAAAAAAAAAAAAAAAGGAGGGGAAAAAAAGAGAAAAAAGCCTTTTTCTCCAGAAAGTACTAAAATTGACTCCACTGTTCTCATTTAAATGGACAAGGACGTTCAGGCAGCACTCGCCAAGTTTCCTTCCCGAAAAAGACTTGCAGAGAAAGTCCTCTGAGGGATAATTAACCGGCTGGCAGGCAGGAAACGAGGATAAAAATAAATGGAATATTTCCACCGTGGAAGGAGATAATCTGTGGGATCTCTTCCCATGAGTGCCCAGGACTCACAGATCACAGAGCCACTCCCAGCCAGCCACTGGAGCACAGCTTTCGGTGCCACCAGGGCAGAGGGGAGAGCTCCCAGGTCATGGGATCAGCACAGAATGTTGGGGTTGGAAGGGACCTTAAAGCCCATCCCATCCCACCCCCTTGCCAGGGTACCTGTTGCAGATTCCCCGACTTCTGGGACTCAGGCTGGGTCCTCCCAGGGGGCTCTCCTGTCCAGGGAGACCCTCCTGGAGCAGTCTTGTGCCAGGAAAGAGAGATGCACTGGATTTTTTCAGTCTTCAGGTTCTTGTTTATTGTTATCTTATCTAAAGTTTTGCACACTTTTGTACACACAAAGTTTTTCTCACCAGGCTCAGCACATTGGAAAAGCACCTCAAAAATGGCCAACAATCTCTTGTTACAAGGTCTTTTAAAGCTAAACCATCCAATTAAGAACTGACACCTAGATCATTTCCCCTTTTAACCCAATAACTGATCCCTAAAAGCCTGCAATGCGGATTTTTCCACCCAATTACAAAATATCCCCAAACCCATGAAGAAGGAGGAAGAAACATGAAGAAGAAACCCAGGATGACATCCTGTGCCCTCCATCTTGCTTCCATCCACAGCATACTAAAAATCCCAAAACCTCAATTTCTCACCAAGTGATACACCTACACTGCTCTCTATCATCTATTTCACACTTTTGTGGATTCCAGTCTATCTTGAACTCTAGGGAAACTTTCTCCATGAATGAGGGGCAAAGTCAGTGCTGCCCTGGGGGTCAGGGCACTCCAGAGCAGACAGAGAAATATTCCTGGTGCCCTGGGTTTCCACATGCCCTGACACCTTCCATTAGCCCAGGTTGCTCCAAGCCCCATCCAACCTCCAAGGTGGAGCATCCCCTCTTTTTTAAAAAAATACATATGGGACACTGAGATGGATGGAGACAGAGGAAAAAAAGCAGCAACCAGCAGGTTTAAACCAAACATTTGTGCTGTTATTTGTTTTTAAATCCCCACAGTGTCCTGAAGGTATTTTGCTCAGGTGAAAATCACTCCACAACACCTGGGATGAATGCAAACAGTGCAGATTGTCCGTGTGTCCATCCAGGCAAACTCCAGCTGGGATGCACAGCCTGCATCCCACCTGCCTGCCTCCGTCCCATGTTCCTGGATGCCTCCCACCCTGCCGGCCTTGGAATTTTCTCCTGGCTCTCAAACCAAGCTGAGCTGCTGCAGAGAGCCTCTGTGTGACCATGTTCACAGGGGTCTCAGGTTGAGGGAAGGGACGAGGATCTGACTCCATGTTTCAGAAGGCTTGATTCATTATTTTATTATATATATTACATTAAAACTATACTAAAAGAACAGAAGAAAGGATTTCCTCAGAAGGCTAGCTAAGAATAGAATAGGAAAGAATGATAACAAAGGTTTGTGGCTTGGACTCTCTGTCCAAGCCAGCTGGGCTGTGAATGGCCATTAATTAGAAACATCAAACATGGGCCAATCCCAGATCCACCTGTTGCATTCCACAGCAGCAGATAATCAATGTTTACATTTTGTTCCTGAGGCCTCTCAGCTTCTCAGGAGGAAAAATCCTAAGGAAAGGATTTTTCATAAAAGATGCCTGCGACACGTCTGTGAAACCACACCCTGCCTACGTGGACTGCATGGTCCTGCCAAGGGCTCGGTGCCTTTCTGTGCCTCTGGCTGGGCCAGTGGTGGCTGCAATAATTACAGGGGAGCCTGTGGACCTCATGGGAGGCAGAGGGAAAAGACAGACTCAGTGGAAGAGGAGCTGCATGCACTGGGAGTTAATAATGCAAAAAGGGAGAGCTGGGTGTGGAGATGGGGAAACCTGCAGGAGAGTCAGAGCTGGGCAAAGGCACCTGGCGGGGGACACTGGTGACAGTGAAGCCATGGCCAGGCCAGGAGAGGCATGTGGGACAGCTGAACATGCAGCAGGAAAAGCACAGCTCAGGCACCAGCGTTGGCTTGAAGGGAGAACAAGAGTAACACAGGAAGGACATGGAGAGAGCCCAGAGGAGGCCATGGGGATGCTCCAAGGGCTGGAGCCTGGCTGGGAGAGCTGGGGGTGCTCACCTGGAGAGGAGAAGGGTCCAAGGAGACCTCAAAACTCCTTCCAGTGCCTAAAGGGACAGGACACAGGGAATGGCTCCCACTGCCAGAGGGCAGGGATGGATGGGATATTGGGAATTAGGAATTGTTCCCTGGGAGGGTCAGGAGGCCCTGGCCCAGGGTGCCCAGAGCAGCTGTGGCTGCCCCTGGATCCCTGGCAGTGCCCAAGGCCAGGTTGGACACTGGGGCTTGGAGTGACCTGGGACAGTGGAAGGTGTCCCTGCCCATGTGGAACAAAATGGTTTTCTCAGGTCCCTTCCAACCTGAACCATCCCAGGATTCTGTGAGTCTATTTCAGTGCAAAGGCACCAGAGATCCAAGCTTTTGGAAACCTCTGCAGATTCCCAAATCTCCTGGAGCCTAAAGGGGCTCCAGGAGAGCTGGAGATGGACTTGGGGACAAGGGATGGATCCCTGGAAGTGCCCAAGGCCAGGTTGGACACTGGGGCTTGGAGCAGCCTGGTATAGTGGGAGGTGTCCCTGCCCATGGCAGGGGTGGAATGGGATGGGCTTTAAGTCTCTTCCACCCCAAACCATTCTGGGATTCTGTGATCCCCAAGCCTGACTGTGGCAGAGGCCACGGTGGGAGCTGTGGTTCGGAGTTTTGATTCTGCCAGCCACGTGCACTGCAGCATTGGGAATGTCCCCAAACCCTCGTGGCTTGCTGGAGATGTTTTAATTGGTCCCAGGTGTTTGTTTCCTTCTGTTTTCTAGGCTTCCATGGTTTGAAAGCTTCCTTCTTCACCAGCAGCCCTGGTGGCAAACCTTTTTGAAAAAAAAGACCCTTTTGCAAGGGCTAAGAGCAGATATTCTGTGCACTGCTGTGATTTCAGAGCCGAGATTTAAAACCCAAGCAAACAGACAAAATGCTGCAGACTGGGAGCTGTGGGGTTTGTCTGGAACAGGCCTGGTATGTGGGAGAAGAAATCTTCCTCTACCAGTGCAATCTACAAGCAAGCAAACCCCAGCCTGCAGCCCCCAGAGATCCCCAGCCCCCCCCAGCACACGTGTTTGTGTCTGTCCTGCTGCAGAGCTCCACATCTTCCCTCCTCCCACCCACCGGCTGTCCCTGCTGCAGCTCCCAGCCTTTCCCCAGGGCCTGCTCACCAAAGGATGCTCTTCCCCAAAAGAAACACTCTCCTCTCTGCTCAGGAATGCTCTGACACCAGAGCTGCTGTCTTGGGATCACTAAATTGGAAAAGCCCTCTAAGATTACTGAGTCCAGCCTTGCACTGCCAAAATTCATGACTAAACTGTGCTACCCAGGCTCTGATTTTTGCCTCTCCATCTGCAAAGAGAGAAGCACTGAAACACAAAAGTTCTGCCAGCAGGTCACTTTTCTGCCTGTGTTGGTAATCCCACACCAGAGATGTTGGTGGAGGTGGAAGGGTTAAGGCAGGCTGGGGACAAAAGCAATGGGTTTACTAAATGAAGCAGAAAATCCCACTGTTTTCTTTCCTGCCCTTGCTGGAAAACATTTGCCTACTCCTCCTCCCGACTTCCATCAAAAGCCCTGCAGGAAATCAAACTGTTGAAATCTGCTTTTCTGGCTGCAGTGGTTTCTAACAGGTCAAAGCACTTTTTAGCCAGCAGCAGCCTCCTCTTCCCCCTCCCTCCACACCTGGCATGGCAGGGGTTTAACACCCATCACTGATCAACACTTTTTCCTCCCCCTGCCTGATCCACCTCAGGTTTTCCACCCTTAGGAATGCCCTCAAGGGTGGCTGAGGCAGAACAAGAGCATATCCATGAGGAATTCCTGCATCCCCTGTGGCTCTGAAATTGCCAACTCCTGCTGCCACCAAGTTTTTTTCCAGCGCTTGCAGGAGAAATGGAAAGTTCATTCCCAAGGAAAAGCAGTGGGATTCCTCACTCCCTGTGTGCTTCTTCCTCTGCAAAAGGAGCCATATGGCAGCACTTAACTGCACTCACTGTGCTGGAATGGCTTGGCCTTCTGGCTCTCTTCTCCAAGGCTGCCCAACTGTGCAATTGCCACCAAGCTGCCACCTGCCTGCCTGGCACTCACTGTCCCCCTCCCCAGGCTCCAAACTTCTGCAGGCAGCTCTGGAGGGCTGCACTTCATTCCTAATCTTGGATTTAGAGTGGTCTAGCTCAGCGTGACCACCCACAGCACCATGGTGTAGGCAGGTGTGTCCCTGCTGGTCCCCTCCAGGTCACAGCCTCTTCCTCCTCCTTTTCAGACACCCATCATGTGAATTCTTGTTGTCTCCTTTGGGTCAGGAGGCTTGAGGATGATTTTGCCCCTGTGTGGCTTCTGCCCTCTCCAAAATGAGTGAAATCCCAGGCGGAAAAAGCCAGAAGGAAAACCCAGCAAACCTGATAAGGAGTTTAGAGGAACACCTGGCAGTTGTGTGTCACGTCTGAGCCCATGTTCCAGCTCAAACCATGGGATGGGCACTGTGCTCTCCTCTGCCCCAGGAGCATGAGAAAGTGTCCACAGGGCTCCTGGGCAGCAGCTGATGGAGCAGAAGCTGCTCCTCTCCTCTGGCTCACCTCCTGCAGCCAGCTCTGCTGAGAGGACACCTGTGAGGAGCATCCTTGGCACCTCTCACCATGGGATTCTTGGGGTGTCCTGTGCAGGATCAGGAATTGGAGCTGATGATCCCTGTGGGTCCCTTCCAGCTCTGGACATTCTGTGATTCTGTTCCTGCCAGCAGAGCTGTGTGTGGGGCAGACAGATCCAACAGGGATGGTCACAGACCTCAGCAGCTGGAAACAGCAGGAAAGGGGAGCCTGAAGGGCTCTGAACATAAATTCAACCTCAGGAAACGTTGTAAGAGAAGCCTGGCAGGTGTTAAATCACAACAGCAGGTATCTGCTTTAAGATCTTTTACACAACAGTGGTAACCATAAAATCCAGGTTTCTGCTTCCCTATTGGAGAGAACAATTATTGGAGCCACTCACCATTACAGGGAGCAGGGTCTAGGTGGGCTGGAAGGAGAAAGCCAAGATTTTAAATGGAGCAATAAGATTTCATATTAAAGAAAAAGTCACATTTGGTGTTAAACTTGGTCTAGTCGGAAGGTGAGGCTTGCTTCACTCCCGGGAGGGGAGATCCATGGTGGATCTTTGCACAGTGGGTTTATCTGCAGCTTAAACAAGCAGATCACTTCACAGATTAACCCAGCTCCATGTGCTGGGGTACCTGGGGTTACTGCAGTGGCTGTGCCAGGCTGGGGTTGTCTGTGCTGCTGTGTCAGCCTTGGTGTCTGACACATCCTCCTGCTCTGGAGAGAAGGATGTGACTTGGGGGGTGTCGCAGACATCTTTTATGAAAAATCCTTTCCTTAGGATTTTTCCTCCTGAGAAGCTGAGAGGCCTCAGGAACAAAATGTAAACATTGATTATCTGCTGCTGTGGAATGCAACAGGTGCATCTTTGATTGGCCCATGTTGGTTGTTTCTAATTAATGGACAATCACAGTCAGCTGGCTCGGACTCTGTCCGAGCCACAAGCCTTTGTTATCATTCCTTCTTTTGCTATTCTATTCTTAGCTAGCCTTCTGATGAAATCCTTTCTTCTATTCTTTTAGTACAGTTTTAATGTAATATATATCATAAAATAATAAATCAGCCTTCTGAAACATGGAATCAGATCCTCGTCTCTTCCCTCATCCAAGAACCCCTGTGAACATCATCACAGGGGGGAACAGAAACGTGCACCAGGCAGCTCCAGCTCAACTAACCCCCTTCTCCCTGGGCTCTGCTCATCCAGCTGCATTACCAGAGATCATCATTCCTGCTCCAGGCTCTCAGAGTTTGTGGGGACACAGTCAGACCACCCAAAGGGGAAGCAGGAACCTCTCCCATGCAGGTGAAAGCCAGGCTCAGCCCCACGGAGAGGTGGTGGCTCAGCAGAGCTCTGCAGGATCCCTGCCAAGCACTGAGTGTGCCACAGGATCAGGGGCTGCTTCCCAGACAATTCCAGGAGAGCACCCATCAATCCAGCTCGCTTTGCACAAAGTCTTATTTTTAGTGCTCAGAGCGAGCGGTGCCAGATTGGCAGCTTTATAAATAGAAGACTTCTATTTATCCTGCAGTCTGGGGAGCGCCGTGCTAAGTCACTCTTATGACCTCAATAAATCCAGATTAGGTGCTCTGGAGGCTGTGTCACCATAGAAATGACATCTCCTCTGTGCTCAGCACAGCTGGGGGAGCTGCTGCCCCTGTACCCCTGCACGGTGCCCTCTGATGTGTCACGGTGTGACACGAGTGTCATTCAAACAGGCCAGGGCATCCCACCCTCAGAGCTCTCAGTCCCATCTGAAAGGTGATGATGAGCCTTACATTTTGGGGATTTGAGGGTTTGCCTCTCAGGAGAGGGAGCATCACACTCTACACCCTGTCCCTGAATGATGGCCAGAGGCTGTTCAGGGCAGGGTTCAGGAAATCGTGGTGCCCTTGACCCCATGGCAAAACACCAGGGCTGGGAGGGAGAGCAGCCTGCTGCTCTGGAAAAGTGGGGAAAAAAAGGGTACAGGAGGAAAAAACAGTGTGGTTTGAATGGATAACTTATGTGCAATAGTGAGATGTTGCTTTCCTAACAAGCTGACTGTCAATAACAATTAAAACACCAAATCAGAATCACAGAATGGTTGTGGTTGGGAGGGACCTTAAAAATCATCTCATTCCATGGGCAGGGACACCTTCCACTATCCCAGGCTGCTCCAAGCCCCATCCAGCCTGGCCTTGGGCACTGCCAGGGATCCAGGGGCAGCCACAGCTGCTCTGGGCACCCTGGGCCAGGGCCTGGCCACGCTCCCAGGGAACAATTCCCAATTCCCAATATCCCATCTATCCCTGCCCTCTGGCAGTGGGAGCCATTCCCCCTTGTACTGTCACTGCAGGCTATTGTCAAAAGTCCCTCTCCAGCTCTCAGAATCTCTCTAAGCACTGGAAGGGAGTCTACAACCTCCCTGGACTCCTAATAATTCTTTCCCTCTTAAAAAACAAAAAACCAAGCACTCTCTCCAATTCTCTTCCACTTGTTTTTTTTCCTTCCAGTGAGGGGAAAGGAAATAAATTGCTTCACTTAATCTGTGGCATTATGACAATTCCCAGCACGACAAACATTTCCTAGTGGTCACACAGCTGCCTTTGAACTGGTCATGCTGGTCCCAGGGACAGGGAGTGCTCCTCCTGCTCCTCCTTTCAGGATGCCTGCTCCCAAAAATGCCACCTAATTCCTCCTGCATCCACCTGAGCACATTCACTCCTCCAAAGCCCAGGCCTGCTGCATGCCTGGACACTGACTGGTCTTCCTCTAGGCTCTCAGCCAGGGAAGGGCAAGGGGAAAAGGTCTGGAAGGCTCCAGTGACCCTGGAATTCCCTCTGTGGGAACCAGCCTGTCGGGCTGCCGGGAGCGCGGGGAGCGAAGGCGCTGGGAAGCGGAGCGGATCAAAGAGCAGAGGAATTCCAGCAGCTGGAGATTCCTGATCCTTTCATCTCAGGGAGATTTTTGCAGTTTCCAAAGCTGGCAGCCTGCAGCAGTACAAGCTGCTTGGCTCAGGCACAGCTCTTTGTCTGGTCAGCTGCTGGGCAGCAGGAGGAAGGCGCTGGTTTGGGACCAGCCTGCCCAGAAGAGCTGCATCCTCCTCCTCCTCACCTGACCTAGAGTGGGGTCTGCAAGGAGGGCAGAACCCCCAAAACTGTGAAAAGATGATTGTGGAAAAGAACAATCTTATTTATTTCATAATATCATCAAATGGGTTGGGCTGGAAGGGACTTAAAGCCCATCCCATTCCACTCTCTGTCATTCCAGGGACACCTTCCAGTGTCCCAGGTGGCTCCAAGCCCCATCCAGCCTGGCCTTGGACACTGCCAGGGATCCAGGGGCAGCCACAGCTGCTCTGGTGGGCACCCTGTGCCAGGGCCTGCCCACCCTCACAGGGAAGAATTTCCTCCAAATATCCCATCTAACTCTAACCCTGCCCTCTGTCAATGGGAAGCCATTCCCCCTTCAAAGCTTGGATCTGGAATGGCTGCTGGAGAGTCTGGAGGTTTGGGGTTTGTGGGCAGGGGAATGGAATTAAAATGCAAAGTGAAGCAGGTTGTAAAGTAGAAGGAATTTTTTAAAAAGGGTAATATATAATTAAATAAATAAAAATCAGTAAATAAAACATTAAAAAATGAGATGAAACAAGCCAGGCCTTGTGAGTTATTTGCCATGCATTGCTGTCCAGGTTTAGAGTGACAAATCTGAGCACTAAAACCACCACAGAGCCATCACAGAGCTGCCTGTGCTGCTAAACAGGGATTTCAGCCAAATTCCCAGTGCTCAGGAGAGGCTGCATCATTCACAAGCCAGGATGGGATCACGAGCTGGGATGAGAATGAGGAGCTGGGATGAGAATGAGAATCTGGGATGAGGTGTGCTGGAAGGCACATTGTGAGAAATGGATTTGTAAAAAATCCTCAAAACCTGACAGAAGGCTCACATACTATACATCTGTATGCAAACCTTGAGATTAACAAATAACTCAAAAATTACTTTAAAACACCATAGAATTAGACAAACATTGTTGAGAGAGAAACTGAACTAGAAACAAGTTTCAAAGGATGGCCTGGCAAATAAGACTTTAAAGAAATAGAACTATGAAAGATGCATTGTAGTAGGGCCCATGAAGAGTAATTTTAGATGATTTGCTTTAAGGCATTTACAACAAAGCTGATGGGCCAAGAAACACCTATAGTGTTTTGTAATTAGGAAATAGTTAAATTCTAACAGTAATGCTGTGAATTATAACATCTGTATTGTCTCACCCTTCACATGAGATTGAAAATGGAATAAAAGTTTTTAAAACACCTTTCAGTTACCTCATCTCTGGGTCAGAAAAGAGCTTAATCCAACAGCACGTGGGTGCTGCAGGAGATGATCCCATTTCACACAGCAGCTCCAGAGGTTTCAGGAGGAGTTCCCTCTGCCTGAAATGACAGCAGCAGCTTTCAGATGCTTTCAAAAAAAATTTTGAAGAAATTGAAAAAAAAATCAGTTGAAATGCCTATTTTAGGATTAAACCCTTCAGTATTTCCAGGACAGAGTGTGCATATTGTGCTGCATAAGGCAGTGGTTGGGAGGGTGAGGTTCCCATCCAAGCCACCCCAGCTCTCAAGCATCCCCCTTGCCAGAGGCAGGGAAGCAGTTTGGTGCCCCAGCAAGTGAGAAGACCCCGAGCTCAGCAGGAACAGCCACCGAGCCAGAGGGACAGCACAGGCTCAGCCTTGGAAAGGGAGGAGGAATAAAGAGCTGGAGGCACCCGAATCAAGCTGTGAATGGTTTGGCAGGAGGGTGGGGTGTCCTGTGGCCTGTTAGCACCCCCAGCTGGTCTGTCCTGGCTGGCTGCCCTTCCAGCACAGCCCCAGCTCCCAGGGACACACTGCTCCTGCCAGGACAGAACAACAGAATCACAGAATAATGGGGTTGGAAGTGACCTCTAAGACCATCGAGTCCAACCTATGCCCTAACACCTCACCTAGACTATAGCACCAAGTGCCATGTCCAGTCTTTTTTTAAACACATCCAGAGATGGTGATTCTACCACTTCCTTGAGAAGAGCATCCCAGTACTTTATTATTCTTTCTGTGAAAATTTTTTTCCTAAAATCCAACCTATCCCTTCCCTGATGTAGCTTGAGGCTGTGTCCTCTAACAACACTTTGTGCCTTGCACCTCCCAGCCCTGCCATCCTCTGCCTGCATTCTCTGCCTCTTTGCTCCTGATATGAGGAACCTCTCACCAGAGGATCCAGAGCTCATTTCCCATGAATTCTGCCTGAATGGGAGCGACCTGAGCCTGGAGAAATCTCCTGGGCAGCAGGAAGCCCCAGCTCCTGATGGCAGAGCACACTCTGGGGGGGTCTGGGCTGTGCTGTGCCCATCCAAGGACAAGCAGGGCACTCAGCAGTGCCTGTCCCTCTGCTTCCTGCACAGAGCCCAGCTCCCAGACACACTCCAGGCTGCTCCAGAGGAGGGGCAAACAGGCTGGAAGGCTGACAGCTAGGTTGGCTTCCCTTGGATCTGTGCCTGAGCTGCCAGCTCAGCCAGACAGAAGGCTGCTTCCTTATTTATTCCATAATTAAAGTGAAAGGCATCTTCTGGGAAGCCCATTTTCCTCAATACTCACAACAGTCAGTGGTTTGCCCAAGGATTTATGCCTTCAGGATCCCTGGGATCCTTGTGAGGGAGCTGGAGTTCCTCGGCTCCACCAGTCCTTCATCGCTGAGGCTGAGGGTGGCAATCCCGAGGAATGAAGCACACAACCCCTGGAATCAGCTGGAAAACACCATTTTTCTCTGCTGGAACTCATTTCAAGCCTAGCTGTCCCACTGCAGTGACCACAAACTAGCTCTGAGTTGTCACACTCAAAATAAAATAATAAAATTCCATGGAGCAAATCCTACTCTCAACAGCATCCCAGGAGGCTCTAGCACCAGCCCAGCTGGGGCAAGTCAGTGTTCAACCAACATGAAGCAGTTTAATCCATGTTTCAGTGGGAACCCCTCCCCAGACCTGTGTTTCCTGCACAACCACCATGGGCTGGGAATGGGCAGGAAGGATTGGAAGAGCTTCCAGTCCCACCTCATCCCCCAGAGCCTTGATGGCAACCCCAGGGCTATCCCCACGCC
The DNA here is from genome assembly GCF_051311805.1 of Agelaius phoeniceus. Classification (NCBI taxonomy): domain Eukaryota; kingdom Metazoa; phylum Chordata; class Aves; order Passeriformes; family Icteridae; genus Agelaius; species Agelaius phoeniceus. Next base: position 12,065,906 of record NC_135271.1, on the reverse strand, counting down.
AGAGCTGAGGCAAACCCTGCCTGCCACGAGGTGTAACATGGTTGGGAGGGTTTGACAGTGAGTTCAGGGGAGAAGGAACACAATATTCCTCTTGACTGTCTCATTTCAAACCCTTGGAGATGAGCTCAAATCATCCTCAAGCTGGACACGGGGTATTTCCTTCCTCGTGCCTCAGTTTCCTGCCACAGTTATGGGAAGGAATTGTTCCCTGTGAGGGTGGGGAGGGGGTGGGATGGAATTCCCAGAGCAGCTGTGGCTGCCCCTGGATCCCTGGGAGTGTCCAAGGCCAGGCTGGACATTGGGGCCTGGACCAACCTGGGCTGGGGGGTGGAACTGGATGATCTTTACGGTCCCTTCCAACCCAAACCATACCAGGATTCCATCCTGACTGTGCCCAGAGGAAAGGAGCGATCAGGACGTGCCAGCTTTGGCCCCATCCTCAGGCCCACCAGGAGCAGCAGTTTGGTGTCAGTAAATGGAAGCAGCCCCTGAGTGTGCAGTTTATTTATTTCCAGATCATTAAGCCTTCTCCTAGCGACAGTGTTTAAAAGCCACGATGACGTTTCATTCCTCCTTTCCCCCCCCCCAACTTCTGCTGTTTGGCTCTTGAAAATTAAAAGATAAGCTTTGTAAATCTCACTGAGAAGAGGGAACTGTCACTTCAGCTTTAGAAGAAAAGCCAGCAAAGAAACAAAATTCCTCTTTTGGCAGAGGAGGAAAAAAAAAAATCCATTATTAAAGGCTTAGAGACAAAGGCTCTCGACACAATTAAAGGCAAACCTAAGCCTTTGAAAGCAGAGGGCATGACACTGGAATACACACAAGAGGTGGAGATGAAAGCCTCCATTGTGGGGCTGCTGAAAAAGTTAAGGGGGAAAAAAAAAAAGGGGAGAGTTTCAATGGATGCATTTGCCTAAACCAAACTGGATGAGAAGCTTCCTAGAGAAGGGCTGGAGTCTTCCCATGTGTTTACACAATGCCAAGAGCTGCTGGGCTCAGCCTTAATTAGGATCCTGGGGCATTACTGGAATAACTTGGGGAGTGAGGGTCACAATGTTCATTAAGCAGAAAGAAAACAGGGCTCTGATATTTTCCCTGGGAAACTTTCCACCTGGGCAGCCTAATCTTCCTCTCCAGCCTGCTCAGATGAGGGAGATGATGTTTGGTTTGGTGTTGTCAAGGCAGAAGAGCCGGCTGGGGACACGGTGCTGCTCCCCAGGCACACGGGTGACTTTCAGCTCAGCAGCAGTGGGAAGATGTGGCCACTTCTGGAAAACACTGAGCTTTCCTGGTTCTTCCAGCATCTAAACCAAGAGCATGGTTGGTTATCCTTGGATATCCAGGAGGGCAGAAATGTTGTTGAAGTGCTTTGCTCCAAAACCTGCCCCTTGCTCTCAACCCTTCCATGTCCAACCAGCAGCACCACGAGCCAAACCCTCACCCTGAGATGATCCCAACCACCATGGAAATGTCCAAGACCCCTTGCTGCCACTTGGCAAACCCTGTGCTGGCAAGAGACCACCAGCACCACTCCATAAAACCATGGATTTGCCATCCACCCCCTCCTGCAACTGCCCACAGCCAGGGTGGCCTGACCCTAGGTGGCTGCACCAGGCTGGGGAGATGATGATGTTCCTGCTGTCCTAAACTCTGACTCCTCCCTGAGAGCCTCAGAGGGCTTCAAAGGAGAGCAGCTCCCTCTTTGCTGTGGATCACATGGGCTGTTTTTCCCCACCTGGTGTGTTAACACAGGCAGTTTAATTTTTATTAATGCTGGATTTAGTCCAGGGCTTGTCAGGGAAGGCAGGAATTACTTATATCCAAACTCAGCACCGTTTTTGGGAGGTTGGAGGGGGAGACTGTGTGGTAAGGACAGTGCACAGGGTGCCAGGAAGGGCTCTCATTACAGGTACATGACTTTTTGATCCTAATTCTCCTCTCCACAGCAGCTCCTGGGATAGCTGAGCCTGGTTTGGGATGACTCAGGTGGAAGCCAGAGCCACACCAGGCACACTTACATCCTTCTCATAGCCAGCCTAATTCACTGTCCCCCACTCTGAAAATAAAAGCAAGGTCCAAGGATGGGTTTAGAGTCCTTTTTGTGTGTGTGTGTGTGTTTTCCATTGGTTGGTTCCATCACCAAGGAGACTGAATTCCTACACTCTCTGTTTCAGACATAAATCCCGGCTCCTGTGCCAATGGCCATCACAGCACAATTACATAAGGAACATGTGGTGTGCTGAGCTGGGGCTTTGCTCCCCATACCTGTGATCTGCTGGGGTTTTGTAGCCATCCAAAGGGGAGCACAACATCCTCCAGGTCTGCTCCAAGCCCAAATCCCTCCTGGCAGCGTGGCCCAGAGTCACCTGGAATCACTCGCCTTGTATCCCATGTAAGAAAATCCTGCATAAAACATAGCAGGGCATCAGGGAAAGGACAAGAATTCCTGGGCTGCTCCTGCAACAGCAGCTGAGGCAGGAATTCAGAAAACACCTCTGCTGCCAGGCCATTTCCTGTCCTCATGGAGCAGCAATGCCCCTCTCTGTGCCCTAATCCTGGTTTTTGTCCCTCCCCCCCCTCAACACCACTCCTAAGTGTGAGATCAGTTTTCAAAGCACTACACAGGATGGTGTTAATGGGAATTCTGTGCCCGGGATGCCTTTCAGAGTGCCAAGTTTATCCCCCAGGACACAGCCTGTCTCATGTTGTTTGCCTGACGCCTGTCACACTGGCCTCCATCTCCATGGCAATCCCGAAAATCCAGCACCTGATGGAAAATGAGAGGCAGAGCTGCTGTAAGGAGGGCAGGGCAGTGTCCACTGCAGGATGCTGGGCCAGGGAATAAACAGGGTGTTTGCCACGGGTCAGAGATGCCTGGGGGCTCTCAGAGCTGTGGAAGCTCCACACAAAGCCCCTTACATAAATGGTTACCTAAGGATGTGTCTTCCCAGATCTGCATCACTGGGAGCTGATCCGCGGGAAGGCGGCTCCAGTGACCAACCAGGGAAAATGTGTCAGGAGGAATTCCTGATCCTGAGTGCTGGGGGTTTTGGCGGGGGGGGGGGAATTGTTGCCTCTCTGAGCCCCCCCAAAGCAGCCCAGAAGAGAAAGCCAGCGAGATGTTGTGCTTTGCAGCAGAGAGATCTCCCATGCACTGCTCAGTGTCTCTGCATTTGCCCTCCTAACCTCCCAAAATGCAGCCCAAACACATCTGGTCTTCAGGACTGGCTTTTTCCATCAGCCCCTGTCCTGTCCTCTTCTAGAATCAGCGGCAAAACCCTTCCTTGAAGCAACAGCTGGTTTCCATGATCTTATTTTCAAGCCAACTCCTTAACAGATACTCCCTTCCCCTCCTCCCCCCACCCAGTTTTAGCTGTGTTACTGCTCCATCTGGTCCCTCCGTGCTTGGAGGAATGCCAATACCTCCTAGGAAAGGGGAAAAAAAAACTTCTCTTCAGTTTGGGATTGCTGGGAAAACGTGAGCAGGCAGTGGCAGTGTCCGTGTCCATTTTCAGTTCTGACTCTGGAGCATCCCAGGATGCTTCCAGCAGCTCTGAGCCTGTGTCTGCTGCCAAGGGAAGGTGGTCTCCACCCCCTTGGGCATCTCTGTGCACCCCTCAGGCCAGCCTGAGCTACAGAGAGAGGAGCTGAGTAGGTGACACTGCATGGAAAAAAACATTCCTCTGGGGTTTTAACCTGTCTGTAGACCTCAGGCATTCCTTTCCTCCCGCTCCTCTCCCCCCCAAAAAATGAAACACAGCAGCTTCTAAAGGTGCTGGTGAGGGCAGAGGGAAATCCTGAAAGATTTCTGCAAAATCCAGGAGACTGTGGCACCATTTCTCACCTGTTGAGGAGAAACCTGCAGCACCAGCTCTGCTTTCCTGCTCCTGAGGAGGAGCAGCACTTTTTTAGGATTGGTGAGAGGGAATATGCAGTTTGCCATTCCTGGCTACACCAGACCAGACAAGCATCCTGGCAAACATCAGGACGCCCAGTCCAGGATGAAGTAAAGGCTCTGGGGCACTTCCTATTGTTGCTGGTGCACGTGAGGAAAAGTTCCTTTGTTTTTAGGACAATAGCTTCCTTGCCTCCAGGGATCCTGGTTCCAGCTCCTTTCTTGCCTGTGTTATGCCTCAGGAATGAAAAACAAAGAAGGAATTGAGGAAAGCAAGCCCAAGCAACCCCAGGAAAGGGTGGGTTTGTGCTCCCCTGAGCACGGGCTTTGTTAGGGCAGCCAGGGAGGTGTGAGATTATGGAAGAGGGGATTTTCCCTGCTGCTAGCAGCCCGTGGCCATGGCTGGGTTTGTCACAGGCTCTAGGCTAGCGAGACCCAGAAAAGACAGGGATGTAAAATCTCCAGGGCTCAGGGCCATGCTGGGAAGCTGCAGCCCCAAAAGCAGGGAGAGCCAGCTCAGTCTGCCTCTCTGCCAGCAGGGTGTCTGCATCCAGCTCCTGTCCTCAGTGCCTAATCCAAGGAGACAGCAAAGACACTCACACTGCCAGGCATCCTCCTGGGAGCAGGGCTGTGCCTGCCAGGGAAGTGTCTCCACAGTGGCTGAGCATTCCAAGCTCTGGGAAGGGGCTGATGCCCAGGCAGGGGAGCAGGCAGCTGGTTCATGCCATAGTGACTTGCCAGGAGAATCAGTTCTCTGTTTAAATCAGCACAGCCCACAGAGGTCTCAGGTGCAGGAGGGAGCCCAGGCACCTCCAGAGCTGTCCTGTGCTTAGGAACACATTGTGACACAAGTTCTGCTTTTCTCTTAAACCAGTAAAGAATTATGGAATTGTTAAGGTTGGAAAAGACCTCCAAGATCATCAAGTCCAACTGTTCACCAAGCACTGCCAAGGCCACCACAAAACCACATCCCCATGGCAACATCCAAGTGCCTCTTGAGCACCTCCAGGGATGGGGACTCCACTACCCTGGGCAGCCCCTGCCAAGGCCTGAGCACCCTTCCCATGGGGAAATCCTTCCTGCTGCCCAGCCTAAACCTCCCTGACCCAGCCTGAGGCTGTTCCCTCTCCTCCTGTCCCTGTTCCCTGGGAGCACAGCCCAACCATCCCCCTCCTGTCAGGAGTTGTGCAGAGCCAGAAGGGCCCCCCTGAGCCTCCCTTTCTCCAGGCTGAGCCCCTTCCCAGCTCCCTCAGCTGCTCTAAAACCTCCCAGCCCTGCCCCATGATGCACACAGCACATTTTTAGATGCAGTTTAAAGGGATTCTGGATCAATCTTTGCTGCCTCCCCACCCTGGCAGGGAGGAGGTTCCCAGAGCTCCAGGCCTGGCTTTGCTCTCTCAGCCTCTGCACATAAAGCCAGGTTTTAGAAGGTGGTTCCAAACCTTTCTACTATTAGGAAAGATTAATAGCCAAAAAAAAAAAAGCTTTTTGGGGATCTCCATCCCAGTTTTGCAAAGTGAGAGGGACAAAGCCTCAGAGCAAAGAGGTTCCTACTCCCTTCCACAAGCCTTGGAGCAGGGAATGACTTAACAGCCCTCTGCGCCACTGATAATTGTTTGTGAGGAATCTGTGAAAACTAATTAAATGTCAGGAAGCTTAATTAGGCTGCTTTCCTGGAAAGGAGAAGGAAAATTAGGGATTCTCACATCCTTCAGTGCCACCAGCTCAGCTTAGCTGAGCTCAAGGCCCAAGTTACACCTGGCCAACCACGGCAACCCTTCCTGGGAAGGACCAACATGATGGGGTCCACCCCAACAATCCCATCCCTGAGACATGGCCCCAGAGCTCCCTGAGTCCTGGCAGCCTTGGGAGTGTGACCATTCCCTGGGGAGCCTGTTCTAGGTGCAGGAAAGCAGCCTCAAATTGTGCTTCCAAGACTTCCAAGCACCAACCTTGGCCAGGAGAACCCTGGCTGTGTGAGGCAGAGTGTCCTTTCCTTCTGATCCAGCCCTGAGTATCCCTTCTGCTCCTCAAAACACACTGATGGCTGGGCCTGGGGGTGGCACACAGCAAGGCAAGAGGCAGGAGCAGGGAAGGAATCCTTTCCTCTCCACAGGACCTGCACCTGGATTCCATCGAGCTCGTGGCAGGCCATTCCCAGAAAAGCTGAAACCTGGAGTGAGCTGATCAACAATTAACAATTAACAATTAAACAACACAGGTCTTGTTTATGTGAGGGGATTGGTGGGGTTCAGCAAGCCATGATCAGCCAAGTCATGGTTAAAGGAGATAACAGCCTAGGAAGTACCTGGGGCGGCTAAAAAACCCCTAAAAAGCCCCTCCCCTCACTGTGGGGAGGACCTGGAAGTGTGGAGATAAGGAAATGGAGAGGCCTGGGCTTGCCCAGGACTGAGGATGCTGCAGCAGCACCCACGGGGCAGAGGGTGACACAAGGGACAAAGCAGCCCCATGGTGAAGGGGAGGACCCGCTCTGTGATCCCAGAGGGGCTGCATGAACCCCTCAGGAAGGCTTGGAAAGGCTGCCTTTCCCACAGAAACGGGGCTGTCATCCAGCTGAGGGTCACACCACAGGCCTGGGGCTCTCCTGGCTCCTCTCCCAGCGTGGTGTCCCCAGAAGAGCTGGCCAGCTGCAGATGGGCACTGCCTGCTCCAGCAGCAAGGATGGAGAGATCCCAGCACTGCACAGGGCTCCCTCTCCCCAGCAGGGATCCAAATTGGAGAGTGATTCAGCAGGGTATTGATTGAACTCTCTGCAGACAAATGACCTCTCTCTCTCTCTGGGCCATGCTTTTTAGTGCAGGGCTCGAGCCTCCTGCATGAATATTTGAATAAATTTACAGTGGAGTGGCTTCACCTTGGCAGGGAGAGGGAAGAAGGGATGGGGAGAAGCAGGAAGGGAAGCACAGGTTGGAGGTTTGGAGTTTCTGCTGGCAGGCTATGAAATTGAGGTTTTTCCATATAAAGAGGTTCCCAGTGCTCTTAATTCCCATTAGCACTGCACCAGAAGCACACACTTGGCTGCAGTTCTCCAGTCTGCAGCTCAGAGGAGGGTGAGGGATCAATCATGGCATCATTTGGGGTGGAAAAGCCCCCAAGGTCATCAAGTCCAGCACTGCCAAGCTCACCACTAACCCACATCCCCAAGTGCCACATCTGTGTGGTTTAAATCCCTCCAGGGATGGGGACTCCACCACTGCTCTGGACAGCTTCTTTCCATGAAGAAAATTCTCCTGAAATCCAATCTAAACCTAAACCAAGATGAGCTACACTGGAAGGGGAGGGTGGGTGGACACAGCCTATGGCTTGGGTGAGGCTCACACCTCACCCAAAACTCCTCTGCTCTCATTCAGCAGCACAAGAACTCCTGGAAGAGGGGCTCCTCCATGGCTGCAGAGAACATTTTCCCTCCAAAATATCTATTTTTCCATTTTTCCCTGTACAAAGGAAGTGTTGGGACCCTGGTTGCTGAGAATTTTAGACTTTCTGTGCTGACAGGCACTGACCCCCAAGAGAACACTGCATTTGACCTGAGGCATGGAGAAGGCTTCCAAAATGGAATGTTAGAACTAAAATTATGGGTGTGGAGTTTGAATAGAAGTGTATAATATCACATGGTAGAAAACTTAGAGTTTAAGGTTTTAGAATATAATAATATATAAAACAAAATAGAGGTTTTAGGGCAGTAACTAGTTCTTCTTCACCTTCTTCTTCATAAGTTTGAGTACTATTGTGTAATTAAATTAAAAGTCAATATTGCAGACCACAAGTAGTTAGTCATTAAGTTAAAAGTAAAAATAATTTAAGTGTCATTTCTTAATTAGACAGTTTATCCTTAAAAAAAAACTTATAAAGACACAACTCCATTTTAACTTATCAAAGTACTGTAAAACTCACCGTTTGTAAAACTATAATATAAACAAAAACGAATAAACATCTAAATGCAAACAAAAAATACCATCTCACAGATTTAACCCCAACCTGAACAAAAAAAAAAAAAAAAAAAAACCAAAACAAAACAAACAAACAAACAAAAAAAAAAAAAACAAAAAACCCCAAAAATCAAAAATTCCACAAGGAAGCAGCACACAAGCCATCACAGCCTTGGAGGAATCCAGGCTGCTTTACCCCAGCTGGGAGGAGGCATCTCCAAACTGGAGATATTTCATCATCACGTGGCTGCTGTGACAGCTTGAAATGGAATCCTGCAGCACCCAGGATCATCTGCATCCCAAATCCAAACATCCTGTGTCATCCCCTGCAGCAGAAACCAGCTGCTCTTTGGCTGTGAGCTTTGAGAGGGGGAATGCCTGCTTTCTGCAAGGAATCCTGCCACTGAATTCTGCATTCTGTTATCAATAGGACAGCACATGGAAATGGTGCCAGCCCACACTCCCAGTTTTGCCTCTCTTTACCTCCAGAATCCCACCCTTACACAGAATTACTCCTCCCACGAGTCCATTCCTAACACAAAAAGTTTGGGGTTTCCAGACTGTTGTTCATCTCCTCTGCACGGTGGAGGAAAACCCAAGCTGCTCTTTTCTCCCAGAAAATGGGAATCTGCCACCAAATCCAGATGCAACTGAGACCTTACAGTATAATAAACTTAATTTTTTAACACAGCTGCTGCTGCATCCCCTGCAGACCTGGCTTTGATGGAAAAATGAGGCAGGAATTCCATGGCTGTAGAGGTTCCAGTCATCTTTAAAGGATGAGCTCATCTCAACCCTTTTCTTACATTGAACTAAAAATGGGGTTTTTTTGCATCCAGGAGAAAACTACAGCACCTCACCTCTATCCCACTCTCCTAAAAAAACCTCAAAGTCCAACAGAGAGCTTTGATAACAAATGACAAATCAAACCCACCCCAGAACCCAAAGGAAGAGTTACAAACAGCACCTATTGCTCCTTGGAGTTCCCAGACACGTTGGGGCACCAGGATTTTCCAGGATTTTCACCCCTTTTCCAAGGCTGGTGGGGAAGAACCCCAGCCTTGGAAAAGAACTCCCAGCCCTCCAGGTAAAACACACTTCAACCACACAATAGTCCTGAATCCACAGCGCCAGGAAGGCTGCATTTGCTCAGAGATTTCCAGGAAATGAGTCAATCAGCAGAGGAGAAACCCTGCATTGAGAAAGGGAATGGGAATTTAAAGGGATTCTTTTCAAGTTAACCAACAGAGCCGTCTGAGATGCAGAAGCCACTGAATTTGCCCTCAGGCTGTGGGGAATGAGTCATTTTCTTTTCTCTCTCTCGTATAAATGTCAATCCTTAGTGACTTCACCTTTTTCTCTGCATTGCTGGGAGACTGTGTCGGGCAGTGCTTAAAGGTTTTTAGCACAGGGAGAGGGTTGTTGGCTGCCCAGCCGGGTGTTTATTATGGGATTGTGTCACTATGATATTTTCTGAAAAATCCTCTTTGCCCAGCATTTTCTCCTGAGAAGCCTCAGAGAAGAATGAAAACAATAATTATGTGATTCTCTTCTTTTATGTTTGCTGCTTGGGAATGTGGCTTGGACATTGTTTACCAACAGGTGGAAGTTTGATTGGTTCCATGTGAATTGTTTTAATTTAATAGCCAATCATAGCCAGCTGTGTCAGACTCTCTGAGTCAGTCATGAGTTTTTCTTATTTCATTCTTGTTAAGCCTCCTGATGTATCCTTTCTCTTTCTTTAGTAGAGTTTTAGTATAGCATAATATATAATACATAATATATATTATATATATAATATTATATATATAATATATTGTGTATAATATATGATGTGTAATATGATATATACTATATGATATAGAATATAATATGATGTATAATATAATATAATATAATATAATATAATATAATATAATATAATATAATATAATATAATATAATATAATATAATATAATATAATATAATATAATATAATATAATATAATATAAATCAGCCCTCTGAGAACATGGACTCAAATTCTCCTCTCTCACCTTGTCCTGGGGACCCTCACAAACACCACAGGATTGCACTGGGGAGGGTCTTCTCTCTTGCTTTGGCTGGTCAGCCTGGGATGGGAGGAATGTGGGGGACCTTGGAATCTGGTCTGCAGAGCAGATGGTTCCAGCTCTCCACTCAAGTGCTGCCTACCCACAATTTCACGTTTTTCAGAAATGACTAACAGAAGAACACTTCTTGTGCCCAAAGATCTCAAAGGGAGTCTGAACCCTGGGAGATAAATCAGCCAGGAAAGGGAGCAGAGCCACAGCACCAAAGTTAGGGGACCCTAACCCTGACACATCCAGGTCCCACACAGCAACCCAGGACTGACAGCCCCCAGGATGATTCAGATCCCTGCACGTCCTGTTTAGCCCAAGGAGTGAGCCAGTAACTGAGAAGGCTCTTCCCAACCAAGCTCAAGGGGCTGAGTGGAGCCTGCTTCCAGCAGAAATATGTGGGCCACAAAGATGCTCCAAGGGCTGGAACCCCTCTGCTCTGGAGCCAGGCTGGGGGTGTTCACCTGGAGAAGGCTCCAGGGAGAGCTCAGAGGCCCTTCCAGGGGCTCCAGGAGAGCTAGAAAGGGACTGGGGACAAGGGATGGAGGGACAGGACACAGGGAATGGCTCCCACTGCCAGGATGGGATATTGGGCATGAATTGTTCCCTGGGAGGGTGGGCAGGCCCTGGCACAGAGCGCCCAGAGAAGCCTCAGATTCCTCACCCTTGAAGTGTCCCAGGCCAGGGACAGGGCTTGGAGCAGCCTGGGATACTGGAAGGTGTCCCTGCCCATGGCAAGGGGGTGGAATGAGATGAATTTTGGGTTCCTTCCACCCCACATCTCTCACCTGTGGAAGGAAAGCACAGCACAAAGCATGACAGGATGGCAGCTCTCCTCTCAGCTCTGCTGCTGGAGCTGGGGCACAGCTGTGGGGACTGGGATCCAACGTGGGCTCCTGCGATTTAACAGGAACCTAGAAAGGAAGGGAAAATTGGTCCATGAGATTTCCTGCCAGCCTGTGCCACCAGTCTCCTGCTGCTGAATGCGTCCATCCCAGCAGGGAAGTGGAAGAGAAGAGTTTGGAGCAGTGAATGAAATAAAAATTCCCCTCTCTATTTGAAGCCCGCACTGATGGCAGCCCTTGCATTCAAGCTGCCACCTGAAGCTTTGTCCTGCTGTCCTCCCACTGTGGCACCACAGGAGCAGGACACAGTGACACAGATGCTCCCTGCCCTCCTGCCTCCTTCATGCCCAGGCCCCAGCCCTGCCCTGGAAGCCTTTTTTGGGAAGCTGTTAAATCAGGCTTCAGCTGACTCCTGCCCTTCCACCATCCCAAATAATTTCTGGTGGGGGTCAAGTACCAGGAGCAGTCTCCAAGAAGCTCTGAAGTGTTCACAGAGGTGCAGAGCCCAGCTCTGGGTAATTTACAGGATCCTCTGCAGCTGAGGGAAATCTTTGCCTGTGCTTTGGCTTCCAGCAGGCTGAGCAACACAGAGGAGCTGCTCTGCAAAATTATATGTGTAATCCTGGAGAGTTTTTCCCCAGCTGACTTTTAATGAGACGTGGTCTCCCTCCCCAGCAAGCTCCCCTTCAGATTAACTTTGCTCCCTGCCTGGTGGGTCGAATCCCCACCAAAAACACATCTCAGAAGCTGCAAAGGAAAGGGGGAGAACACATTTTCCCCTCTGGAGCAGCAGCACAGCAGAGAGGCAGCTGCATGCTGTGCTGCAGGGATGTGCTGGGCACCTCATTGCACACACACATTCCCACTAATCCATCCCCTAATTCATCCCACGTGTGTCTGAGCACGGAGCTGGCCCAGCCCAGGCTTTGAAGCAGAGCAGATGTGGAGTTATCTGCTCCACCAGGGCTCCAGGCAGCCAGGGGGGACAGTTGCCTTTGGCAGAGGATGAAGGCACCTTTCTGCTGGGGACAAGGACAGCTGGACTCAGCTCGTGTTCCCCCAAAACCTCCTGGGCCAGCACTCAGCAGGGTCTGACCTGGGCTCCAGCCACAGGACCTCAGGTTGCCTCCTCAGCAGCTGCCTCCTCACTGGTGCCAGAGCTCACCAATGTGGGATGTAACAGTGCAGCAGCACTTTACAGCTCAATATTTGGTGCAAAAGTTTAAATGAGCTGCTGTAACAACAGCTCACCTGTGTCCCTTCTGTTATACATACATATTATACTATTGGCTTTTTGCAAATATTAAAATGGATTCTCTATGTGTGGTGTTAAAGTAGCTTTGCTATAAAGATATTGTTTTTTTATTTCTGTGGTTAGCTAAAACTTAGAAACAGCTGATATAAGTATGCTTGTATTAAAATGCCTGCTTGGATGGGATAACATCCAATGAACGTGGGATGAGGACACCTGTACAGATGTGCCAACAATCAGCACTCACTGCCTGAAGAAAACGGGGACCAAAGCCCTGTTTTGGTCCCTGTTTGGAAGTGATGATAAGAATGGACTAAAATCACAACTCTAAAAAGGCAGACCCAAGGAGGAGCCATGCTAAACAGTTCTTGGAACATGTAAAGTGGTTTGGGGAATGTAAGAGCCTAAATGAGGGATGTGAGACTCCAAGGGCTCTGCAAAATGCAGTTTATTCCATCCAAGATGTCACAGCAATCCAGGGTTGTGGGTGACAGAGCTGTGCCTACAGCTGCCAGCTCCAGCTGCAGGCAGGCCTGGAGACCCTTAGTTTAGGTTACAATGCATTCTATACTTTTCTTTTGGTTACAATGCATTATATACTTTTCTTTTGGTCACAATGCATTATACACCTTTCTTTGCTGAGCATCTTAATACAGTAGAACCAATCTATACCTTAACTCTTATCTATAGCCTATCATAACTACTATAATTACCATATTCAGGTTACTCTTCTCCAATCACTAAAAGTCAGTACATTACAGTTTCAGCTGGAAGTTGTTTTCCAGTTTTCTTGCAGTGGAAAATTCTGAGACCTTTTTTCTACTTGCCACATTTGCTGACTTGTTTGCCTGTGCTCTCTTTCTGCTTGGTAAAAACATCTTCTTGTTTGAGGTGGGTTTATCCTTTGCTCTAAGCCATAAAAACCCCCTCTAACTAACACAGCCTTTGCCTCCTTGGTTAGCCAGTGAGACTGGCTCAGCAATTCTTTTCTTCTATATCAAAACTTGCTTTCATATCTATTTCTTCTTCAGATTCTACATTCAAAAATCTTTCTGCCAAGCACACACATATCTGTGAGACTTCCTTGTCAAACTTTCATCCTTCCCAACAGGGGAAATGTTTAATATGCATAATTGTTTCTGAATATGTAACAGGCAGATGCAATAGAAATGGTATATAATGGGTGTTTCCAAAATAGCTGGGATGGTCTTGGCTGAATGCCAAGAGGTACCCAGCCATAAATCTTTGCTTTATTGTCTTTGTCTCCTATTGTACTTTATTGGACTTTTTAAATTTTTACAGGAGAGTGAACCTTGTTTTTCAGAAGGCCCTTCAGAATGTTCACAAGCCCAGAGCCTGCTCCAGGCTCTGTGTATGCAACATTATCCACAGAGAGCAGAACACAGTGGGACATCCTTTGGACACTTCCAGGGATGCTGACTCCACCACTGCCCTGGGCAGCCTGTTCCAAGGCCTGACCATCTCTTCACCTTTCTTCTACTATCCCATCTAAACCTGCCCTGGAGCAGATGAGAGGAACTTTCCCTGCCTGGCTTTGAGCTACCAAACTCTGCTCCTCCCATCAGGGAGGGCTCTTCCATGACATGCAGATGGTGGGATGCTCCCAAATCTGGCACAAATGGTAAATACAGGACTGACACGCTCAGGTGAGGCATTAATCACATCTGCAATGGTACAGAAATGTTTTTGGCATAGCAATAAATCCCAGAATGGTTTGGGTGGGAAAGGATCACAAAGTTCATCTCATTCCCACCCCCTGCTATGGGCAGGGACACCTTCCACTAGCCCAGATGGCTCCAAGCCCCATCCAACCCAGCCTGGGACACTTCCAGGGGTGGGGCAAACATGCAATATTCTCCCTATAAACCATCCCAAAACAATACCATGAACCAATACAAATAATATAATATACTTTCAGTATAACAAACCTAAACAAACAATAAAGAACTATCCAGTACCTGTTAAAACAATCCATCATTATCCCAAATGTAAAAAAAAAAAAAAAAAACCAACAAAAAAAAAGACACTATACCAGTCAATACTATTCCAGATAGAACATAAATAAAAATAAACTTCCAAAAAACAGATTTACCAACAAAAAACACCACCACACGACAAAACAAATAGTAACAACTAGCCAAAAATCATTTAGGAAGCACCACATACAACCAACAAAATTATTAAACACCTGTCCCATGGGAATACTCTGGGGATAAAGGGCTGGGAGGAAGGCCAAAAAGAGATACAAAGCTCCCCATGAAGATATGGCTTAACTGCAGCCTGGCTCTCTTGGAGGCAGCTGTCCTTCACACATAAACACATCTAAAAACATTTTTCTGTCCTGCCTTTTGCAAGAGAAGCTTTAGTTACAGCAGAAACTTCACAAGAGTTTTCAGAGGGGTGGAGAAAGTGCCCTGGTAACATCCAGGGTAATTATAGTGCTCAGTTTACCCTGAAGCTCCTGAAGGCCAAGGAAATTGCTATGGGCAATAAATAGAAAAGGGTGGTCTGGGAGCCTGCTCTCCAGCACAAAGTCCATAATTTCAGACTGCAAAGGAGATGTTAATCTTTTTTTTTTCCCCCAGCACCATTTGAAGTGGTTTTACTTAAAAAACCCATGTCAAACCTAGCCCACTCTTTAGTCCAGTACAAGATTTTTTGGCTTCATGTGCCCCTGAGCTGCTGTCCCAGCCTAGGAGGATAGTGGCTCACTGGATACATCAAGATAAAAAAAGAAACGTCTAAATCTGAGCTCTCCTTGGACCACCTAAAATTCTCACTACCAGAACGATTTCATTAAATTCCCATTACCACAACAATACCATAAAATTCCCACTAACCATACACATGCAGGAGCACCTATGGACAGGACATGGACACAGGACAGGAAACCTCATAGCCCCAGAGCTCAGTTATCTGTAGGCTCCCAGATGCTGCTGGACATGGAGCACCACACCTCAGTGCAGAGCTGGATCCCAGTGCACCCCTATTCCACAAAGGATGGGAGGAACTAACGGAGTTTCTCAAGCTTTGTCTCACTCCTGCAGCTGCCAGCAGCAAACCTATCCATGACATGAGACTGCCTCCTCCAGAAGAAATAGGAAACATTAGGGCAGAGATTTTCCTAGCCACAAAATGGGTTTTTTTGTGTCCTTTTGTTCCCAAGCAGGAAGATGTGGAAGCTGAGGAGCCCACATTCACTTTTTTTTTCCCAGAACAAGCCCAGATTTCAGCCTCTTTCCCTAAGACACACAAACCTGCAGCAGGTCAGAGCCCAGGCAGCCCTTCCAGCCACTGCCTTCAGGATGGAAATGCCTCTTCTGCTCTCCTCAAGCAGGGGCCATGTGTCTCCTCTCCACTCATGGCAGTGGGAAAGGCCTGGGACAAGTGCTTGGAGTTGGGAAGGATTGTCCATTCCATCTGAGGGAAGCAGAGCAGCTCCACAATTACTGAGCAGGCTGCATTGTAAGGCACAGGAGAAATAAAAGGGATTGATTAATAAAATTAATTGATAAAATTTGTGCACTAGCAGCACAAAGAGAGCACTGACAGGTGCCAAGCCATAACACAGGATCACAGGGATTTAACTTCCCTTCTGAAGCACCCCTCACCTTTCAGCAGGGTGCTTTGCCACCTTTTAACTTCTCTCCTGCTTGAAAATTTGGTGGTCACTCTGGCTGGTCATGCCTCCAGCCACAAAGTGTTTCTGAACTTTTTCTGAACCTGCTGAACTTCCTCCAACTTGCCCAGCCCTGATCCCTCTGAACTCCACAGGCATTTTCCTCTTTGTTACAGCAAGCTGACAACACTTCTTACTTTACTCAGAGTGCACTTTTCCCCTTCTATTGATCCAGTTCCAGCATCCCTCACTGGTGCCAGAGCTCACCAATGTGGGATGTAACAGTGCAGCAGCACTTTACAGCTCAATATTTGATGTAAAAGTTTAAATGAGCTGCTGTAACAACAGCTCACCTGCATTTCATCTTCCTTGAGAAGCTCACCCCAGTAAACACCTGGGAGTAAACTGCCTAATACTACTGAAACACAGACAGGAGGTCAAAACCCACCAGAAAAAGCCTAAAATATCCTCTGATCCAGGACAGTTCCAGGTGTTTTGAGAGCAGGATTTGAAAATCCTGGTGGATGGTTTAATGCTGGGCTTTAACCCACGGTTTAATGCTGGACTTGGCAGTGCTGGGTCAGAGGTTGGATTCTGTGATCTTGGAGGGCTTTTCCAGCCTTGAGGGTTCTGGGATTTTACCTTCAAGCCTCCTCAAAGGCACTCTGGTGACTCTGCCAGGCTTTAAAAACCAGCTCAGCCCAAGTGATTTTAAGGCAGGCAAAAAGCCCCACAAAAGTAAACATGACTTTAGTGAAAAACATGAGCCTGTTCCTCACCATCTGAGGATCTTGCTGCCCCAGAGCCCCTCAGAAGTCACAGAACTTCCAAGCCCACTCAGGTTTTGCTCCAGTTTCCTACAAATTCTTGCTGATGCCAGGGCAGGAGTTGGCTCACCAGCATCACTCTTAATAGGGACAGGCTTGATTAGACCATGCACCACCCCAGTGAGGACAACCAGCCCTTATCAGTAACCTCAAACAGCATCACAGAGAAAAAATCCTGTCAAGGGAGGCATCATTAGCAAGAGCCACATTTAAGCCCAGCAGTGGCACTGCTGTGAGCATTTTATTTATTTTTATTTATTTTTTAGTTTCTTGTTTATTTATTGCACTTAAATGTGGTGTAGGAGGAACAACCTGGCCCCTCTGCTCTTACTGTGCTCACTCTTCCTTCATCCCCTGTCTGCAGCATGGGAAGAACTAACTTTTGTTAAAATTTTTGTTAAAATTCTTGTTAAAATTAAGACATGAGATTTTCTACTCAAACAGAAGTACTAAGTGAAAAACTTACAAAAACATTTAATACTCTTACTATAAACTGTCCCAAAACAGTACCACAAGCCAATAAAAATAATATAATATACTTTATATGACAAATAATATACTTTATATTATAATATTTTTAACATAGTAGTTTAGAATATTATCATATTATATTATTATATATAATATAATAATTATATTATATAACATTATATAACAATATTATATATTATAATTACATCATATAATTATATATAATAATATATCATATTATATTATATAATAATATATCATATCATTATAATATTATAATAATTTATAATATCATCATAATAATATACTTTATATCATAAATAATATAATATGCTTAAGCCTAAATATGCAATAAAGAACTGTCCAGAACCTGTTAAAGCAATCAATCGTTATCCCAAATGTAAAAAAAACCCACTATACCAGTCAATACCATTCCAGATAGAACATAAATAAAAATAAACTTCCAAAAAACAGATTTACCAACACAAAACACCACCACATGACAAAACAAGTAATAACAGCTACCCAAAAATCGTTTAGGAACCAAAACCACACACAGTCAACAAAATTATTAAACACCTCCCAAGTAACCCCAACCTCTTATCCCCCAAGTCATTCTACACCTGAACAACTTCCAAATTAATATATTTTATACATAACTTTCATTATAGAATACCAACAAAAGTTACTAAAGCAACCAAAAAAAAAGACAAATATTTTTAATTATATTTAAAAAATACATGTCACATCATAAACCTTATAATTTACCCAACAATTATTTCAATAAATTACCATTAAAAAAAAACCAATTTTAACCCAAACATCACTAGCAATTCCTACAAAAACCCAATTAACCACAGCCATTACAATATCTACTACAACTACACACAAAACAGTAAATACCAGTGTCACATCTAGCACTAGACACAGACACAGAGGGGTTTTTTGTTCGAAGCTGCTGGAGCAGAAAGGCTGGGCAGGAACAGCAGGGCAGGAGAGGCAGAGGGGCCAGGAAGGGAAGGAAAAAGGGATTTCTGCTTGGCCAAGGGACACCCAGCCTGGTTTGGTCCCTCAGGGAGGCAGCCAGCTGTGAGGGAGAGGAGAAGCTGTGGAGTAATGCCAGGGAGCTCCAGAGCAGCAGGATGCTCTCGGTTTGGGTCCAGCTGCCTAGGGTTGGGACAAGAATGTTAGAGTGACTTCTTTGAGCCAGGTCTAATGAGCTCTGGGAGGCCTATAACACACCCAAGATAGCTCAGCTACCCTTGGAGGCATAAAAATCAGCAGGATGGCTTCTGTTGCAGTGTTGGGAACAAAAAAGTTTAATAAAAGGCAAAATAACCAACAGAAAAACCCAGCCAGGTGCCAGACGTTCTTGCTCCTGGTAAAACACTTTACAAAAAGCAATTAGTTTCTTTGTTCACCTCCTTTTCTAGTAAATTGCCCAGGCAGGACTTTTTGGCTTCTGTCCAATTAGCTATCCTTAGGTTTGAGGTGAAGTCCCTTAAGCCTATGAAGTGTCTGTTTTTCACCTAGTCGAAAAGAAAAACTTCTAAGCTTCGTTCCTTTTTAAAGGGACAAAATATAATGTTGTCACTCCATCAACAAAAGACACACTCCTACAGAGGAGCACTCTGTGCTAGGCTCAGAGCTGGCTGGATGGGCAGCTCAGAGAGTGGTGGTGAGCAGAGCTCCATCCAGCTAGGGCCAGGCACCAGAGCTGTCCCTCAGGGCTCTGTGCTGGGGCCAGCTCTGTTCTGTATTTTTATTGACCACATGGATGAGGGGATTGTGGCTTTCATTGGTAAATTTGCAGGTGACACTGAGCTAGGAGCATGTGTCCATCTGTTGGAAGGTAGGAGGGTTCTGCAGAGAGACCTGGAATGGTTGGATGGATGAAGATGAAGTTTAATAAATCCAAGTGCCCAGTCCTGCATTTTGGCCACAATAACCCCTTGCAATGCTCTGTGGCTGGACAGTGCCCAGGCAGAAAGGGACCTGGGGGCACTGATGGGCAGCAGGCTGGACATGAGCCAGCAGAGTGCCCTGGTGGCCAAGAGGGCCAATGGCTCCTGGCCTGGATCAGGAATGGTGTGGCCAGCAGGAGCAGGGAGGTCATTCTGCCCCTGTGCTCAGCACTGGTGGGGTCACACCTGGAGTGCTGTGTCCAGCTCTGGCCCCTCGGTTTGGGAAGGATGCTGAGACACTGGAACACATCCAAAGGGGGCAATGAGGCTGGAGAGGGGCTGGGAACACAAACCCTGTGAGGAACCACTGAGGGAGCTGGGGGTGCTCAGCCTGGAGAAAAGAAGACTCAGGGGTGACCTCATCACTCTACAACTCCCTGAAAGGTGCCTGTGCTCAGCTGGGGGTTGGGCTCTTTCTCCAGGCAGCACTGACAGAACCAGAGGACACAGTCTCAAGCTGCACCAAGGGAAATACAAGTTGGATATCAGGAAAAAGCTTTTCACACAAAGAGTGATAAAGTTCTAGAATGATCTGCCAGGAGAGGTGGTAGAGTCACCATCCCTGGGTGTGTTTAAAACAAGCCTGGATGTGTCACTGGGTGCCAGGGTTTAGTTGAGGTGTTGGGGCTGGGTTGGACTCGATGATCTTGAAGGCCTCTTCCATCTCAGTAATTCTGTGTGAATTCTGTACAGGGTGATAAGGGGTGGATATTGGAGACATGCACAGGGAGCCCTCACAGCACCTGTGTGAAGAGCTGAGGGCCTGCACCCACAGCAATTAAACAGATGTCACATTAAGATGTGCACATCTTCCTCTGCCTCCAAAAACTGGATTTTACAGAGTGCTGCATGTGTCTCCGGATAAAACACACAGAAAAACCCAGGCAAGAAAGCGCAACACTCACAAGAACTGTACCCAAATGAACTCATGGAAGCTGAACTTGGGCACAGAAAGCAAAGCAGGGCTGAGGTTGGCCAGGGCAGCCCAAAATGGGAGCACTTGGCCAAGGAGGTGGCAGAGAGGGATGCTGGTGTCACCATCAGCAGACACCGTGGCCAGCTCTCCCTTCCACCAGCAGGGTCAGGAATTGCACACCCAGATGTTCACTTCTTCCTCTCAATGCTCTGTATCAGCTCCACCACCTGCATTCACCACCTTTCCCCCCAAGAGCCACACCTGCTGCTGCAGCAGCAGGCAGTCTGAGAACCCACTCACCTCCGTAATTCCTCTCGACTTGAAACCCAGAAATAAAACTTCTGGTGCCTTCAGGCTGCCCTGCCTGTGGTCAGAGTTCACATTTGCTATATCTGGCTATTAAAATGACCCTTTCTTTCCACTGGAAAAACAGTTCAGCTGTCGGATATGAAGACCAAAGACAAGCACTGGTTTTTGTAAACACAAAAGCTTTTAAAACCTGGCCCCTGGTTTCGGTTCCTGAGTCAGTGTGAACTCCAGGGACGACGGGGGAATTACAAATATTTTATGAACTCTGGTGAACTCATGCTGTGCACATTCCTTATTCATTCCTCTTGACAGAGTAGTGCTCAAAACTTTTGAAAAGGTACATTTAACTTACCTGAGTTACTCCAAGCTCTTACAAAGAAACAAGAATGGGCCAGATTTCAAGGGCTCAGTCTGGAGGATGTTGACTCTAATAACAGTCAGAAGGTCTGCTGGCCAGCCTGGGCCTTGGGCAAGGAGAGAGGCAGTGCCAGAGGGCAGGGATGGATGGGATATTGGGAATTAGGAATTGTTCCCTGGGAGGGTCAGGAGGCCCTGGCACAGGGTGCCCAGAGCAGCTGTGGCTGCCCCTGGATCCCTGGCAGTGCCCAAGGCCAGGTTAGATGGGGCTGGGACAGTGGAAGGTGTTCTTGTCCATGGCAGGGAGTTAGAAAGAGATGAGTTTTAAGGTTCCTTCCAACCCAAAATATTCTGATTCAATGCACTGAGACCCATGGACAGGCAGAAATTCAATTCAGCTGATGGTGCTCCTTCTCCTTGATGCCTTGTGAAGGCTGACCTAGAACAGAGGCTGGACAGAGCCAAAGAATAAAGTAGGGATTTATTGAAAGGATCTCCTCAATGGATCCACCTTGGGCAGCACAAGAGCCCAGCCAGGGCTACACCCAAGATGAACCAAAATGGTCACAAAATGGACAACTGGTCACAGGGTCTCTCACTTTTGTAAGTTCTGCTCCATTTGCATATTTGAGTTAATTGTCCAGTTCCAGCTTTAGCCCATCCAGTCCCATCCTGCTTCTTTTTTCTCTCTCCAGCCCATGTTGTTTGTGCTCTTGGGCCTGAGATTTGGATCATTTGTCCTTGGTCCCCAGCTAGAGAAGGAATTGTTTTGTCTCCCTGCTCTGTGCACAGAGCTCAGCATCCCCTGATATGAAGCTCAGAACTGCACACTAAAGCAGCACAGAATCTGAAAATATAAAAGCTCAAACCTGAGGCATCATGCTGGCAAAGCCACGTCAGTTTACAGGCAAATTGTCATCTGTGCACTTTGAGAACCTCAGTGCTGAAATGTGATCCAATCCCTGAGGAAAACACTGATCTGCAGGACGAGAGGGAAGTGACACTGGCCCATGGCAAGGGAACACAGAGCCAGTGTCACTCAGTCCTGCCACAATCACAGCACAGCCACCACACCACCACCTTCATGCCAATTAAATTTGGGATTAGATCCCCTCCACCCCCCTTCTCTATTTTGCCTTTCTCCAGGATCTCTTGAGGCTTCAAAGGCACCTTCTGCATCACACCAGGATGTTTTCTCATTACAGAGAGCAAGCTTATCAAACAAGTCCTGCTTAATTCCACCCTTCAGCCCATAAGCAGTGACCCAGATTCCTGATCTCCATTAGGAGAAGTTGCCCCCTGAGAGTTTCAGGCTGGATAACCAGACAGGGAGGCTGCCAAAACAAGGACATGACGCAGGGAGAGGCAGAATGAGCCAAAGCAGGGCTGGAGTTTGGCCTTCCCAGTGGTCACAGCCAGGTCAAGTGCACAGAGATGGGCTCATTCCCTGAACTCCAAGCCCAGGGAAGGGATATCCCACCCTCACAGGCAGGAGAGCTGTAGTAATAGTGTACTGATCAGCAGAATACTCAAAATGACCCAGGAATGGCACCGGTTGACTCTGGTTGGCCAAACTCTCTCAGAGCCTTGTTTCCAGACTGCCAGGCTCAACAGGGGGAGGTGGAATGTGAAATAAAACATGGAGAATTTACAAAGAAACCCAGGAGATGAGTACACAGAGAGGCAGCCAAATGCTGCAGTCACACTGGGCTCTGAGGCTTCATCATAAATCACAATTCCTCCCCTAAATGTGTTTCACACACTCCAGCCAGACCTTGAACTGTTCCTCTCTGCTATGTCACACCAACAGAGCCAGGCCACTGCTGTCAAGCTGTGCCCCACACCTGTCCCCAAAGAGGATTTGGGATTAAATCCCAAATAATGGATGCTCCTGCCAGGAGGCTTTGCAAGCTGCACCTCCTGAGCCAGGTGAGAGAAGCACAGCTGGGTGTCCCAGTGGAGGCACCTTCATCCCTGCTGTGGGAGTGCCTGAAACAAATTTTTTAGGAGGATCTGTTGCCATGGGACAAGGGCTAAGAGACAAATCTGTCCAACAGCACCTTCAGGAGAGTAGAATCACAGAATAGTTTCTACTGGAAGTGACCTAAAAGTTCATCCCATTCCACTCCCTGCCATGGGCAGGGACACCTTCTACTATCCCAGGTTGCTCCAAGCCCCATCCAGCCTGGCCTTGGGCACTTCCAGCTGTGTTTCCTCTGCCAGTACCAGGCATAGCTGATTTTGCAGCCAGCTGTGAGGTGCATCTCACACAGAATTAAAAGCAAACCCCTTTTGCTCAGACAGGATGTTGTCCACAGGGAATAACTCACACTAAACACAGAGTGTGATGCTCCTGGCTGTGATTCTGCATCCAGAGGAACTGTCTGAGCTAGCAGAGCAGCCACCAGCACCCAGGCTGCTGCTCATCCTGACTCTAATAGATCATGGCAGCCCAGAGGGGCCAAATACAGTTGGATTTGGCAGCATGGGATGTAAAGAAACCCAATCCTGAGCGTCCATGGAGGATCAGAGCCCGGCCCTGCAGCCAAACAGATGTACAAAGCTTGGTGCAAGGACAGGCAAGGCACAACAAAGCTTTAAACAGCTTTTTTGTTATTATTTTTTGGGGCTTTTTTATAAACCCAGTCAGCTGCTTATGTCCCTCCTGAGGCACAGGCAGGGAAATCCCTCTCTCCAGAGCCAGTAGATTCAATCCTCTCCAACTCACAGCCCTGTCACTGCTCACACTCATAGGCACAATCAGGGGGGAAATCATGTTTCCTTCCAAGGTAAGGCCAAAATTTGGGGTGGGAAGTTGGAACATCATGACCAACCAGGCAGGTCTCCACCTGGCCCCAGCAGCTCCAATTGGATGCATCCAGGTGCATTTCTAACCAACAAACCTTGGAGCCCTGCTTCAAGAAGAGCTTCCAATCTATGCCAGCCACTCCAGAAAGGCACAAATGCCAGCTTCTGACACCTGATGGGCAGTTTTATAGGAAAACTTGATTTCCCTGTGGAAGAGGAATTGCAGGATTGGTCCCTTCCCAGCTATCTGAGCCCCAGAGTATTTCATCTGCTTCCCTAATGGCTTGTCTGCAGCAACATTTTCTTTGAAGGCTGCTCGCTGAAAGAAGCTAATTGCTTTAGAGCAGCCAGAATTATTCATTTTGAATCCTCCAGTGCATAAACACCCTTTAAAATTCAGAAAATAAACCACCACCCTGCTCGTGACGGGCTAGCAGAACGCACACAGCAGCAAGTGATCATCTCAAGCGCTGCAATCCCTGGGGATGTGAAACTGGGATGTGTGGAAATCTGTTATCCTGAGGGAACACTGAGCTGCTTCTGGGGGAGGAACAGGCTGGCTCTGGAGGATCTGCCTGTGGATCCATGCCTTGGCTGATGCCAGTGCCCCCTGCCCTTCTCTAGGCTGCAGGGACATCCTGCCAGCCATCCTCCTCCCTGCACCACCACGCATTCCCAAAAAGTCAAAATTCCCTCTGGGAGGAAGCCTCAGTCTGTCTCCCTTCCCTCCCTAGGAAGAGATGCCACTCCCCAGGCCAAGGCCAACCCCCAGTTTCCTTCCAGAGGCCACCCACACCCTTCTCAACAAGGCACTTGAGAAGCAGCAAGTTGGACAGAACTCACAGCAGCAACAAATTTGGGCAATTCCCACAATTCCCAGGGTTGCAAGACAAGTTTCTAGAGGAATCCATAGAAATTCCAACAAGACTTGGATTGGAAGGGATGTGAAAGATCACCTAGTTCCAGCTCCCTGCCATGGGCAGGGACACCTTCCACTATCCCAGGTTGCTCCACGCCCTGTCCAATTCAGCCTTGGATATTTCCAGGGATGGGGCAGCCACAGCTCCTCTGGGAAACCTGTGCCAGGGCCTCACCATGCCTGCCAGAAACAAAAACAGACAAGTCAGATCCATGCCAGGATTTGTCCTTCCAGATAAGTGTACCAGAGAGCAGGAAAGGGTTGGAGCAAGGAAGACGCATCCTTGATGGGAGGGGATCAGATCAAAGAATGCTTAAGCCAACCATGTGCACATTTGTCCATTGCCACCAATTAAGAGACAAAAATATTCAAAACAGAGGTGACACTTCATGCCTGGAGACTGAAGTCAGCCAGGACATCAGAATTCCCCTGAGCAGCTGATTTCCCACGTTTTCAATGGCTGTGCTAAATCATTAACAGAGGTTAGTGCTGAACTCACCCCAGAACGCTGAGCTGAGTCACTGCTGTTCTCCCACTCCAGTTTATCCTTGCAAATCAGCTCGAGATGAATGGCTCCCTTATTCTGCACCCAAAAATAGAGCACATGCCAAGGCTCACTGCCGAGCAGGTGCTGATTTGTGGCATCAAGCACGTTCAAACTGATCTGATGCATTCAGCCCTGCACAGGCAAAACACTCCATGAGAACCAAGGCTTCCCAAGCCACTGGGGAGGCTTCTCATTGGGAATCAACTCCAGCCTCTGGAATTCACTGAATGAGCCATGCAGCTCCCTCCCATCTGTCATAGGTTGGAAGATGTGGCTGGGGGTGTGTGTTCTATCCCTATCTGTTAGAGCTGGGGCAGTTCTCTTCTGTTCATTGGGCAGTTTTCTTTATCTCTCCCACAAACCAGTCCTCCCTCGGGGAAATATCTTGTGTTCATGGACCATTGAGTGTCACTGATAAATGACTGATAAAATTACATCATCCCATTGGGAGAAGCTCCACCCAGGGGGAGGAGCCAAGCATTCCTTCCTGGATATAATCTGACAGTTGGAACACCACAGCACCTTTCCCACTGGATTCCCAGAGGAAGACCAGACCAATCTACTCCACCACTGGATCTTCAGAGGAAAACTCCACCCTTCTACAGGATCCCTGCTCCAGCAGAACCACACCTGTCTCTGCAGGAGGGCTGCAGCCACCCTTTAATGGGACTGCCGCCAACACCCTGACACACAGGGAGTCAGGCCGTATTCTCACTCTGTCAGTGTTGTTTTGTATTACTGCATTGTTTTGGGTTTTTTTTTTCCTTCCCTACTAAAGAACTGTTATTCCTGCTCCCATATCTTTGCCTGAGAGCCCCTTAATTTCAAACCTATAACAGTTTGGAGGCAAGGGGTTCACATTTTCCATTTCAGGAGAGGCTCTGCCTTCCTTAGCAGACACCTGTCTTTTCAAACCAAGACACCATCCCATTGGTGTCCAGGAAAGAATGATTCCCTCTTCAAGGGGCTCTCCAAAGGGTTTGGCATCACCCATCCACACTTCATGGGTGATGAAGGAGACCCTTTCTATGGCCAATCCACTCCAAAGGGTGAAAAACCAGGATGTGTCCCATCAGCCATTATTGGTGGTCAAGTTAACCATGTGTGTGGGGACAGGAAAGCTGACCTGGAGAAATCAGCCTTAGACAGGAAAGGAGATACAAGCTGAGGCCCTATAAAGCCAAAAATTGCTGATGCACAGGCTCTGCCCCCTATTTACACCTCTGTCCCTGCCCCAAAGTGACAATGCAACACTCCCAAAGGAAAAAATTACAGTAAGGATTTTACATCCCTCCAAGGGCTCTGGATTGCTTTGGAAACAAAAGCAACTTCTCGGTTCTGCAGCTGGAAAAGTTGTCCCACCATACACTGAAGATTAGGAAGAAATTCTTCCCTCTGAGGGTGGGCAGGCCCTGGCACAGGGTGCCCAGAGCAGCTGTGGCTGCCCCTGGATCCCTGGCAGTGCCCAAGGCCAGGTTGGACAGGGCTTGGAGCACCCTGGGACAGTGGAAGGTGTCCCTGCCCATGGCAGGGGGTGGGAATGAGATGTTTTTTTCAGGTCCCTTCCAACCCAAAACATTCTTTGATTCCATTATTTGTCCCAGAAATAAACGTGGATCACATTACAACAGCATCATTTTCACAGAGCCTTTGGGCAAAAAAAAAAAAAAAAGTCTTAATAGCCCCCAGAAAAATATCTGCTGTGAAATCATTCCCTCTGAGGATGATATTATGGAATAAGTGATCATCAGCCAAAATTACTGCATGGAAGTCATCGATTACAGAAACACCCTGACATTCTCCAGCAGTGCCTGTGCAGATGTTGCACCAGAGCTGCTCCACAGGCTCCTCTCTGAGGAAAAGCTCTGCTGTTGTCATGGTTCCTTCATTATCTCAAGTCTTGGGTGACTATCAGAGCAAAAGTCACAGGATCTGACTCCTAAACACTTGTAAGAGCAGCAAAAAGCCCAGCACTGGGGCAGATTCGAGTTGCTGATAAGCAAACAATCTTGCAAATTGCTTGCACTGCCAGTCTGACTCATGCTTCTGAAAGCACAGCTCATTTTTCACTCCTCTAAATAAAAAAAATAATGAATACCAAACCAAACAAAACACAAAAAAACCCAAACAAACAAACAAAACAGTCCCCCCAAAACCCCCCAAATGAAACCAAAACCCCCCAAATGAAACCAAACCCCCCAAAAAAACCTCCCCAACCTCTCCCCCAAAAATAAAACAAAAATAAAACAAAACAAAACCAAACAAAAAACCCCCAAAACCCCCCAGCAAGCCCCCCCCAAAACCAAGCAAAAAAACCACACACAAAAAAAACCACACCAAAAAAACCCAAAAAAAAACCCCAAAAAAAACCCCCAACCAAACTAACAAACAAACAAAAGACCCCCAACAAAAAACCCCTAAAAATAAAATTTAAAAAATCCCAAACAAGCAAGCTCCAAGTGATTTTTCCATCAGGCAGAAGGTCTTGGGACACCTAAGAAATTTCCAAGATGGAGCTGGTGGCTCTGTGAGAGATTCCTGCACCTGGAAGGACAAGGACCTGCAGAGGACCATCCCCAAAGGGATGGAGCTCAGCCCCAGCCCCATTCCTACACTTCAGGCAAACGGGCACAGCTGGAGGCACAGGACAAAGGCTTTTCCTGCCTCTCCACATCCTGGTTCCTGCATGTCCAGCACCATCTGCTGGCATTCTCTCCAGGAGCCAGCTCCTCCTCACAGGCTGGGCAGCTGCCACTCAGGGTCAGGGAGTCAGGCACATCCTGAGACACGGCCCTGGTGCAGCACAGCTCCAGGATTTCCCAGGAAAAAGCCCATTCCAAGGCAGATTTCCAGCAGCTGAGGATTACCTGCTGTGATGTCTCGGTTTGGAAAGACAGAGGAGTCTGCTAAGGAAGGCAGGAGTCTCCCCTGAAATGGAGAATGTAAACCCTCCCCACCCCTCTGAATTGCTATAAATTTTAAATTAAGGGGCTCTCAGGCAAAAATATGGGAGCAGGAAATAACAGTTCTTTAATAGGGAAAGGAAAAAAAATAAAAGGATAAAATAAACAATGCAGTACAGTAGAACAACACTGACAGAGTCAGAGCCCAACCTGATACCCTGTGGGTCAGGCTGTTGGTGGCAGTCCCATTGGAAATGTGGCTGCAGCCCTCCTGCAGTGTCAGGGCTGGTTCTGCTGGAGCAGGGGGTCCTGTAGAGAAGGATGGATTCTTCCTCTGCAGATCCAGTGGAAGGAGAGGCAGCTGCTGTTCCTCTGGGGAATCCCGTGGAGAAAGCCGTGCTGGTGTCTCCAAAACCTCTGGATTATATCCGGGTAGCAATGCTTGGCTCCTCCCTCTGGGCGGAGCATCTCCCAGTGGGATGTTATAGTTCTTATCAGTCATGCAGGGACATTCAATAGTCTGTTATCAGCAATGTCCCCTCCCGAGGGAGGTGTGAGTGTGGTCACTCAAAGGCAAACTGCCCACTTGACAAAGGTAATCTGCCATATAGATGGCAATGGAAAACATCTTGCATTGCAATATTCACCATGTGGGTCCATGTCCACCACAGCCTCATGGTGCAGAGCACCCAACAGCAGATGGGAGCAGGGCCACAGGGGAGTCCCAGCAGATTAAAGAAATCCCACACAGGAGTCCCAAATCCCAGTGATTTTTGGCTCAACTTTTTCATCAGGCTCTGCAAGACACTGATTTAATTCATTTGAAAATCAGCCCATCATTAATTGGAAGGAGGAAGAGCAGAAGACCTAATTCCTGCTTTGGAAGGCACGAGTTTGATCCCTCCAGAGAATCCCAGAAGAGTTTGGACGGGAAGAGACCTTAAATCCCATCACATTCCACCCCTCCCATGGGCAGGGACACCTTCCACTATAGCCCAGGTTGCTCCAAGCCCAGCCTGGCCTGGAACACTTCCAGGAAAGGGACATCACCACCTCTTTGCTGGATGATTGCAGGTGCAAAAGATGAAAAAAACAGGCCCTGTGCTCAGCCAGAAACAGGCTGAGGGTGGGGTGGAATTATCACTGAGCTGCTGTTCTGCACAGAGGGGGAGTTAAACCACAACCTGGCACTTCCCTGCCCCAGCCAAAGCTGATTTCCACACTAATAACTGCATTTATTTGTACTTTCTTTGAGAGTGACACTTAGAATTAAGTGCACCATGCAGATAAAGAACATTCTGCACCATTACACACGGGGGGGGGTCTGAACCAGACAGAAATCCTGTGATATTCAACCTCTGCAATTAACCAAAACAGCCTGAGAGAACACCAAAACACACAAATATTCCCTTTGGGAACAGGTGTTTCAGGAACAAAACACCTTTGAAATGTCACACTGAAAGGAAGAGGAGGAAAAAGGGCAGGCATGCTGCCTTTCCTGGTTATCCTGAATATTTTAACCGTGATCCCACTGAGACAATTCAGAACTCTACATTAGGATATTCCAGGACTGCAACTTGCACTGGGCTGGGGTTTTCAGTGACTTTTTGGTTCCCCACGTCCAGCCTCTTCCTTTTACACATCCACCCAAGGTTTTTGTTGGAAGAGGAGAAAAGAAACTCAACAGGATTCCCTCCATGGGGATTATTTTGGAACAAGCCAAGCATCACTTGCTGTCCACTGATGAGCTTTTAGGTCTCTCCTAAACCAAAATATTCTGAATGTTGAAAAGACAGACAAATGTGCTATCATGAGGAAGAACCACAACAAATCCCAGATCCTGTCCTTTTTTTTTTTTCCCTACTATTATTCTAATTCTCCAGGCATTTACTATGCTATCCATGGCCAACACAGTTTTACATTCCAGTTCTTGTCAACTCTTGGTGTTGACTCGAGGCAAACCCACGTGTAAATGGATGTAAACTGAAATTCCCTGCTCTCCCTGGCAATGATTTCCATGAGATATCTCTGAACTCCCATAAAAATGATAAATGAGTTTAAAACTGCAGCCATTCAAATGGAAAATCCTGCTGCAGGCCTGGTAGAACAGAAATAAAGACAGCAGAATTACAGCTGCAGAGCAGAAAACCCTGCAAAAGAGAGCTCTGGAAGCATTAAAGCAACTCTAGAAACAAAAAAAATTAAAATATTGCCATGCAAATGGTTGCAGCAGTCAAACCTGAGCCACATTTCCTGGGTGCTTGTCCTTCTGTTGAGCCAAAGGCAAGAGGGAAAACCATATCCAGAGCTGTCAGGGTGTGACAAAGCTGGGAAAGGACCCTGGGAAGAGCTCCCTGATTAAACAGCAACCCTGAGCAAACAGCCCCAGCCTTGCCTGCTCCGTGATACATCTTCTTGTCCAAATGGGAAGAGGACAGGAGAGAAAACATTGCTTCCAGCTCGTTATTTCCAGGCTGTTTCAGCTGTCAAAACACTGCACTGGATCCCTGTCACCTGGGAAAAAAGCTGGAGGGCTCAGATCCAAGGACCAGGTGTGGTAATCACACAGAGCTGGAGCCCACGATGTTGGGATATCTCATCTCCTGTGCCTCCACAGCGAACAGGGATGGACATTCCTGCATCCACTGAAGCTCTGGAAATGGTTCTTCAGTGGGATGCTTGAGTTCCTGCCCCTGAGGTCACTGCTCCAACATCTCCCAAGGTCTCGGCAGAAAGGATTCTCAACAAGGGGAAAAAACCCAAGAAACAAAACAGAACAAAAAAAAAAAAAAAAGCCAAAACCAACAACAACAAAAAAAAAAAAAAACAACCCCCCCCAAAAAATCCCAGAAAAACCCCAACCCCCTCCAAAAAAAAAAACAAAAAACCCCCCCAAAACCCACAAAAAAACCCCACAACGTCCCCCAAAAAACCCCAGAAAAACCCCAAAGCCCCCAACCCCCTCCAAAAAAACCCAAACAAAAACCCCCCTAAAAACAACAAAAAAGCTACCCTGAAAATTAAAAAAAAAAAAAACAAAAAAAAACAAAAACAAAACAAAACAAAACAAAAAATCCCAAAAAACCCAACCCCCTCCCAAAAAAACCAAACAACCCCCCCAAAAACAACAAAATACCACCAAAAAGAAAAAAAAACCCTACAAATTAAGAAAAAAACAAACAAAAAACCCCAAAACCCCCCAAAAAACCAAAAAATAAGCCACAAAAAAAACCCCAAAAAACCAAAAAAAACCAACAACCAAAAAAACCCACCCTAACCTAATATAAAGAGACATCAAAAGATGCAACAGAGGATTTTCCACAAATCCTCCAAGCTATTTTTAGTCTCTCTTTCATGGTGAGAACACAACATCCAGTTTCACTGCCCTGTGTCCTCTATCTCCTCTGGGAGCAGACCTGCAACAGGGCAAGGTAAGGGCATGTAAAAGTTCTGTGAGCTGAGAGCTGAAAATGAAGTTTGGGCTCTTATAGAGGGGTTTTCATGGCTGATTACAGCTCCGTGGGGATGGGGTGCTCCTGACCCTTTGTCTGCATGGACTTGTGGGAAGAGTGGAGGCAGAAGGAAGTCAGGGAAGGATTTAGTCAAGCATGGCTAAGACAAGCAGCACGTTTGTAGTGAGCTGGTTTATTCCAACTCTTTCAGCTTTGAAATGCTCTGGACTGGTGTTCAGGATTCAGGATGAAGCCCACAGCCTTCATAGTCCTGCAGGCATGCTGTGAATTCTTGGGGTGTGGCATTCACATTCTCTGAAAAAATCCCTTTGCCCAGGGTTTTTCTCCTGGGAAGCTGAGAAGCCTCAGAGAAAAGGAAAACAATTCTTCTCTCATTTGCTTCTCCTGTGTTGTGCTCATGTGCAATGTGTTTGTTCCACAGGTGATTGTTCCATTGGATTCTGCTGGGAGCTGTTTTGGCTCTTTGGCCAATCAGGGCCAAGCTGTGTCAGACTCTGGAAAGAGTCAGGAGTTTTCATTGTTATCTTTTTAGCATTCAGTAAATGTTCTTACTGAATAGTATTCATTGATATAATGCAGTTAAAAAAAGTAATAAATTAGCCTTCTGAGAACATGGAGTCAGATGCATCATTCCTGCCTTTGTTGGGGCACCTTGTTTACAATATTGGGGGTGTCCTGTGCAGGGCCAGAAGCTGAGTTTCAATCCTTCTAACTCAGGATATTCCACATGGTGCTGCTCCTGGAGCTTCTCCATCCTCCCCTGGAGCTGGACACCAAGGTTGGCATGAACAATGTGATATTCAAGAGGTACCTGGCTCAAAGACAGATGCTCTTCCCAACTCCCAGAACTCCTGGAACACACCTGGGGCTCCACATGGATCTGCTCTGCTTCTCCTGCTTCCTGGTGAAAGGCACATCCCCTGGGATCAGTGCTGAGCACATCCCTTCCCAAAGCTGTAGGTGTCAATCATCTCTGCATTATCATGGTCTGAGGAAATCAAAGGTGCTCACCTGGAATTTATGTCCCCAGATCCCTGTGCCAGGAAGGCTCTGACTGCCAGAGCACCAGCTGGGAAAAAAAACAGACTTAAAAGATGTTGAAGGGATTGTGTGGGACCAGTTGGGTCTTCTCCAGAGGCAGCAAGGCTGGAAAAGGATCAGGGATATCTCCAAGGAATCTGCAATGCAGCAGGATGTTGATCCAGCCTTCTGATGGACACAAGGCCATAAAAGCAGAAATTGTGGGCACTGACTTTTTCCCGGTGGTGAGAAGGGCCATCCAAGGTGGAATATCTGAAGAGGGACTTTTGAAATTCGTAGTTTTAGCTCAGAAGAAATCAGTTCTGGGGTGTCCAGACTTACTCAGTGGATGTGCCTGACATTCACACCCAGATGCTGAGATCCCAGGGCAGCTGACAAGCCTTGTATTAACTCCAGACTAATCTGCACCATCTGTCAAAGTCTGAGGGGAAAAGAGCAACTTTTCTACTCAGGGGTTGGATTCTCTTACTGCTGCTCTGGCTGGAGTCATTTGCAGAAGAGAAACTCTTGGTTTTTATGAAGTCTTCCATGAAAAGCTATCCCTGGCACCTCCACTGAAGGAGCCACTCTGTGTTTTGAGCAGCCTTCCAGGGCTCCATCCCCTGCACGTGGCTACTTTAGAAGGCAGGAGCAGAGAGATCCCCTGGGCACAGCAGCATTTGCAGATTCCCAGTCCCAAGTTTTTGGGAGGGACAGGAGCAGCTGTACCAGGCTTTTCTGTGGTGGAGAAGAACCACTCTGCCCACTGAGGCGTGGGACCAGAATTCCAGACTCAAAATTGCAAGCTCATCACCTTAAGGATGGCCTAGAAAGATTTGTTTTAGGGCTGCCTGGAAGTTTTTCAGCCCACAGGACCTACACAACCATCCCAGGCCCACCTCATTTGGTTTTCTGCCAAAGACACTGAACTCTAGGAAAATTCCAGCTCCAGGTGATGCAGGTCCAGAGAGAAAAGCAAGCAGAAGAAAAGGTCAGACATCAGCAAAAAAATGGTCTTTCTCTTCTGACAAGCATCCCTTGCATTGAAAACCAGCAAAACTGATTCATCCCCTATGGAGCCTGAGATCTTCTCCCCTTCCCGAGGGCTCTAGACCTGGGATCTCCTTATCCTTGTCAGAGTTTTTCAACTCCTCCAAACAAATCTCAAGAAAACTTTCATCTACCCAAACAAATCCATGCATTAACAGGAGCTATGTTACTCTTTCACCTTGGACTGGAATGCTTCCAGTCCAAGGTGAAAGAGGGAACAGGGAATACTTGAACTGGAAACCAGCAGAGCAAGGGATCTGCAGCCCCTGCCTGTCACTGATCCCTGCTCACAGTGGGGCACCAGAGAGGCCCTTCAGGCACCACTCAGCAGGATTCTCATCTCTGCACTCAGACCAGCCCAGCAAGGCAAGGCAGCCTCCAGCCTCCAGCTGGGCTCTGCATTCCCTGGCTGGAGCCACAGCTCCTATTTCCATGCCTGCCCTAGTTTCTGGTCATAATTCTGTGGTGCATTAAGATCAAGGCTGCTCTGACTACCTGTGTGCATTTAGAGGGAGAGATTTTCCCCAGGGGGGAGCTTTTAAAAGCAGCACTTCACCTGGGTCAGGAGCCAGCTCAGGTATTAAAACTTTTTAAAAAAATAAAATCTCCACCACTAAGTTACAAAGAGGAAAAAAAATTTAAAAATCTGAGTTGTAAACAGCAGCAAACAACAAAAAGAACTCCAATATTGATCAAGATGTCCCTGGATCTAGAGGAAGGTGTCCCTGCTCATGGATGGGGTTGGATTTATAATCCTGAAACATCCCTTGCATCCCAAACCATTCCATGGCTCTATGATAATCACCACAGGGTACCCCATCCCACCTGGAGCATCCTGGAAAGTGGTCTGGGCAAGGAAAAAAAGGAAAAAAAAGGAAAAAAAGGAGGAAGTTTTGGGCAGCCTGCTGCTGCAGAAAGGGGTCGTGGGGAACAGGCTGGGTTAGTGGCTCCTCTGGGAGCCTGCGAGAGGGAAAAGGGAAGATTTCAAACAGGAGGAGCAAAAATGAAAGGAGAAAGAGGGGAGGGGAGGGGAGGGAGGAGGAAGGGAAGAGGCAACAAATGACTCTTCATTTAGCACAAAGAAACCAAGATGTCAA
Source organism: Agelaius phoeniceus (assembly GCF_051311805.1). Classification (NCBI taxonomy): domain Eukaryota; kingdom Metazoa; phylum Chordata; class Aves; order Passeriformes; family Icteridae; genus Agelaius; species Agelaius phoeniceus. Next base: position 12,031,565 of record NC_135271.1, on the reverse strand, counting down.
GAACAACATTAATCAAGTCACCGAGGGATGAGACAAAATTCTGTAATTGCCTCTACCCTGATGCGAGAAACCCGGGTAATAAACAAGAGAAATGGGAACTGCTCATTTACAGAGCATAAATTTGACCTAGTTGGTATCACTGAAACCTTCTGGGAGGCATTTGCATGATTGGAATGTGTAAGGAAGAGTCAGTGCTCATAACCTGTGTGGGAAGGGGGGAAGCCCTGGCATGGCCTGCAAGGAGAATATCTCCAGTGGGTCCTCCTGCTCCTGAGCTTTGGGATTCTCACTAAGCTCCTTCCCCACTAAACCCTCACCAGGGGAGCAGTGCCAGACATCCACCCTGACATTTCCAAAGCTTCCCCGGCAAAGTCTTATCTGAATTTTTTTTTTTTTTTTTTTTTTTTTTTTTTTTTTTTTTTTTTTTTTTTTTTTTTTTTGGGTCAGAATTTACCAAAAATGGCTCTAAAGCTGCTTCCCCCTCCCCATGCACGGACTTTTGTCTGGGCAGGGAAATCAGGAGCGACAGCTGAACTGGAAGGCAGCCTCTGCTTCAGAGCAAGCAATCCCACTAATCTTTTAATGCACAGACAAAGCAAATGCCAAACTAATGAAATACCGGCTTATGCCTTCAAAGGGGAGCATTTCAGACCCAGCAGAGCCAAGGGAACAAAGTTACCAGAAGTTAACAAAAGTCAGAGCAAGAATATTTTCCCTCAAAAAAAAAAAAAAAAAGAAAGCAAGTGCTAGACAACCACAAATACCATGATTCAAGGAAGGCTCTTTTGAAGGGCCTGGGGATGAAAGCCCAGAGTGAGCGATGTGAGCTGTGTAATCTTCACCAAGGGGAGAAGGAAAAGCAAGGAGGGATTTGATGCAAATCAGCTCTATCATTCCTAGTTTGTATTCATTGGGAAGGGAGCGGGGGGGGGGACTCCAATAATTCAACATCCAGACAACTTCACAAGAGCTTAAGGAATCTTTGCAAGAGCAATGCTATTTCTGGTATGCCAGGAATAATCCAGAGATTAATTATTTCTCCTGGGCTTAGGCAGGCACAGGCACTGCCTTCCACCTTTCCTCCTTGGGGCTGACATCCCTGGGAATATCTTCTGTGCTCCTTTGTACCTCCAAAGAAAGAGTCATGGATTTTCCACTTATTTTGGGGGCCATTCATTTCAAATAACATGCAGGATCTTGTTGGGAGTCAAACTGCTCCAGCAGCAAGCACATCACATAAACCCTCCCAGATCTTGCACCCCCAGTATTTCAATTCATTTCAATAAATTCCACAGGGAAACACCCCAATATTGACAGGGCTGTGTCTCAAGCCCTCCATCAAAGTCCTAATTCCCAACATTTCACTTCTATGTCCATCAGAAGCTCCCAAAGATCTCCACTACAAAGGTGACTTTTCTGGCCACACCAGCTCAAATTTATTTGAATTTATTTCCCCTCTCCATTTTATACAGAAAAAAAAATAGCTGGGAATGTGCCCCAACAATATCTTATCTCAGTCTTTGCTGTGGCTTAAAAGTCAGCAAACCACCTTCTCTTGGAATTATTTAGGCTGGAAAAGGTCCCTAAAATCAGAGTCCAACCATTGCCCCAGCACTTCCAATGCCATCACTAAATTGTGTCCCCAGGTGTCACATCAGCTTTTAAATACGTGCTTCCCTCTGCTGCCTCACAAAGGTCACCAGGCAAGTCTGCTCCAGCTCCACACCCCCCTAAAACCCTTGCAGCTCTCCAGTGATCTCTTATCTCCCCACAAATATCTCCCACTGCTTCCTCCCTTTTCATCCAGTCTCCAGCTCAATATTTTACAGACCATGAGAATCAATCATAGATGCACTGCAGAGGTCAGGGTGAAACCAAATTAAGAAATATTTTAAGGATGGCAGTATTTATTGATATTAATTATGTGGGGTTTCATTAAGGTAAGAGGTTTTATTTAGAAGTTCGACGGAGAGATATCAGTTGTTCTGAGCACCAGAGGTCTGGGAAGCAACAGCGTCAGGTGCCACCATTTCAGGTGATTTGTTATAATAACAATAACATAAGCTATAAAACAAGCTTAAATTGGTTTATTAATAGCTCTCAAAGTTTCATTATCAATAGGGAATGAGCATTTCAAGGGGAAATGTCCAGGGAATCACAGAATCATGGAGTGGTTTGCATTGGAAGGGACCTTAAAGCTCATCTCATTCCACTCTCCCAGTTTGCTCCAAGCCCTGTCCAGCCTGGCCTTGGACACTTCCAGGGACAGGGAAACCTGAGAGTTACTTATCCCAGTCTTATACCCCAATATTTTGGGATTAACCTGTTTTATGATAACTGAATCTAAGCTATGATTAAATTTGCAGCTAATGGAAACTGTTGGAGAAGGCTAAATAGAGAAAATCTCAAGGAGATCAGGCTGCTAGATAGAGACATATCCCAACAGAGCCAAATAAGGTCACATCCAGGAACCAGGAAAGCAGGTCAGACTCACAAAATGAGACTGTCCCAGCCATTCTAACAGAGGAATGAGCAAGATACAAATTGTCAGCTAAAAGCACTTTCTAGCTAAGAAAATTTTCAGTCATTTCATGCTTAACCTTGGGACAATGAGGGGACAGTCGTCTTTTTTTTTGAGCACAGCTCATAACTGTCCCAAAAGTGGGGCAAAATCCACCAAAAAAACCAAATTCACTGCAGGAAGGACTTGGGGCAAAATCCACCAAAAATTTACTGCAGGAAGGACTTGTGTATTCACCACATGAATATGAAGCTTCCCAGATTTTCACTAAATCCAGGGCAGCAGATCAGGGAAACCCATCAAGGCCACAGGGGGTTCAGCCTTGGAGCTTGCCACGTGCAGCATCAACTTTTTAACTACAAACACCCCTGTGAAGCTGCCTCTGAAGTTTAAGAGAAATCCCAGCAAGATAACACTGTGCCATGCTTAAATAATCCCAGTGATCAGAAATCCTTTGATGCTTAATGCTCAAGTTGGAATATTTTTAGAGAAGTGCTGGCTTTAGCTAAAAAAAGAGCCCACTCCACACACTATCAGTCAACTGATCAGCAGATAGTATCTAATCTCTAAATAATGCTGATCTGGAGAGAGGCTCCAGCTTTATGAAAAGACACTTGCCAGCTGATTTAAAGGTGCAGAAGTGAACACAAGGAGCAGCAGCTTAAGGGAAGATGACTACAGAAGCTCAAAGAATCAACATCTTGAAAAGAAAGCTGAAGTCCTGGATGTCAGAGAATAAAACAAAATTAAGAAGGGATATTAAGGCTAATAGAGGCACCAAGCTTGTACAGTGCAGTGGAGAAGGTTATCCAGCCTCACAGCCAAGCACTTCCATATTGTCCATGTCATCCTGGAGCAGGATTTACCACAAGCAGAGGAAAACACATTTGCCCTCCAATACTGGTTTCTCTGGGTCTGGATTGAAGGCACTTGAGACAGTATTTCATGTTCAGACTCAAGTGTTTATTTCTTATCAGTAAAACACTCTCACAACCATGAGTTCTGCACCTTTTCATTAGAAGGCACAAAATGGCCAACTATCTCTTGTTACAAGGTCTTTTAAGACTAAACTGTCTAATTAAGAACTGACACCTGGATTATTTTCCCTTTTAACCCAATAACTGCAATCCCAAAGACCTGCAATGGGCACTTTTCTGCCCAGTTACAGAATGTCACCCAAACCCATGAAGAAGAAGGAAGAAGAAGGTGAAGAAGAAGGAAGAAGAAGGTAAAGAAGAACAACCTGTCTCCACCCTAAAACCTCCATCTTGCTTCATATTTATTGCTATATTATAAAATCCCAAACTCTAAGTTTTCTACTCTGTGATGTGACACACTTCTGAATAACTACACACCTGAAATCTCAGTGCTATCAGTAAATTTTGGAAGCCTTCTCCAGGGCCTCAGGTCAAATGCAGTGTTCTCTTGGAGGTCTGTGCCTTTAAGCACAGAAAGTTTAAAATTCTCAGCATCTAGGATTCCAACACTCCAAATCCAGAGGATTTTGGAGCCTACTTAAAGTCTCTCTCAGCCCCAACACTCCTGGGGATCCCTCACTGCAGGCTTTGCTTGGTGACAGCAGCTCTGCCCCTCCTGTGGTCCAGGGGATCACACCAGGTAACGTCAGAGCTGCAACTTAAACATCCTCCTGGCCTGGAAATAACTTTGATTTTAAAGAAGAGACTTTTCTGTCTTCTTTTTCTTTATTCTTCCCTCATGATCCTGTTAATGCAGCTTCAGGGCTCAGTGCTGCATTGTTCACCTCCAGAAGCACTACCTGCTGTCTCTTCACATAAAGAGCTGATGACAGGAGGAGGTTTATTACTCTAATCACTTGCAGAAAAAAAAGTTACTGCACATGCACTTGACTACTCAATTTGCTTTATGCAAGTTGTCCATGAACGTGATCACTTCTTTCAGCTATAAGATTGTTTAAAGTGCTCTTATCTCTTCCTCTCTTTTTTTTTTTTTAATTTTATTTCAGCAGCATTGAGAAAGAGCCCAGAGAAGCTGTGGCTGCCCCTGGATCCCTGCAAGTGTCCAAGGCCAGGCTGGACAGTCTTGGAGCCACCTGGGGTAGGGGGAGGTGTCCCAGCCCAGGCCAGGGGGTGGGAATTGGATGAGTTTAAAGTTCCTTCCCACCCAGGACATGCTGGGATCCTGTGACCAGCCCTGGGCAGGAGGCTGCAGGGCAGCCAGAGGATGACACAGGATTTCAAGTGGAAACACAGAGTCACTGGGAGCTGACTTGTGGCACAGAAACCCCAAAGCTTGAGGCAACTGATTCAGTGCAGTGAGCTTGTCAAGGCTGTAATAGCTCTGATTAGAGGTGTCAGCAATGCCACATCAAGTGCCTCATGAGCTGCAGCACCAGGGCAGCCAGGAGACAGCAAGAAATCCATGCTGCTCATGAGCTGCAATTAAGGCTACCACTGACTAACAAAATGGGCAAAAAAAACCCCAAAACTAAAAGTAAACCACAGCAGGGAGGTGTAGCATTCACATTCTCTGATAAAATTCTTTCACCCAGGATTGTTCTCCTGGGAAGCTGAGGAGCCTCAGAGAAAAGGAAAACAATTCTTCTCTCATTTGCTTCTCCTGTGCTGTGCTCACATGTGGAATGTGTTTGGAGATTGTTTACCCACAGGTGATTGTTCCACTGGATTCTGCTGGGAGTTGTTTTGTCTCTTTGGCCAATTGGGGCCAAGCTGTGTCAGATTCTGGAAAGAGTCAGGAGTTTTCATTGTTATCTTTTTAGCATTCTGTAAGTGTCCTTTGTGTATTCTTTAGTATAGTATAGCATTCTTTAATATAATATAGTATCATAAAGTAATAAATTAGCCTTCTGAGAACATGGAGTCAGATTCATCATTCCAACGTCTGGGGGCAATCCAAATACAATAGGGAGGTGATGAGAGGGAACAGAAAACCAAAACCACTCAGGATACAGAGTGGCTCTAAGTAGAAGGCCCAGAGAGCCATAAAATGATCCCCATGGAGCTGTACCTACAGCAAACTTCCCAGGAGCAGCCTGCTCCTTCCCAGTGGCTTTAAGATGAGGGAGGGTAGATTTATACTGGATATTGGGAAGAAATCCTTCCCTGTGAGGGTGGGGAGGCCCTGGCACAGGGTGCCCAGAGCAGCTGTCGCTGCCCCTGGATCCCTGGCAGTGCCCAGGGCCAGGCTGGATGGGGCTTGGAGCAGCCTGGGATAGTGGAAGTTGTCCCTGCCATGGCAGGGGTGGCATGAAATGAGGTGAAACTTTAAAAAGTTTTCCTTCCAACCCAGAATATTTTAGGATTCTATGATTCCCTAAAGAGTTGTTTTCAAGAGTGCTTTGCAAAGAGAAAGATCAAGCAAGTCTAGGAGGAGGAATATAACCCTCCTCATCCAAGCTCAGCTCTTATTTAGACCGAAGTCCAGCTGAGCAGGGTTTCCTTTGCCCACTGCCCAGAGCCAGGAGCTGATCTCATCTCTGGAGGCAGGTTCCAGCTGTTCTGGAGGCAGGTTCCAGCTGTCCTGGAGCCTGCAGCACATCCAGCACGCCTTGGACCGGGCACCTGTCAGGAAAGATCCAGCTGATGGGTTTGAGGGCCCTGCTGTAATTATCTCATCACAGTGACACACACCCTGAGATGCAATCAGCTGCCAGCTAATTGCACAACATCCCCAGTGCACTCAGAAACAGCACAGGAGCCACATCAGCTGGAGGAATCCCATTAAACTCTGGGAAGTACAAGCCCACCCACATTTGAGCAGGTCCTTGAGGAAGAGGCAGAGGTTGGAAAGGTCCCAGAGGGAGGGGCAGAGCTTTGGGAAAGCCCAACAGGTGTTTCAAGAGGGAGATTTTTGAGGCAAACACGCTTCCTTGGTGTTTTTTTGGGGGGGAGGAACACTGGCTCTTCCCATCCCTGTTCCCAGTCAACTCCATCCTTGGTTGTGGCAGCTCCCCTCAAGGCAACAATGAGCAGCAATTCCAAGAGAGCAGCAGCTTTTTGTGGAGATTGGACCAGAAAGACAGCAAAGAGAATGGAACTGAACTACTGTCCCTGCTGCCCTGCTTGTCCTGGGAGTACTTCACAATCCCTGCAGACAGATCCCTCAGCCTGGCAGTTTATCATCAGCATCCTGGCTGCTCAGGGCCTGACAGGTAAATAAACACACAGCTCCACTGATGCCTTCTGCCAGCAACTCAGAACAGGCCCAGGGACAAGGGGAAGTCTTTATTACAGCCTTTAGGCAGCAAGTCAAATTCATTCCCTGAGAATCCTGCACAAAAGATGTGCAGATAACAGATTCCCATCCCCATCGAGGCATCTTTAAACATCTCTATTCCACACTGTATTAAAGGCATGTTAAAAGTTCCTCCCTGAAATTCACAGCTCCCCATCCCCAGCACTGTGGGGGCTTTTGGGGGCACTTGCTTAGAGACACAGCAGCGTAGAACCCCCAGAAGTTCAGCAAGCACAGCAAGACAGCAAGGCTTAGAAAGAATTAAAAAATAAAGTCTCAACAAGAAAGCTCCTTAGAGGAATGCAATTGATTTTCCAAGTCTTTCAGACCACGTATTTTAATTAATATTTATCCTACCTACTTAAATGCCATAATCTGTGCTGTGTTAGAACTGCAGCATTCAACAATTGATGCTATTAATTCTGCCCACCATGGCATCTCCCTCTTCCAGATGCAAGGGGAAGCACTCAGCAGAGAACAGAGGGATTCTTGCAGCCTTCCACGTGTGCTGGGAAAGCAGCAGCAGCTGCAATAATGTGCTCAAGCAGATAAACATTCCAACAACGCTGCTTAAAGCATCAATTTTGTCTTCCCCTCGTTTGCAAGAAGCTCCCGTTGTCAGCTTAACTCAACAACTATTTCCACACAGCAAACAGCTAATGGGCCACTGAGAAAAGCTCCTAAAAATTCAGCCTGTGCTGCTCTAGAGCTGAGCTGAAGCTGTGTAACCCATGGAAATAAGGGGCTGGAATGATGGGCCATAGCAAGTGTCAGAGCACTGGCACGGGGAAAAAAAATTAAATATAGAAAACAGAAATTCTGCTGCCACAGGAGAAGCCTCAGTGGAGAGCCAGCTCATCTGGGAGCTGTTAAGGACCAAGAACACTGACTCTGTTTTTGGGAAGGAGGCAGCTTTCCACACAGCCAGCCAGAGCAAATGTGGATGCAGGAGGGCATCACCACACTTAGTGCATCCATGGACACCCGTGAGAGCTGACAGGAGACTCCAAAACCACCGTTTCTGGCAGAAATCCTCCTCCCCAAGCTCAGAGCAGAGCCCTTAAATTTGCTGTGAGATGCAAACCAGCCATAATTCCTTGGGGAAGGAGGAGAGAGGCTACAAATGGCAGAGCCTTTTGGGGCAGACTCCCAGCTGCATCCCATGGGGAGGAATTTTGCTCCTCCATAACGTTTTACAGAACTTTCCACCTCAGCCAGGTCACCAAACTAAGCAGTGCTTGGACCTGTGGCATCTCCACCACTGGTTCCTCTCTGGTACAGATTTAGGGAGAGTGAAGGGTTCAACTGCCCCAGCACTGCACCACAATTTTTACAGCAAACCCATCCTGAAGAAGACACAGTTTGTCTCAAATTCAATTGCACTGCACCAAAAGGTGGTCACAGCACCTGGGGGAAAATTAAAATAATCCCCAAAACCCAAACACCCTCAAGTTTCAAACTCCAGAGCATCAGAAGTAGAAGACTCCTGATCTGTAGCAGGGGGCCCTATTAAGATCATTATTTGCTGTCAGAGTCTTAAACAGCCTGCTCTAAATATAGACCCATTTAAAGCTTTTCTAGGGGAAAAAATAATTTAGAAAAAAATCTAAGTGACTTAGAATCAAGAGTGACACCAAGACAGAGCCACAGCAGTGCAGACAGACTGCAGCAAGGTGATCTTTAAAGGCAAACCTGTGCACCTGCACTCCCTGGGGAGATTTTCAGTGCAGAGCTGCATCCTCAGTGCTCTGCTGCATTTGGTGCTGCAGCACCATCAGTGATTCCTCCTCCCTGTTCTGGGAGCTGCCTGTCAAACCCATTCCCAGAAGGGAACCTGCCTTTGTTAGGGGCTTTACAGGTGATGTACACCTCAGCCAAAAGCAGCTTTCCCTGCCAGGATCTCTGCACTGCAGTCCCTAGGCACCCATGGGTCTGCCAAAGCACAAGCAGTTAAAGCTGGCAGAGCCCCAGACAAGAAGGTTTATATCCTTTTCAAAACTCCACTTCAACTTTATGTACTCCAGGGAATTTTGTCGTCTGTGCACATAATCCCCTTGGGAATCCTGAAGTCTTGGTGATAAATCCCTGGAGCTGGTTATAAAACACAGAAGTGCTTTTGATCACGGGGCAGATGCCAGCGTGAAGTGGTGTTTGTTCCCTCTTTGTTCTCCTGGAAGAAGGGAGTGCAAACACAGGGCTGTCTTCCCCTTTCTCCCTGCTGGTGTTGGAGCCTTTACCCTCACAGTTCTCTCCATTTCCATGGAATAATAGCACCAACAGAACTGCCCCATTCCCAGGCAAACCCAAATGCAGAGGGAAGGGTTTGCTGGGAGCACTCACTTCCACAGACAGCGTGGGCACCAACACCCCTCAGAGAGCAGCCTCTCTGTCAGCCAATTAAACCAGACCAAACACAAAGCTCCTCTGCTTCCAAAAGGACTCATTGTCATTGTGTTTATTCTCTTAAATTAATCCAGATTAATTTCTACTGCACACATAAAATACAGTATTCTCACATCAGTGTACTGCCCCAGGTGAAGATCTTTATTTCTGTAGCATTTTTTCCCTGCAGCCACATCACATTTAAGCCTTTCCTGCCCGTAAGGTGACTCCAACCTCTTCCCTACCACACATCCAACCAATTTCCCAGCAGACCAAGCCACCTGGCAGCAGGAGAGACTTGGAGCAGGATTAGGATTCTCTGTAGGGATGCAGGAAAACAGCTCCCGTTTCTCCTGAGAGAAACAAACAATTCTAATTTGGAAGCTGCTTTTTAATGCAGTTGGTGGGTTTGGTTTGGTTGGTTTTTTTTTTCCCTCCTCCTGCTTTTTAGAAAGCTGTTTTGAGCATAGACTGGGAGGTTTGAAGCAGCACTGAATCTTAATGGGCCTCTCACGTGCACAGGCAGCTGCTCCCTGCCAGACTGGAGCTGCTCAGAAACACGTACAGAAACATGTACGGACTCTTCCCCACAAAAGAAAGTGGAAGCGGCCTTAGATGCTTCTCTTTTTCTGTTGTGTTTGAAACAACTGACTCCACCAGCCAAAGAACATCCCCTCCATTGCAACCCACCTCCCCAAAGGGGAATAAAACCACTGGATGGAAAGGAAAAGCTCTGAACCCCTGGCAGAGGAAGCCCTGGCGCCTTTGCAGCAGAGACAAAAGCGGAGACACAAAAGCTCAGCCCCACTCCCTCCCTGCAGGAGGGTCACAACCAAGGGGATCTCTTTCCCAGGGAAATGTTAACGCTGTGTCCTGCACCCAGAGCCAGGGATCAGCCAGGTGAGGTCACTGGGAAGGGAGGAGCACACAGGCAGTGCAGCCCTGGTTTGGATCTGCCGGCAGCAGCAGTGGGGGAGAGATGGAGCAAAGCTCCCAGGAGAGCAATCAGAGCTGCCGAGCAAATCATGGAAGCATTTCCTCTGAACGAGCTGCTCCCTTCCCAGCAGCTGGCACACCTCTCCCTGTGCTGGCTGCACTGCCTAAAACACCAGTTCCATGGGGAACCAAGGTCAGGCATGGCCAAGGAGCTTGGCTGGGTCACCACCCCTGCAGAGCTCACCTTGTCTCCAGCCATCCTGTGTGAGCTCAGCCTTCAGCCACCTGCATTCCCAATGCTGGAATGCTTTGGGTTAGGAGGGATCTTAAAACCCAGCCCATCCCACCCCTGCCATGGGCAGGGACATCTTCCACTATCCCAGGCTGCTCCAAGACTGGCCTTGGGCACTTCCAGGGATCCAGGGGCAGCCACAGCTGCTCTGGGCACCCTGGGCCAGGGCCTCCCCACTGTCCCAGGGAACAATTCCTAATTCCCAATATCCCATCCATCCTCACAGGGAACAATTCCTAATTCCCAATATCCCATCCACCCTGCCAGGGAAAAATTCCTAATTCCCAATATCCCATCCAGCCCTGCCCTCTGGCAGTGGGAGCCATTCCCTGTGTCCTGTCCCTCCATGCCTTGTCCCCAGACCCTCTCCAGCTCTCCTGGAGCCCTTTAGGCCCTGCCAGGGGCTCTGAGGTGTCCCTGGAGCCTTCTCTTCTCCAGGCTGAATCAACATGTTAAAAGTTAATATACCAAAGACTTCCACACATCTTTTGGGACACTCGATGGCAGTAAGGGACCCTCCCCTTCCTCTCTAGACCTCCTTTCCTTCCTAGACCTCCTTTCCTCCAAATAACCCAGGGAAGTCAAATGTGACACCATGAAGGATTTGCCTCCTTTGGGACCAATATCCTGAATTTTGAGCTGACAGTTCACAAGAGGGAAATCTGCTGACACAGAGGCTGTGATGCTGCACGAGCACTTTTGCATAGCAGCTGTTTAAGGGCAGTGTTTGGAATGCAGGGATCACCCCAGAGGGTGAAAACACTGAGGGAGAGACCTCGAGCAGCCTGAAAAAATAGGAAAAAATATCAGCAGAAAGGCTGCTGGGACACTTGATGCTACTCTACTAAGCCAGTCAGAGATCACTGGCTTCTTCTGCTTTACAAAAGAAATAGAAACTTCAGTCTCAGGCAGAGCTATTTGATTACAGAGCAGATCTGGGTTAGCAGATAACAGCTGGAGTGGAGGAAGAGTGCCAAGCCAGGGCTCTGAGCCCAGACAGCCCAGCTACAACAAACTGCAAAGGGGAGAGGAACTGCTCTGACACACAACCCAGGACACAGGATTGCTCCTCACAGCTGTGAGAAACCCCAGCCTGCAGCCTGTCACTGCTTTTCACTTCCCATTTTCTAAGCACATCCCACCCTCCACCCGGGCAGAGCATTTCCAGGAACACTCAGGACTGTCAGCATTCCTGGGAGCTCAGCATCCCTCAGGGCAGTGAGCACAGGGGTGGAACAGGCAGGACAGAGCAGCTGCAGTACTGCCCAGAGGGATGGAAAATGAGGATCTGCCCTCTCTGCACTTCAGCCAAGCCTAGAATGGCAGGTTTGAACCAAAGAAGACATTCGTATTTTTGGCTTGGGTCATCAAGGTCTGGGAGGGGCCACATGATGCTGCCCAGCCCCACAGCAGGGTATTTTAGGGCAGTGCTTTAATGGGATCAGAGCCCCTCTGCTCTGGAGCCAGGCTGGGAGAGCTGGGGGTGCTCACCTGGAGAAGAAAAAGATCCAGGAAGACCTCAGAGCCCCTTTCAGGGCCTAAAGGGGCTCCAGGAGAGCTGGAGAGGGACTGGGGACAAGGCATGGAGGGACAGGACACAGGGAATGGCTCCCACTGCCAGAGGGCAGGGCTGGATGGGATATTGGGAATTAGGAATTGTTCCCTGGCAGGGTGGGCAGGCCCTGGCACAGGGTGCCCAGAGCAGCTGGGGCTGCCCCTGGAAGTGTCAAAGGCCAGGCTGGACACGCCTTGGAGCCACCTGGGATGGTGGAAGATGTCCCTGCCAATGGAATGAAATTATCTTTAAGGTCCCTTCCAACCCAAACCATTCAGGGATTCTGTCTCAGGGCCAGCACACAGGTACAGGGGACATTCATGGCTCAGCCCCTTGTCACTGGTACAACCTGAGCTGAACAAGTTCACAGACACAAAATGCAGTTTGAGGCACATCTTGGTTTCAAGCAAAATACTCCCCCCAGCAGAGAGGCGGAGGTGAGAGATGAGGTGGTCCAAGAAACCATTAAGGAAACTCTTCATGCTGAACATGAGTGTCAAGGTTTTGAGGAGCTCAAGGGCTCAAAACCCCCTGCAAGTCATTTGTGACTCAACCATGTGTAAACCATGCTAAGCCAAATCCCAGAGCTGGCTTTGATGACATCCAATCCACCCAGAGATCAAGAGTCCAATGCCACATTTCAAACCCCCCAGAACATGAGAGGAGCTGAGTATTTTCTTATACTTGTACACAATAGAATTTATGAAACAGATAGCAAAAGCCATCCATCTTCATTTATAAGTCATGGCTTTTGCCTTTGTTAAATTTAATTGCTTCCCCTGTGGCTTCAAATCAAGGGCAGATTCTATTAAAAGTAATTACTTTGCTGTGCAGCTGGCATAGCAAAGTTGCTTGATAAAGGTTAATCTACTAAGTGATGGCAGCTTCCAAATGAGGGTGATGATTTTCATTAATAACTTCATGAGGAAGATGATGCTGGAATTTACACGTGCATTGACATGATAGCCTCAGTTCCTGAGGGTTCTGTGTCCCCATCCATGGCCCAGGACAAGCATGACACTGGGGCCATGGGGTCTTGCTGCAGGTGCCAGGCACTGCTCCCTGTGTCACCCACAGGGTTTCCACTCACACTCATCCTCAGGGATGTGCAGGCTGTGGTCTGCTCCATCCCTGGAAGTGTCCAAGGCCTGGTTGGAGCCTGGGATAGTGGAAGGTGTCCCTGGCCATTGCTGAGGGTTGGAAGTGATGGGCTTTGAAGTGCCTTCCAACCCAAACCCTTTTAGGCCAGTATAGAATCAGCATCCCCCCTGTGATGTGCTCACTCCAGGCCATTTTCTCTTCAGGATTCTTTTTGTTTTCCATAGTTCCAGCAGAAGGGAAAGCAGGGGCAGGAGCCCCCTAATAATCATCAGACAAAGTGGGACCTTTGTCAGGAGGAAGGCTTCAAACAAACCCCTCCTTTTTCTTTCTTTTCTCCCTGCAGAGCAGCAGCCCAGAAATGCAGCCCATCCACAAGGGCTGCAGCATTCTGTGCAAAAGGCCACTTGTGCCACACAAATAATTGGAGAAAGGCCAGGAGATATAAAAAATACACTTTTTTCACCCCACTAATGCCATCTTTTAGCTGCACTGGAGGATTTTAGTCCTCCCACTCATGACCAGAATGTTCAGTTATGCACCAACAGCACTGCTGCTCTCTCCAGACTAACTAAAGCTGGTCTAATGATCCCTTGTGGATCTCTTCCAACTCAAGATATTCTATGAATCCTGTGGGTTTAGGCACCAGGACATGGCAATTCAGTGCCTACTGTGGCAGATTTACAAAAAGGCCTTAAGCATTTTCATGTTTTTAACCATCAGAACCCAGTTTTATAAGCAAGCTGTAGATATTTCATGGAAAATTAGACCAGCTCTCTCAACCACAGGAAAGTTTTACACCATAAATCACAAATGCCTCTGAAATCAGGAGCTTGAGAAAAAAAAAAGGTTAAGAATTAGAAGCTTAGCACTAGCTATTTTTAACATAATACTGAGAGTAACACCCTGCAAGCAACACACACACATGCTCTATGAATAAAGTAAAAATTCAGCCTTCTGCACACGCCTGCCCCTCCGTGAAGGGAGCTGCCATCTGCATGTTGAAAGGATTATTTTCCACGTGGGAGGCCAGAGAAAGGGGGAAAAAAATCCCAGAAACCTGCTAGGAAATGCAGTCAAGAGGGCAAGTTGTCTCCTGTTTCAGCAAGCAGAGGTGGTCCACGTGGAATGGCTCTGGCAGAGGGGAGTGAGCCTTCCACCATTAATTGTCCTTCAGGGAATTAATTAGGGAATTAGGTAACATCAGGGAGAGGCTTGAGACTGAAAGTTCTGAAAGGGGTGACCTGCTGGATATTAACCTTGGAACCATCTTCCTGTAAGGTGGAAACACCTCTTGGCACCTCTCTTCCAACCCAGCTGCACAGTTTTCACCCCATTAACCACAGTCATGTAAAGTTTCAGCTGCCAGGGCTCAGCCCCTGGCTCTGGCCAGTCCCAGATGGGACACCCCAGCTCGTTTTTCCTCTGAATAATGAAAAGCCACTATGAGCACCTCTGTTCCTGCTCCTCCAGCAGGACAAAGCCCATCAGAGCAGCAGGTTGCTGCTCCTTCCTTGCCTGCTGCACTTCTTGAAGCCATTTGTGGCCATTCCCATCTCCTCAGTCCTTGGTTTCCTAGTGGTTTCCCCTTGGTTTCCCAAGCTCTGCCTTCCCTTGTGTCTGTGACAAGGATTTGTACTCTGGGGGTTTCAATTTCCCCTTGGTAGTTATCACTCCAGAGCAATAAAAATCCCCTCGGGTCAGATGCAAACAACACGTGGCTCCCACTCCTCCTAAATCAAATTTTACTGGAAAGTCACGGGAAGCTCAAACATTCCCAAGACTAGAAAGAGAAAGGAGCTATTTATTCTTGCAGTTACACCAAGCGAGAGCTGAAAAGGTGTTACATTGCTGCCAGCTTAGCTACACATTCAAAAATAAATGTGTTTTCTTGGTGATGGTGAGAGTGCAAATCTCCAGGGAAAGCAAAATCAGAATGGAAAGCCAGCAAAGCAAAGTTATTTATTCAGACTACGGCTGTCAGAAGGGTCTGTTCTGATCAAAGGCTGTTCTGCTGCCCAGGGGGAAAGGTGAGCAGCCCTACCTGCAACTGACAGGTGAGAAAAGCAATGAATTCCTCACTGGGAGCAGGTGAAGCAGCCCAGCAGGGACACGGGGGATACCCAAGGGATGAGCATCCAGTGCCACCTGTGTGATTCAGCAAGTCAAGGCTGTGCCAGGCTCTCCATGGGCAGCTTTCCCTTGTAATTATGTGGGGGAACAAGCAGCCATTTCAGCAGAGTCCTCTTGAGTTTGATCCAGCCTTCAGTGGACAAATGGAGCGGTCAGAACCATCCTGCCACGGTGTCACTGCTCCAGAGGAGAGGAGGGATCCCTCAGGGACATGGGCCACCCCTCGGGGCACGGGCCACCCCTCGGGGACATGAGCAGTCCCTCAGAGACACAGGTCACCCCTGTGGGACACAAGCAGTCCCTCAGGGACATGAGCAGTCCCTCAGAGACACAGGTCACCCCTGGGGGACACAAGCAGTCCCTCAGGGACACAAGCCACCCCTTGGTGACATGAGCAGTCCCTCAGGGACACGGGCGACCCCTCGGGGACATGAGCACTCCCTCAGGGACCCAGGCCACCCCCCATGGATATGAGCCACCCCTTGGTGACATGAGCCACCCCTTGGGGACACAAACCATCCCTCAGGGACATGAGCCACCCCTCAAGGACATGAGCTACCCCTCAGGGACATGAGCCACCCCTCAGGGACACAAGCTGTCCCTCAGGGACACGGGCCACCCCTCGGGGACACGGGCCATCCCTCAGGGACATGGGCCACCCCTCAGGGACATGAGCAGTCCCTCAGGGACAGGAGCACTCCCTCAGGGACACAGGTCACCCCTGGGGGACACAAGCACTCCCTCAGGGACCAGGGCCACCCCTCAGGACATGAGCCACCCCTTGGTGACGTGAGCCACCCCTCAGGGAAATAAGCCATCCCTTAGGGACATGGGCCACCCCTCGGGGACATGAGCAGTCCCTTGGTGACATGAGCTACCCCTCAGGGACACAAGCCGTCCCTCAGGGACACGGGCCACCCCTCGGGGACACGGGCCATCCCTCGGGGACACGGGCCACCCCTCGGGGACATGAGCAGTCCCTTGGTGACATGAGCCACCCCTCAGGGACACAAGCTGTCCCTCAGGGACATGGGCCACTCCTCGGGGACATGAGCAGTCCCTCAGGGACATGAGCCACCCCTCGGGGACATGAGCCACCCCTCAGGGACACGGGACACCCCTCAGGGACACAATCCATCCCTCAGGGTTATGGGCCACCCCTGAAAGACAGGACAGGACGGTGCTTACCAGGGGAAAGGACCAGGCCTCATGGCGGGGCTCAGCAGCTGCAGCACGACAGTGCAGGGATCGAGGTGAACACGAGTCAGGATGGATTTCTATCCTGAGTCAAATTGCACTCCCTAAAAGAACAAAAATATTTTAGGGCAGTGTTTTAAATATGATCATAGGCCCTCTGCTCTGGAGCCAGGCTGGGAGAGCTGGGGGTGCTCACCTGGAGAGGAGAAGGCTCCAGGGACACCTCAGAGCCCCTGGCAGGGCCTAAAGGGGCTCCAGGAGAGCTGGAGAGGGACTGGGGACAAGGCATGGAGGGACAGGACACAGGGAATGGCTCCCACTGCCAGAGGGCAGGGATGGATGGGATATTGGGAATTAGGAATTGTTCCCTGTGAGGATGGGCAGGCCCTGGCACAGGGTGCCCAGAGCAGCTGTGGCTGCCCCTGGATCCCTGGCAGTGCCCAAGGCCAGGTTGGATGGGGCTTGGAACAGTCTGGGATAGTGGAAGATGTCCTTGCCCTTGGGAAGAAATGGGCTTTAAGGTCACAGAATCCCAGAATAATGAGGTTGGAAGAAACCTCTAAGATCATCAAGTCCAACCTATGCCCTAACACCTCACCTAGACTATATCACCAAGAGCCATGTCCAGTCTTTTTTTAAACACATCCAGAGATGGTGATTCTACCACCTCCCTGGGAAGAGCATTCCAGTACTTTATTATTCTTTTGGTGAAAAATTTTTTCCTAATATCCAACCTGTACCTTCCCTGATGTAGCTGGAGACTGAGTCCTCTGGTTCTGTCAGTGCTGCCTGGTGGAAGAGACCGACCCCACCTGTCTGCAACCTCCCTTCAGGGAGTTGTAGAGAGCAATAAGGTCACCTCTGAGCCTCCTCTTCTCCAGGCTAAACAACCCCAGCTCCTTCAAGCATTCCTCACAGGGTTTGTGTTCCCAGCCCCTCACCAGCCTCGTTGCCCTGCTCTGGATGGCTCAAGCATCTCAAGCATCTCAAGCATCCTTCCCAAACAGAGGGGCCAGAACTGGACACAGCACTGTCCTCCCAAACCATCCAGTGGAATAATTTGGAAATAGGATCCATACTCCCAAATGATGCCAGCTCAGCCCTGGAGCTCTGAGTACTTTTGATTGGCAGAAATGGGAGATGCAGCTCTAGGATTTGTGTAAAGATCAGTAAAACCCAGCCTTGAGCACGCCTAGCAGCGTGTGACCCTCCCTGGGTATTTTTGGTAATTTTTGGGTAACAATGTGTACATTACACTGCAAGTCACATCACATGTAGTGGATTGCTGCCAAATCCAAGGCAGGAGCTATTCCTGGTGCCTCCAACCTGAGGAGATGTTACATTTACAGAGCAATTTGATATTAATATAAAAGGAGAAAGAAGAGCTAAAAGTGAGTTATTTGTTTCTTATTTTTATGGCCACTTTGATTCTTTAGCACAAAAGAGGGAAACAAAACCCACACCAAAACCCTAAAAAAAACAACTACCCTTCAGATTTTTAGCTAAAAACAGGTTATTGGATGCCCCGGAGCTCCCTCTTCATCATTCTCTGTATAAATCAGACTGAGAAAGAGCACAGCCAACCCTCACAGTCACCTGCAGAGTGGGATGCTCATGCACACAAAGCCAAGATTTAGAGCTAACCCAAAGGCAGAGCCTCTAATTCATCACAGTTTTAATTGGTTTCAGTCCCCAAAGAAATACTTCAGTAGACATGAACTGAACCTGGCAGCCACGCAGGGATGGGAGAGAGGCACACACTGATTCTAGGGAGAGATCTTTAAACCACAAGACCAAGCCTTGGACACTCAAATTGGTTTCTGTGGAAAAGCTGTAATGAAATTTTATGGCTCCTTCAGAGGCACAATAGAACTGGTTGAATTTGAGCAACCTTCAGTGAAAAACATACATAAAACAAACCTTTTCTTCCCTCCTTTTTTAAAAAGAAAAACCTTGCTGCTTTAAAAAAAAATGAAGCAGGAAGGAGAAGGTAAAGAGAAACTGGATAAAAAATGCCCTCCTTTTTCCCCTCCTCTTTAAAATCAGAGGTATTTTACCTCCCCTAAGGCACCAGAATGTAATCATGAAAAAGCTGAATGAAGCAAAAGTTTTGTGGAGGTTCACGTGTGGATTTGACCTAGATACAGTGAACATTCTTGTGATTAATACAGAGGTTATAATTTTATACCAGAGCACTCCAACTCCAGCTCTAAAACAAATTGGACAGAGTGTCTTATTACTCCCTCATTCCCCCTGATAGATCACTAAATAGCTGCGTGCTTTAATTATTTGAAACAGACCACAATTCGTTATTTCCCCTTTGAATTCTGCTGCAGAGTTGGATTTTCTTTCATGCCCTGCAAACTGCTATAAAGGGACTGGGATACTAAAGGAATATTAAACCCTTTTGCCCACATGCCAAAATCTGTAGGAGGTACCAAATGCTCATAACACTGCCCACACTACACACTCCACTCCACCTGAGAGATTGTTTAAAGCTCATAAAGATTAAAAAAAAAAAAAAAAAGCAGGTGAAAAGGAAAATTTGAAAGGCAAAATAAAAGCAGGCTTCCTGGGTTTCAGAGTAATTGGGTTTATTTGACATCCCAAAGCAGGATGTTCTGGAATGGTTTGGGCTGCAAGGGACCTTAAAGATAATCTAGTTCCAAGACCCAGAAGTTTAAAAAGTCTTTAAAAACTCAAAATCAGCATTACTTTTCCACTTTTGCTGCCATTTAAAGCAGTGTTTCTGACTTTCAACAGGGTTTGTAGCCTATCATCCCTTCACTGATCCACATGTGATGCCCCCAGAGCCTCCTAGCCCGGAGAGCAAGCTCCCTGTCCTGGCCTGACCCCACCTGGGCTCAGGTACAGCAATTAAGTGACCATGGATGTCTTCACAGCATCAGCTGGCACCTGCACCCACCCTGAATTTAGTGGCAACCACACAAAACTCACAGCCAGCTTCCCTTAACAAACCAGCAGCAGGGCAAATGTTTGCTGTAGACTGTAGACACAGTAGGGAAAAAAATTGAGAAAAATTTTTTTTCTAATTTATTAGAAAAATTAAACCTCCTTAGACACATATTAAACTTCCTATGAGACACAGTGTACAATATGTGGGAGGAAGGAAAACACTGTGGCCTCCCTGACAGGACACATCCCTGGGGGATACTTTCTCACCACATCTCATGCAATTAGATGAAAAATTATAAACTACAGCATCTCTGCCAGGGCAGAGCTAATCTAAGGCTGGTTTGATGACTACAACCCCTGCTCTGGCTTGTCAGGTGTGAGCATCTAATCACACCTCCATTCTTAACCTACTTCAGCTGGCTGCTGAGCTTTCCTTCATTTCTCACCAATTAAGCTTCCCCAGACCACCTTTCCTCAGCTTTAATTCTCCTGGTTACCTGAGTAGCCAGGGCTGATTTATAATGTTCTGCAGGTAATTAATCCACTGATGCCAGCCTGAACAATCACAGAACAGGTTGGGCTGGAAGGGACCTTGAACTCCATGTCATTACAGCTCCCTCTTTCCCAGCCCAGTTTTCTCCATTTGTGGGGACAAAAAAAATGTTGCTCTGGGGAGAAGGAGGCAACACAGGTACATCAATAGCTAAACAAATATCTGTAATATCTGCCAGGAACTTTGCAGCACAACCATCACCACCAGTGACTTCTCCTCATCCTCCAAGCCCATCACTTGGCACTGCTATCTGGCTAAGAGATGTGCCCAGGCCATCCAAGAAAAAGTCCTTGGATGTTCCCTCCAATGAGAGGGAAACTGGGAAAGCAAAGAATAGAGCCAGCTCACTCAGGCATCTCCATCCATTTCATGCTTTCAGCATTCATCCCATAAAAATTCATCTTGCCCTACAGACAGCATTTTAGAGAGAATAGAGGAGAAAGTTTCTCTTCTTCCTACTTTATGCCCAGAAGGCCAAAATCAACACATCCCTGCAAACAGACTGGGACAGGTACTAAACAGCTGAAGAATGCACTTTCTCCCCAGGCTACATATGTCTAAGTGACATTTGATTCCACTGAAAGGCAGATTCGTTTGTATCTGGGAAAAAGGCAAGCATGGAATGTGAGCTTATTTTGAACGGAATCAGCATTGTGGTAGCCAAAGCTCATTAATTATGAATTTTATCAACTGTTCACTGAAATTTGTTCTGCTAACACAGTGTAACTGCCTGCAAAAGCAGTGCTTTCAAAGGAGAAAAAGCCAAGCTATGAAATAACCCACATCCTTCCTTTTCCAGGAGCTATCCCATGCTTGTTCCAGAACAATTACAACGCTGGGAGAATCCTTGAGGTTCTCCAAGCATCTCAGCAAGGCATTCATTGCCAGGAAAAAGTGCTGAAGGGCATAATGGGGTGAAACATGAATGTGGAGCACAGGAAGGAGCTCTCCTGCTTGCACTGCTGGGGTCCTGGCAGGGTGCTTAAGAAATTTGTCACTGAACATTCCCGTGTTTGAGGGATATTTTCTGCTCTTCAGCTGGGCTGTGAAACAAGGAGTAAAAGCAACAACCACCCCACAGCCCCAGGCCTCAGAGAGTGAGTCAGCCCCACTCAAACACTCACTCCCAAGGATCCCATTAAGTGCTGAACCAAGAGAAAACATCACAGGGCAGCTCTGCAGGGCACAGGCAGCACTTAACATTGCAATTATTTAGAGAGACACTGATTTTAATCAGCAAGCAGAGCCTCTCCACTTAATTTCATTTTACATGCACACACGCAGGCCTATCTTGGCAAAGGCAGAGCAGTGGTTTGGAGGTGAGGAACAGGATCATCCTCCACAGAACAGCACTCCCAAACAGCTCTGCTCCTGGAGGAACTGGGTTTGAACCAAGCCTTTCAGCCCAACAAAGTCTACACTACCACTCTTCCACTAACAACAACTCTCCCCCTACTACTCCCTGCAGTCTCTGCCCTTCCTTAAACACCATTTTTGCAGAGTTGCCCCACCTGTGGCTGATGGGCCCAGCTGTGCCTCCTGGAGAGTCCATTGGGAACAGCTGGGACCTCCAGGAGAGCCCCTGCATGGACACACGGCCCCCAGTATCCATCACTCAGCACACAGGGATCAGCAACTGATTTGTCTGTGTTTGTTGGAACTAGATGCTCTTCAAGGTCCTTCCTAAACCAAACCAGCCTGGGATTCCATGTTCCTTCATGTTCAAAGAGCAGCTGTTGGGCTAAAACACACTGCTTCCACCAGGGAAGCAATGGAGGACATGAGATGCTCTCCCAGTAAAACACACTGCTCCCACCAGGGAAGTAATGGAGGACATGAGATGCTCTCCCAGTAAAACACACTGCTCCCACCAGGGAAGCAATGGAGGACATGAGATGCTCTCCCAGTAAAACACACTGCTCCCACCAGGGAAACAATGGAGGACATGAGATGTTCTCCCAGTAAAACACACTGCTTCCACCAGGGAAGCAATGGAGGACATGAGATGTTCTCCCAGAAATTAAAATAAACCTGGGGAACAAAGATGTGGGAGTTGTGCAGGGGCTGAGATCTTCACAGTCCACTTTGGGTCTTAGCACCAGGGAAGCTCGAAGTGCCCAGCTGAGGGGAGAGCCACATCCCCAAAACTGCGGGGTGACCTTCAGGGCTCCATTTCTGTTACCAGAGCCACTGGAAATGAGGTCTGACTTGTCCCCTTTGTCACCCTGGTGAAAGCATTAACTCAGCTGGTAATTAGAGAGGCCTCAGCCAGGTATGTTAATGACTATGCAAGAGTTTCTGTTAATCAGCTGTCGGTGAACAATGGTATTTCTCAGATCGTTTCCAGATGCAAAGCTGTTAGAGGGTATTTTCATCAATGATCTGCATTACATTTCCTCCTAATCAAGGTCCCAGTGATCTTTTGATTGGTATGAAAAGAGATACAGAAATACTACTCAAGTCTAGAGTGATCTATTTCTCCTGTTAACCCCTTCAGGTAAAAGCCATTCAAACAGCAGGAGATGCTGGCTACTGGTATTACCAGATTTTTGGTAACACCGAGAAACAAATGCTGCCCCAGCATGGCAGGACTCCAATCTGAGCAGCCAGCGTGGTGTCACTGCAGAGGAAAACTCCAGCAGCCCCTGCCTGGTGAGAGCACAAGCCATAAAATGTGCTAAAACGAGATGGATTCACAAAATACCAGCGAGCTACAAGGACTTGGAGGGAGGCAGTGCAGCCATCTGTGCCCGGCTCCCAGAGCCAGCCTGGCAGAGACTGTGATTAGCACTGTCCAGACAGATCTTCTCCTGTCTGCTGTCAGCAGCCCTGTCTGCTCCAGAGCCTGCCCATGGCACTAACAGATGTCCCAGGCAGCTCCAGCCCTTGCACAGAGCTCTGAGATTGCATTTCAATTCCCCACAGTGTGAGCTCTGGTGCTGGAAGACAAGAGAAAAGGTGCAAGTTAAAATACAAATTTTAAAAAAATCCTCTTCCTAGGAGTTCAATGAAGAAGATAAAAATGCCCACTTGGCATCTTCTGGCCCTTGGAGGGAACCTCAGCAGAGGTATCAGGAGGTGGGAGGCAGCACAGGCAGGGCCAGAGCTGAGCTGCCAACCCTCAGCAACACTCCCAGCTGCTGCTTGGGTAAGACAACAAAGGCTTTACCTCTTATTTTCAATCTAGGATGTCTTGCAGTTATTCCTACAAGGTCCATTGCTGTTAAAACATCCTGGAAAATGTCCCAGGATACATTTTCCTAAGTACAGAGGTCTCAATTAGTACTTTTCAATCTGTTGACACAGCCTCAAGCCCAGCCAGGTTAGAAAATCTGAGCCCACATATCAAGCCAGAATTGAAATTCAGCTCTGCTCTCCACTTGCACTTCCCAATGAGAATTTATCTCCAAATAAAATAAAACCCCTCCAAATAAATTTTAAAAAGAGAGCGAGAGAGAAAACAAAGAAAAACAAAATCCATCACAAACCAGACAGTTGAGTAGGAAATAAATAGCCCAGAAATACAGCAATAGCTTATGCATATTTGAAATACCCCACAGCTACAGGGTGTAAGCTGCATGAAGAGGTCTGAGCAAAGCCTTTGGGGAGCAGTTTGAGTGGTGGTAGCTCAGAAAAGCAATCACTAGAGCAGTGTGACAACAACCCTGCCTAGGAGAAGCCTCTCCAAAGACACTGAGAGCTGTCAGCTTTGAAAGGAAGCAGCAGGAAAGCCAGGGGCAAGCTAGAGCTGCTGGAAAAGCAGAGCCTTCCTGGCAAGTGTTTTGTTATTAGGCAAAATAATTATCTTACAAGGCAATAGTTATTGTTGCTAATTAATAAGTGGTGTGCTTAATATAAAGCTCTAATTTGAGTGGTGAGGCAGAGCATTAAAGAGGGATTTGGCAAGTGGAAAAGCACCTCCAGCTCCCTGGGTTGTGGGGGATCACTCTCCAGGTGCACACAGGGGGTGGTGGCCACGTTAGTCTCATCCCAAGTCATGGAATCCAGAATCCCAGAATGGATTGGGTTGGAAAGGACATTAAAGCTCTTCTTGTTCAACCCTTGCCATAGGCAGGGACACCTTCCACTGGACCAGGCTGCTCCAAGACCCATCCAACCTGGCCTTGGGGTGCCCATGAGACAATATAATTTTGGTGGTAAATAATTTAAAGGGACACCCAGAGTGCCAGGGATGCTGAGTTTTGCTCCTTCCTTCACGGTGTCTCTCAGAAATCTGCTGCAAACCATACCAAAGGTGATTTCAAGACTCATTTCAGGCTGCTCAGCATCTGCAGAATCCAAGTTCCCACAATTACTGCTGCAAAGAGAGCTTTCAAAACCCTCCTCCAAAGGCATTTTTATCACCTTGGCTGAGCAGTGACAGGCAGCAAAGCTGGTCCTGAATTTGAAACTCCTGGTCAAGTTTAATGTGTAAAACTGCAGGGAAGTTTAATGTGTGAAACTTCAGGGAAGTTTTTTTCCACTTTTTTTTTTTTTTTTTTTTCAAGTTACTGGAAAACCAGCAGGAGTCACGTAACCCAAAATAGAGAGTTTACATGTGACACAAAGCTGTTTGCTTTCCAAAAGCTGAAGTGGGATGGGGACTGTAGGTGTGACAGGACATTTGACAGTCACTCCTCAGTGGCACGAGTAATGACAGGTCCTGGAGCTTGGCTTGACTCATTCCTCACAGACAGGAGCCAGGAATGCCAGCAGGGCATGGTGTGGGGTCTGCCCATGGGAATTAACTTCAAACATTCCCTGCCCATGGCAGGAGGTTGGAACCAGAGGATCTTTAAGGTTTCATTCCAACCCAAAAAGTTCTGGGACTTGATCTCTACCACCACCACAACATCACTGATTTACATTTAAAAGTCATAGTCCAACCTTGCATGATACCAAGGTTGTACTCTATGGTCTTGGACGTCTTCTCCAACCTAAATTATCCTGTGATTCTGTGCCATACAGGGAACCAAGTCTGGGGTTTGCAGGGGTCACTTTTAACTGGTGCATGACTGGGTGGCAGAAACACTTCTGGGAACCAAGCTCATTAAAGGGTGAAACAGGAATTGCCAGAAGCTTATGTATGCATGGTCACGTTCTAAATGATCTCAACACTTCACAGAAAGGCTCCTGCCAGGAAGGCAGGAAGCCTTGGGTAGGGGCAGTGTGCCCTTCTTCCCAGCTGGAGTGCGTAGAGGGACTGGTAGATCCAAGTGATATTTTGCCCCAAACTTGTGTTGGCCTCACCAGGATTTGCCTGAATGTAAAGAGCAATGAGTCAGGTTTTGTGGCTTTGCCTGCTTTTTTAAGGACACAGCTGATTCATACTACAAGATAAAAATTAATCTTGGGGCCAAAAAATAATCCTGAAGGTTGCTGAAGGCAGACAACCTGACTACTTGATAGCTCCAGTGGAATTCTGGCATCCAGCCCTACTCTGTCCCAGCTCTTTGCTGAAGTCACACCATTTGTGGTTGGACTCCAAAGGTCTTCTGCAAGTTGAATGATTCTGTGATCTCCAGCAGCATCACCATCCACCCCCAAAAATCTGAGGCACAAACACCATTTAAACAGACTGTGAACGCTGCGAAGGATCAGCTACTGCAGGGACCTTCTTGGGGGTGCAGTAGGTCAGCCCCAAGATCATCCATCACTGCCCACATTTGCTGTGAGAGGACCAGGAATAGGAAAAGCTGTCACTGTGAGGCTGGAGAGCAGCACCTGATGCTCTGTGCCATCTGCCACCCTCACCAAGTGGCACTTTTCCAGAGCCACATCCCACCCCCTCGTGCCACCAAGGTCAGCCACTCCTGCTGAAGGGTGGAGACCCCCTCCCTGTGCAGGGCCCAGCTCCTGCTGCCAGCACAGCAAAGCCCTTCTCCTCTCACATGTCACACGAGAGCTAAATGCTGGAAAATGTGGCTCCCCAGCAGCCCTGGTGGAAGATGCCAACACTCACACGGTGACACTTACAGTCTGTCATCGACAGCTACAGAAGGATGAGGGGGAGAGAGGTTCTTCTTCTCCACTCCTGACTCTGGCAATCAACAAATTTCCCACTTCCATGCAGAGAACGTTCAGCTTTTCACCCTGATGAGCACAGGGCAGGTTAAAATGCACACCTTAAGCTCATTCACTCCTCAACTTTCTGAGCCATGGGGTGAATTTTAGTGTCTGCTGAAGTCATTCTCAGGGTAAGGAAACAGGAGCCCTTTCTGGAAGTGCAGGAGTGCCAGCACTGCAGCAGAGCTGTTCCAAATGGGAGAAGGCTGGGCCAAGGATGTGGCCACACTTGGACTTCCACTTTTCCACCCCATCTTCGTATCAAAGTTAGGAACAAAGCTAATTTAAGGAGCCCTCACAACTCCAGCAACCCTCTGCCTCTTTCACGCACAGATCCCGCTCTCTAACAGGTTCCTGGTTCAACAAGCTGCCATCCTGTTCTGCCTGAATAATTTAAAATCAGGGAACACAAGCAGCAGCAAACAGGCACAGGCAGGGTAGGACACACACCCCAAGCCCCTCGAATGCAGCAATGGCTTTGTGACCATGCTCTGAAGCTCAGGGTGGAGGAGCTCCTGAAATCCCAGGAGCTCACTTCGATTATCAGCCCTGCCCCGTGAGCTGCCCAGGATCCACCATGGCATTCCTGCATGCCCCATTAACTCCAGCATCTCATCAGCTCCCTCCTTTCTGCTTTTTATCTGGATGCCAGTGATATGGAGTGCTCACATTTACACTTGGCACCACTACAGGCTGTGACTAAAGGGTATTCTGAGCTTGTTCTCATTCTCCACAGCTGCTGGCTTCACCTTCCTTTGCCTGTCTCTGCCCTTGCTCTCTGAACTCCAGGAGCCTCCAGGGGCACTGCCAGCTCACAGCAGCTGTTCCCATCCTCCTCATGCATTAGCAAGTAGAATTTTCCTACAGAAATCCTAAGAAATCTCCTTCCTCACAGCTCCTGCCAAGTGGAAGTGTCAATTTCCCACGTGACAAAAAGCAAATCCTCCACCCGAAATTTGTGAAGTATTGGATCTGGTATTGGCTCAACAGTCAGATATTCTGAGGTCCAATATTCAAGCAGAGGGTCTCCAAAAATAAAGGCAGCAGTTTTAAAAGAGCTCTCAGAAAGGTTTTACAAAGGTGGGTGAATTATCAGAGAACAAGACTACAAATGAGCTCTATCAATGATGTTTGGCTGCTTCCTAGGAATAAGCCAGGAACTGGCAGAGTTGAAGGAATCTCCCTTATAGAAGAAAAATGCCTATACATTAACACTGATAGACCAAATAAAAATGTTTAATGTGGATTTTAGAACAATCCAGATGAGGCCTGATACATCACTAGCAGTGCAGAGTAGGAAGAGATTACAGGGAACAAGGGGAAACAGAGCATTATTTACAATTGCAAATTGTAAATAATTCTTCCTGGGGAAGAAATCCTCCTCTAAGATTCAGAAGCTGGATTACAGAGCCCATTTCAGGGCAGTTACAGGTGACAAAATCTATATAATCAGGAGCTCAACACCCATTTATTTCATCACCTTTCAGCAGGCAGGAGCATCTGGAGCTCTGTGAGCTGCTCCTGCCTCATCATTTGGAGTTCAGCTTCTTCTGGAGCCCAGCTACACAGCCCTGGTTACCCTGCTTATTTACAAGTCTCTTGGAAAAGGAACCCCAGCCAGTTCTGGCTGGTGTAGCCAACAAAAAAAACTCCTTCTAAACAAAAAGCTGGGTCCACATCCAACACATCGCAGGCTGGGCACTCAAAACACATTTTCCCGAGAAAAAAGTGATGGCTCACAGGGGAAAACAGAACCAGGAAGAGGGTAGAAAGGTTCTTTCCTCCAGATATCCAGCTGAAGTCCTGGCAGCTTCCAGGGATCTGGGGGTTTTGCTCAATGAGGCATCCAGCTCAGCTCGCAGTGACGTGATGTGGGGGCATTTAACAGAGATGATGAGTTGGGCCCAGGCTTCTCTGCTCTGGAGGAAGAGCTCAGCTGCCTGGGCTGAGGAAGCAGCTGCTGCTGCTGGAGTGGCTGCCAAAGAAAAAAGAGAAGTGGGAGGACCATAGACTTCAGATGCTCTAGGCTGGCTCAACTGGAAGCTGCCTATTTTTGCCAGAACATTCCTGCCCACCCCAAAGGAAAGCCAACCCTTGTGATCTTCTCTCCAGCCCTGCTTCCTCTTGCCAAGGAGCTCAAACGTCTGTGGTGGCTTGGAGTGAAGTGTCACTGCCATATTTTCTGAAAAATCCTTTAACAGGATTTCTTCTCCTGGGAAACTGAGAAGCCTCAGAGAAAAATGAAAACAACAATTATCTGATTGCTTCTCCTGTGTTTTGCTGCTTTGGAATGTGGTCTGGAGATTGTTTATCCAACAGGTGATTGTTTGATTGGTTTCATGTGAATTGTTTTGACTTAATGGCCAATCACCATCCAGCTGTGTCAGGTCTCTGGAAGCAGTCACAAGTTTTCGTTATCATTCTTTGTAACCTTCTGTCTGTATCCTTTCTCTATGCTTTAGTATAGTTTTAGTATAGCATTCTTTCATATAATATTAGTGCATAAAATAATAAATTAGCCTTCTAAGAACATGGAGTCAGATTCTCAATTCCTTCTTCGTCCCGGGGACCCAGCAAACACCACAGTGAAGTGCCAAAATCATGAATGCACTTATGCAAATGCTGAAATAACACAAACCTGAAGTGACAAGCTATTAAGCAGCCTTTAATGCTCAGCATTGTAAAGGATTTATTAAACACTACACTTGAAAGGCCAGGACAAACTGGGAAGTGGGAATTTGAAATAATTTGGCAATCTCATTACACCCTCAAGTAGCACAGGGACCAACTGAACCCCAAATATTTCACAAGACAAGGTCAGTGCTGTTTCCTGCACTGGACTTAGAAAGGAAAGCCCCAAGGATAAATCCATGTGCCCACAGCCCAGATTTTGGATGTCTTGGCCCATGTCCTCCACTGCTGTAGCTGCTCTGTTGCCTCTGCCCAGTACTTTCTGGAGAAAAGTGGGAAGCGGGAGGAATGGCAGAGGAGAGATGTTATGGGCTGACTGCAACCATTCCCAGTCCCTCAGGGGACAGGGACAGAAAAGCTGGGAATGAAGGAGCAAAGCCCAGCTTGGGCAAAGAGGGTTGGAGAGAAAGCGTTGGTTTAATTTTTGTCTTTGTTTTTCACCATTCAAATCTATTTTAATCATTGAATCATGTGGGTTGGAAGGGACCCACAGGGGTCATGGAGCCCAACCCCTGGCCCTGCACAGACACCCCAACAACCCCACCCTGTGCATCCCTGGGACCTTTGTTCAAATGTTCCTTGGGCTCTGGCAGCCTGGGGCTGTGCCCATTCCCTGGGGAGCCTGGGCAGTGCCCAGCACCCTCTGGGGGAAGAACCTTTTCCTGGTCTCCCACCTGCCCCTGCCCTGCCACAGCTCCAGCCATTCCCTCAGGTGCTGTCCCTGTCACAGAGAGCAGAGATTGGAGCTGTCCCTCAGGAGGAAGCTGAATTCTGCTCTCAGGCCTCCCTCCAGTCTCCTCCTCTCCAGGCTGCACAAATTTTAGCAATAAATTAAATTAATTTCTCCCAAGGCAAGTCTGTTTTGTTCATGACAGTAACTGATGGATGATCTCCCTGCCTTTGTCTTGATCCAGGAGATTTTCCACTTTATTTTCTCCCTCTGTCCTGCCAAGGAGGAGCAGGGAGAGAGCATCCAGGAGGGCATCTGGCAGCTGCCCAAGGCCAACCCACCCCATGTGGAGAGAGAGAGACCTCTGGAACAGAAAACTGCTTTCAGAGGCAGACCTAATTTGGCTTGGAGTTCAGTTTTTGGCTGTCCTATCCTCTCCCCACCCCTTGGATCTCATTTCACATTAAGGTGAAAGCAATGACAGCTGATTTTTCAAGTCTGGAGACACTCCTCTGACATTTGCACAATGCCTTTACCTGGGAATGTGCCTGCAGCAAACTGGCTGCCACTTGCAGAGGAGCATCAAGCACTGCCTTCCACTCACACCAAGAGCAAACAAAGTACAGCATGAAGATACTTGGGAAAGTGGAGATTTTTGTGGGATTTTTTGGGTTGTTTTGGGTTTTTTGTTTGGTTTGGTTTGCTTTTTTTGGGGGGGGGGTGGGTTTTTTTGTTTTTGTTGGTTTTTTGTTTTTTCATTTTTGGTTTTTTACATTTTTGGTTTTTTGGGGTTTTTTTTTATAAAAAAGTATATGGTTACTGTGAGAGCAGGCAGCTGATGAAACCATCCTGTCAATCTCTTTCAGCCTTCCATCTTGTTCTGCATCTTTTTCTTCTTTTGGCCCATCCTTTTTTTAAAAAATGATTTGTTTCTTCTCCTCCACTTCACTCAAAGGAACCTCAAATCATCACAAGTACAGAGCCTGGCTTCTGAAACAGATTTCAGCAACTGTCAGGATTCCCAACACCCTGAGAATTGTGTGTCACATCCAGCAGAAGGGAAGGAGGACAGGTGGGAAAAGAGCATGGCAAGAGCTGAGAGTTACCCTCTGTATTCCAGGGAGCCTGCAA
Organism: Agelaius phoeniceus; assembly: GCF_051311805.1. Classification (NCBI taxonomy): domain Eukaryota; kingdom Metazoa; phylum Chordata; class Aves; order Passeriformes; family Icteridae; genus Agelaius; species Agelaius phoeniceus. Next base: position 12,001,191 of record NC_135271.1, on the reverse strand, counting down.
GATGATTGCAGAAGCCAGAGAATGGTTGCAGAGCAGTCTGAGGGCAAGGAATGGGGCTGTGACATTTCTCCTGAGACTTTTCAGCTCCCAAGACCTTACAGGAAAGCAGTGAGACCTCACTTGAGTGCTGAGCTCTGGGGCTGCCGACACAGGAAGGACACGGAGCTGCTGGAGAGAGTCCACAGGGATGGTCTGAGGGATGGAGCCCTCTGCTCTGGAGAGAGACTGGGAAACCTGGGGGGGTTCACCTGGAGGAGAAAAGGCTCTGGGATGATGAAATTGCGGCCTTCCAGTGCCTGAAGGGAACCTGCAAGAAAGGCAGAGACAAACTTTTTATAAGGGCCTGGAGTACCAGGACAAGGGGCAATGGCTTTACACTTACACAAAGAAGGTTTAGATTTGATACTGGGGAGGAATTGTTCCCTGGGAGGGTGGGCAGGCCCTGGCACAGGGTGCCCAGAGAAGCTGTGGCTGCCCCTGGATCCCTGCAAGTGTCCCAGGCCAGGTTGAACAGGGCTTGGAGCAGCCTGGGACAGTGGAAGGTGTCCCTGAACTGGATCCTCTTCAAGGTCCTTTACAACACAAGCCATTTTATGTTTCTATGAAAACAAGAAAAATTAACTCCTTGCAGCACAAAATCTCAACCAGTCCCATCCCAGAAGAGACCAGAGCACCTGGCTCTTGTACAGCTCTTTTTTCTCTATCTCATGAGGATGACACATCTTCGAGATCTTTATTCTCAAAGGCTTCCCATCCAGCTCAGCAGCAATCCCATGTTAGGGGCTGGTTTTGCCAACATGACCCTTGGTAGTGTTCCAGGCCCTGGAGGCTTCAGCTGGAGAGAAAACCTTTGGTTATTTCAGCAGGAGCCACCTTTGCAGCCAAGGAAAGTCTGCAAGGTCTGGTTTTCCCGGGCTCACACAACTCTGCAGCCTCAAGGGGAGCACACAGCGATCACACTGAGTGATCCCATTTATGCTTTCTTGTTTTAATCCCTTCATTTCAAAAAGATTTAGATGGCACAGAAAGGAAGGGAAAAAACCACCCCAAAAACCTGACATTTGGATGCTTGCCTCTTGATGTTCAGCCAAAAAGAGGCACAGCTGTTGTGCCACACTGGCATTTAACCATCACAGAGCACAAGCACGTGGCAAAGCCAAATTATGATGGGTGATGGTTCCCAGGAGTCCAGGAGGAGCCACCCAACAGCCTTGCTGTCAGCAGGAGTGAGGCAAAGGATGGCCCCTGTGGTTTCCTGAGAGCTCCTCATCTCCTGAAGTCAAGGCCTTGCAGAAGGTCAGCCAAACCCCCTGGCTGATGACCTTGTGCTCGCGGAACTGCCAAGAACCTGAAGCCACCTCAGCATTTACAGGGTGGTGGCACCCAGCCCAAGGGCTCCACCCCAGCCTTGAGAGAGCACACACTCCCCAAAACTCAGTTTTGATGTTGTTAAGAAGGTGCAAAGGATGACCAAATCGTAGAAATACGTTGGATTTTTTTCACCCTTAACCTTTCTCCAAGTCATTCCAGAGCTTGCATCCAGCCTAACCAACATAGTTACAGGGCTAAATGCAGAACTGCTTAAAAATCCAACTTTTTAGTCCTCTGACAATCAGTTTCATGGCATTTTATTGCCCTTGGGGAAATGAACGACCTTGACACAGAGCTGGTTTTCCCTGTGCAGCTCTCTGACTCTATTTAGCAGCAGGAAAAGCAGGAACAGAGCCCAGACTGGTGTTACTCAGAATATCAGCTCAGCTTCCAGGATTCTTGAAGCAGTCACTCAGGGAAAGGGAGAGGTGAAGAAATATGGCATTTCTGAATTGTATATATTCCATACATCAACATCCTCCTAATCAACAACAGCTGAAGAACTGCAGAGTGCAGGGGGAGAAGAAAATCCTGTAGATATTGAAGAAACTTTTATATCTATAAATACACATGCATGGATACGTGCACATCCATACTTAGTCTCCAGCCAGCCCAGCCAGCTGGCATTAAATAACCAGGAGATGCTGTAAATTTTGGGACAAACAGCATCTCCTGGGTGCAGCTTTTGCTCTAATCGTGTTGGCATGATTATTTTTTCCTCACGAACAGGACAGGACTGCTGGGGTACATTCTTTGAGCTTTATTTGCAGCATCAGCCTCATCACATGGTTGAGGCAGTGGGAAGATGGCAAAGCTCACGTACAGCCAGCAACAGCCAAAGATTTCTTTGTTGAAAATCACTTTTAAAACTTTCTAGCCAATAGCATATTGAATTGTTCTAGCTAATTACTAAAAGTATACATACACTTACTTCACACAATGCTCACTTGTCTTCTTGCTATTAACAATACACAATACTCCATTATTAAGCTTAAAACCTACTATCTTGCTAAGTATATTTTCCTGCAATTTTAAGATCTGTCTTAGTTAAACCTGAAACTCAAGCTATTGTTTAATGTCTTTGCTTGCTGTGCCATTGCAACTTTTTCTGCTTTCAGACTTTGCATCTGCAGCTAGTTCTAAGTTTCTCTGCTCTTTCTATTTCCAAAGCCTGCTTTTCCAGCTTTCTGAAAATCTTCTTACCTTTACTATGTCCCACACTAATCTTGGTGTTCTATTTTGGAGGGCATAGCCACTTGGTAGGACACACCAGCCGTGGAAAGCCAACACTTGTGTCTGCATTCTGAAAGAAAAAGGTTCATCTGGTGGGTCCAGAGAGGAAGGTTCTTCAAGCCACCTCCTAATGGACAGGTTGGGTTGGCAGTGCTGTGTGCTGCAAGCACATTTGGGGCTGAGCAACAGGGATCACACAGAGGAATCACACAATGATGCATTTGTCTTTTGAGCTGGCAAAGAACCCCAAACCCTCCAGGGCATGGTTATGTCATTCCAAGGGCTGACTCTATTAATCTAACAGCAGATGCAACCAGTTCCCACAAGCACTCCCCTGGTTCCAAAATCTTCCAAGGAGTTGGTGGGAGGGGCGGGGGTGGGGGGGGGGGAACACACATCGGTCTCTTGTTTAGACTCCACTGACACAGCTATTAGTGTGACAGATTAGCTGTTATTGGAACATCCTGCTTGCCTGAAAGAAATATCTGCCAGGAAAAAGCAGAATGGGACCTGAGCACACACCTCCCACCCCAAGGTTACTACTATCCCCATATAAACAGCCCCAGGAAGCCCAGGAGACACAAAATCCCTGATACACCAAAAAAAAAAAACCAAAACCAGAACCTGCTCTGCCCAGTTGTTCAGTGGATGGCAGGGAAGGTAAGAGAAAAATCAATGTGCAAAATGAGAGTCAAATGAAATTCTTTCTATTTGAGCTGCCTGAACAGAGAGAGTGAGAGCTGTGCAGATGGCAAATCCTGAACCAAATGATGAGTCAACCCTCCAAACAGGGGGGCATATTTTAGACCCCAGGGGGTGCAATAAAGCCAACATGAGACTGACTTGAGTGATCTCCTTGCCTTCTGGGAGATGCTGCCCTTGCACTTGTTCCTCTGCATCCCTCACACCCAGCCAGCTCCTCTTGGCTCGTGTCTTTGGCTTGATCCAAACAGAAACGCAGCCCCGCGCTGGGCTAATCTCACTATTTCATTAATCATTTATCTCATCAATCATTTTCAGCCATTTCCCTTGGGCCACCCAGCCTTGCCTGCAGCTGCCAAATTTCAGGCTCGTTTCATCTCTAACCTAGTTTCAGAGCTGCCTTGTCTCCCTGCCTTTCATGTTCCCAGCTCGTGCTCCCCTCACACACTTGAACTGGCTGTCCCTGATCAGCAAAGAGCAGGATGAGGGGGGAGGAACGAGGGGAAGACAGACTTTTTGGGATTGTTGTGTGCTAAAATCAGTGCCTTGGAGCCAGATGGTGGCTGACTTGTTTAATTCTCCTCTAAAAGTGGACTCAAAAGAGGAAGTGGCCTCAAAGTGGGCAGCACTCCATGCCTACAGGTCTGTGATCAGGGCAGAACGTTTGTGCTCTGTGCCCCCACACAACAGCATGTCCTGTGGTGACATTAATTGGGATCAGTGCAAGGGAACCCAGGCTGGGCTCAGCCATTCAGAACATCATTTACCAGCTCTGGAACAAAGCTGTTGCCACAAATTTTAACGCTTTAGGGGCTGGGGAGGTGTGGGTTTGGCACAGCAGTCACATCACTCTCTGCTCTCCCAATGGGGAAGAGATGAGACATCCAAGGAAGGACAAGGCAAAGTGCTCACAAGACCTTCAGCTGAGCCTTTCCTGAGCTCTGCCATATGTCATGGGCTGCTAAGGAGTGAATTTCCCACCCTTGGAAAATCTCACATATGGGCAGAAATGCCTCCCCTTAGCTGAGAGCTGAAAAGCATCTCTTCCATGTAAATGCAGATCTCTTCTGTTCCTCCTTCTCTCTAGGAGCAAAGAGGAGGCACAAGCAGGAGAAACTTTTGGCAAACTGGCCTTTGGCTCTGGGAGCTTTGAGGTGAAACCAGCCCAGCTCCTTCCACCAGGGCTGTGCCGAGGGTGGCAGGTCTGGGAATGCTTGGGCATGGAAGGAAAACCACCCACACCAGGTCCCACAGAATGAACAGCCCTGGCATCAAGTAAAGAAAAAGAGAGAGTTTTAAGACCCAGATTTGACCCTTGCAGTTTCTCTGGTTGCTCAGAGGGGCGGATTCCAAAGATCCCACCCAGCTCCTACAAACCAGGTTCCCAGGTTCTGGAATCCCATGCCAGGCCAAGAGCCCTGCAGGATCAGAGTGTGGCTGTGAATGCAAAACAGGGGCAGCCTCCTGCACCAGCAGCATTCACATTCAAACCCTGGCAGGCTCCAGCCTCCCAGCACATCCCTGTGGAATTCCAGCCCTCTGCTCCCAGCTGAGCTGCTCCTCTCCAGCAGAGCCAGCGCTGCAAATGGCAGTGGAAGGCAGGCACAAGCACCACACTGAGAATCTCTGCTCCTGCTCACCGTGGCATCAGGCAATGCTTCCAATAAACAGCAAGTTCTCCTCAAAAATAGGAGTTTTTAGGGGAACTGGATTTCTGGCAGCTTTATGCAGAGTTGTTTCAGCCAGACAGAAATGCAGAAGTGTCAGGACAAGGCCTGTTCCCCAACAGCAGAGAGGAACTACAGAGTCATTTCGTGATGAAATAGCCACAATGAACAGTCATTTTAAAGAAAGATACAGTCATACAGTCATGGCAGAAAACCAGGGCCTGTTATTTTGGCTCCAGGCTTTGGTTCCATCCTCTTCCAGTGAACTGAAATCTCTGACTCTCTCCAAAGGGCACCCAAACCCTCCCTCTTGGTCTTTCCTCAGAACCCTCCTCTTCAGTGGGTGTATTTTCAAACTTTGGCATGTAAGCTTTTAGGACAAAAAGCTGTGTTTTGGTTCACTGAACACAGATCTGCTGCTCCAACCCTTTAAAAGGGGGTGTGTGTCTTTCTTGTTGCATAAACCTCATGTATTTGAGTCCCTTTCCCTCTGCTAGGAAAGGTGATGTGGGGCCTGTTCCAGAAAATTCACCAGCAGGACCTGTGAATGCTTTAAAAGAGCTCAAGAAGCTGGAAAAAATTGCATGGACAAGTAGGGTTTTTTCCTGTTCTCTCCAAGAGGATAAAAAGCTGGCAATTAATAAAACACCAGCTTAGAAAACCAAACAACTCAAAGGCTTTTGCAATCAGTTCTAGCATTACCTGTAGTCAGAGCTTCTTCCCTTCAAAATACCCTGGAAGACCATTCCACTAAGCAGGAAAGGTATAAAAATATTCCTTAGCAACCCCTGCATCAGAGACCACCCCAGGGTTTTCTGTTTTGTCTTTTTTATCCAATCTATCTGCTCCCAAAGCCCCTGGCAAGCCTGCCTAATGGAGGTTTCTCACCCTTGAACAAGACTGCCTGCAGTATTCAAACACAAAAGGAAATTAAAGACCTTTGAAACATGCACAGAAGAAGTTGTTGGGGTTTTGCTGCCTCATCTTTAGGTTGACAGTTGGACTCGATGATTTTAAAGGTCTTTTCCAACCTAAAAGCTTCAACAGGCCTATCCCAGTAACCCACATGTGGCATGTAGCCCTAGGCTGAAACGTTTCTGGCCCCCATTCTTCTGCACAGGACCTCTTCTTGATGTGATTATGGGGTTTCCTTCACTCCTTAAATCCACAGCCTCCCATTTGGGATGCTGGGGTCCTTTTCCTCTCCATTATTCATTGCAGATCAGGAGGCTCAGCCAGCAGCATCACCTTCCCTCTGCTCAGAAAAAAATACTCCTTCTCCAC